>NC_091191.1:7643595-7766095 GCF_040958095.1 Procambarus clarkii
CGTGATTTTTTATCCGAATTCTGACTTTCTGCACCTATTTTATGTTTCAAATTACGACTTTTTATACCGAAAGTATGCCAATTACTGAAAACGGCGATGGGTCATATTTTGCCCAAACCCCCCTGCAGTTTTCAAAATGTCTGAAATGTCGGAAATTTGACTCCTGAGCGTGATTTTTAAGCCGAATTCTGACTCTCTGCACCTATTTTCAGTTTCAAATTACGACGTTTCATACCGAAAATATGCCAATAACTGAAAACAGCGATGGGTCATATTTTGCCCAAACCCCCCGGCAGTTTTCAAAATGTCTGAAATGTCGGAAATTTGACTCCTGAGCGTGATTTTTGAGCCGAATTCTGACTCTCTGCACCTATTTTCAGTTTCAAATTACGACTTTTTATACCGAAAATATGCCAATTACTGAAAACGGCGATGGGTCATATTTTGCCCAAACCCCCCTGCAGTTTTCAAAATGTCTGAAATGTCGGAAATTTGACGCCTGAGCGTGATTTTTTATCCGAATTCTGACTTTCTGCACCTATTTTAAGTTTCAAATTACGACTTTTTATACCGAAAATATGCCAATTACTGAAAACGGCGATGGGTCATATTTTGCCCAAACCCCCCTGCAGTTTTCTAAATGTCTGAAATGTCGGAAATTTGACTCCTGAGCGTGATTTTTGAGCCGAATTCTGACTCTCTGCACCTATTTTCAGTTTCACATTACGACGTTTCATACTGAAAACGGCGATGGGTCATATTTTGCCCAAACCCCCCTGCAGTTTTCAAAATGTCGGAAATGTCGGAAATTTGACTCCTGAGCGTGATTTTTGAGCCAAATTCTGACTCTGCACCTATTTTCAGTTTCAAATTACGACTTTTTATACCGAAAATATGCCAATTACTGAAAACGGCGATGGGTCATACTTTGCCCAAACCCCCCTGCAGTTTTCAAAATGTCTGAAATGTCGGAAATTTAACTCCTGAGCGTGATTTTTGAGCCGAATTCTGACTCTCTGCACCTATATTCATTTTCAAATTACGACTTTTTATACCGAAAATATGCCAATTACTGAAAACGGCGATGGGTCATATTTTGCCCAAACCCCCTTGCAGTTTTCAAAATGTCTGAAATGTCGGAAATTTGACTCCTGAGCATGATTTTTGAGCCGAATTCTGACTCTCTGCACCTATTTCCAGTTTCATATTACGACGTTTCATACCGAAAATAGGCCAATTACTGAAAACGGCGATGGGTCATATTTTGCCCAAACCCCCCTGCAGTTTTTTAAAATGTCTGAAATGTCGGAAATTTGACTCCTGAGCGTGATTTTTGAGCCGAATTCTTACTCTCTGCATCTATTTTCAGTTTCAAATTACGACTTTTTATACCGAAAATATGCCAATTACTTAAAACGGCGATGGGTCATATTTTGCCCAAACCCCCCTGCAGTTTTCAAAATGTCTGAAATGTCGGAAATTAAACTCCTGAGCGTGATTTTTGAGCCGAATTATGACTCTCTGCACCTATATTCAGTTTCAAATTACGACTTTTTATACCGAAAATATGCCAATTACTGAAAACGGCGACGTGTCATATTTTGCCCAAACCCCCCTGCAGTTTTCAAAATGTCTGAAATGTCGGAAATTTGACTCCTGAGCGTGATTTTTGAGCCGAATTCTGACTCTCTGCACCGTTTTTCAGTTTCAAATTACGACTTTTTATACTGAAAATATGCCAATTACTGAAAGAGGCGATGCGATGGGTCATATTTTGCCCAAACCCCCCTGCAGTTTTCAAAATGTCTGAAATGTCGGAAATTTGACTCCTGAGCGTGATTTTTGAGCCGAATTCTGACTTTCTGCACCTATTTTCAGTTTCAAATTACGACTTTTAATACCGAAAATATGCCAATTACTGAAAACGGCGATGGGTCATATTTTGCCCAAACCCCCCTGCAGTTTTCAAAATGTCTGAAATGTCGGAAATTTGACTCCTGAGCGTGATTTTTGAGCCGAATTCTGACTCTCTGCATCTAATTTAAGTTTCAAATTACGACTTTTTATACCGAAAATATGCCAATTACTGAAAACGGTGATGGGTCATATTTTGCCCAAACCCCCCTGCAGTTTTCAAAATGTCTGAAATGTCGGAAATTTGACTCCTGAGCGTGATTTTTGAGCCGAATTCTGACTCTCTGCATCTATTTTAAGTTTCAAATTACGACTTTTTATACCGAAAATATGCCAATTACTGAAAACGGTGATGAGTCATATTTTGCCCAAACCCCCCTGCAGTTTTCAAAATGTCTGAAATGTCGGAAATTTGACTCCTGAGCGTGATTTTTGAGCCGAATTCTGACTCTCTGCACCTATATTCAGTTTCAAATTACGACTTTTTATACCGAAAATATGCCAATTACTGAAAACGGCGATGGGTCATATTTTGCCCAAACCCCCTTTCAGTTTTCAAAATGTCTGAAATGTCGGAAATTTGACTCCTGAGCGTTATTTTTGAGCCGAATTCTGACTCTCTGCACCTATTTTCAGTTTCAAATTACGACGTTTCATACCGAAAATATGCCAATACCTGAAAACAGCGATGGGTCATATTTTGCCCAAACCCCCCTGCAGTTTTCAAAATGTCTGAAATGTCGGAAATTTGACTCCAGAGCGTAATTTTTGAGCCGAATTCTGACTCTCTGCACCTATTTTCAGTTTCAAATTACGACGCTTCATACCGAAAATATGCCAATTACTGAAAACGGCGATGGGTCATATTTTGCCCAAACCCCCCTGCAGTTTTCAAAATGTCTGAAATGTCGGAAATTTGACTCCTGAGCGTGATTTTTGAGCCGAATTCTGACTCTCTGCACCTATTTTCAGTTTCAAATTACGACTTTTTATACCGAAAATATGCCAATTACTGAAAACGGCGATGGGTCATATTTTGCCCAAACCCCCCTGCAGTTTTCAAAATGTCTGAAATGTCGGAAATTTGACTCCAGAGCGAAATTTTTGAGCCGAATTCTGACTCTCTGCACCTATTTTTAGTTTCAAATTACGACGTTTCATACCGAAAATATGCCAATTACTGAAAACGGCGATGGGTCATATTTTGCCCAAACCCCCCTGCAGTTTTCAAAATGTCTGAAATGTCGGAAATTTGACTCCTGAGCGTGATTTTTGAGCCGAATTCTGACTCTCTGCACCTATTTTCAGTTTCAAATTACGACTTTTTATACCGAAAATATGCCAATTACTGAAAACGGCGATGGGTCATATTTTGCCCAAACCCCCCTGCAGTTTTCAAAATGTCTGAAATGTCGGAAATTTGACTCCAGAGCATAATTTTTGAGCCGAATTCTGACTCTCTGCACCTATTTTCAGTTTCAAATTACGACGTTTCATACCGAAAATATGCCAATTACTGAAAACGGCGATGGGTCATATTTTGCCCAAACCCCCCTGCAGTTTTCAAAATGTCTGAAATGACGGAAATTTGACTCCTGAGCGTGATTTTTGAGCCGAATTCTGACTCTCTGCGCCTATTTTCAGTTTCAAATTACGACTTTTTATACCGAAAGTATGCCAATTACTGAAAACGGCGATGGGTCATATTTTGCCCAAACCCCCCTGCAGTTTTCAAAATGTCTGAAATGTCGGAAATTTGACTCCTGAGCGTGATTTTTAAGCCGAATTCTGACTCTCTGCACCTATTTTCAGTTTCAAATTACGACGTTTCATACCGAAAATATGCCAATAACTGAAAACAGCGATGGGTCATATTTTGCCCAAACCCCCCTGCAGTTTTCAAAATGTCTGAAATGTCGGAAATTTGACTCCTGAGCGTGATTTTTGAGCCGAATTCTGACTCTCTGCACCTATTTTCAGTTTCAAATTACGACTTTTTATACCGAAAATATGCCAATTACTGAAAACGGCGATGGGTCATATTTTGCCCAAACCCCCCTGCAGTTTTCAAAATGTCTGAAATGTCGGAAATTTAACTCCTGAGCGTGATTTTTGAGCCGAATTCTGACTCTCTGCACCTATTTTCAGTTTCAAATTACGACTTTTTATACCGAAAATATGCCAATTACTGAAAACGGCGATGGGTCATATTTTGCCCAAACCCCCCTGCAGTTTTCAAAATGTCTGAAATGTCGGAAATTTGACTCCTGAGCGTGATTTTTGAGCCGAATTCTGACTCTCCGCACCTATTTTCAGTTTCAAATTACGACTTTTTATACCGAAAATATGCCAATTACTGAAAACGGCGATGGGTCAAATTTTGCCCAAACCCCCCTGCAGTTTTTAAAATGTCTGAAATGTCGGAAATTTGACTCCTGAGCGTGATTTTTGAGCCGAATTCTGACTCTCTGCACCTATTTTCAGTTTCAAATTACGACGTTTCATACCGAAAATATGCCAATTACTGAAAACGGCGATGGGTCATTTTTTGCCCAAACCCCCCCCCTGCAGTTTTCAAAATGTCTGAAATGTCGGAAATTTGACTCCAGAGCGTGATTTTTGAACCGAATTCTGACTCTCTGCACTTATTTTCAGTTTCAAATTACGACGTTTCATACCGAAAATATGCCAATTACTGAAAACGGCGATGGGTCATATTTTGCCCAAACCCCCCTGCAGTTTTCAAAATGTCTGAAATGACGGAAATTTGACTCCTGAGCGTGATTTTTGAGCCGAATTCTGACTCTCTGCGCCTATTTTCAGTTTCAAATTACGACGTTTCATACCGAAAATATGCCAATTACTGAAAACGGCGATGGGTCATATTTTGCCCAAACCCCCCCTGCAGTTTTCAAAATGTCTGAAATGTCGGAAATTTGACTCCTGAGCGTGATTTTTTATCCGAATTCTGACTTTCTGCACCTATTTTATGTTTCAAATTACGACTTTTTATACCGAAAGTATGCCAATTACTGAAAACGGCGATGGGTCATATTTTGCCCAAACCCCCCTGCAGTTTTCAAAATGTCTGAAATGTCGGAAATTTGACTCCTGAGCGTGATTTTTAAGCCGAATTCTGACTCTCTGCACCTATTTTCAGTTTCAAATTACGACGTTTCATACCGAAAATATGCCAATAACTGAAAACAGCGATGGGTCATATTTTGCCCAAACCCCCCTGCAGTTTTCAAAATGTCTGAAATGTCGGAAATTTGACTCCTGAGCGTGATTTTTGAGCCGAATTCTGACTCTCTGCACCTATTTTCAGTTTCAAATTACGACTTTTTATACCGAAAATATGCCAATTACTGAAAACGGCGATGGGTCATATTTTGCCCAAACCCCCCTGCAGTTTTCAAAATGTCTGAAATGTCGGAAATTTAACTCCTGAGCGTGATTTTTGAGCCGAATTCTGACTCTCTGCACCTATTTTCAGTTTCAAATTACGACTTTTTATACCGAAAATATGCCAATTACTGAAAACGGCGATGGGTCATATTTTGCCCAAACCCCCCTTCAGTTTTCAAAATGTCTGAAATGTCGGAAATTTGACTCCTGAGCGTGATTTTTGAGCCGAATTCTGACTCTCTGCACCTATTTTCAGTTTCAAATTACGACTTTTTATACCGAAAATATGCCAATTACTGAAAACGGCGATGGGTCATATTTTGCCCAAACCCCCCTGCAGTTTTTAAAATGTCGGAAATGTCGGAAATTTGACTCCTGAGCGTGATTTTTGAGCCGAATTCTGACTCTCTGCGCCTATTTTCAGTTTCAAATTACGACGTTTCATACCGAAAATATGCCAATTACTGAAAACAGCGATGGGTCATTTTTTGCCCAAACCCCCCTGCAGTTTTTAAAATGTCTGAAATGTCGGAAATGTGACTCCTGAGCGTGATTTTTGAGCCGAATTCTGACTCTCTGCACCTATTTTCAGTTTCAAATTACGACGTTTCATACCGAAAATATGCCAATTACTGTAAACGGCGATGGGTCATATTTTGCCCAAACCCCCCTGCAGTTTTCAAAATGTCTGAAATGTCGGAAATTTGACTCCTGAGCCTGATTTTTGAGCCGAATTCTGACTCTCTGCACCTATTTTCAGTTTCAAATTACGACGTTTCATACCGAAAATATGCCAATTACTGTAAACGGCAATGGGTCATATTTAGCCCAAACCCCCCTGCAGTTTTCAAAATGTCTGAAATGTCGGAAATTTGACTCCTGAGCGTGATTTTTGAGCCGAATTCTGACTCTCTGCGCCTATTTTCAGTTTCAAATTACGACGTTTCATACCAAAAATATGCCAATTACTGTAAACGGCGATGGGTCATATTTTGCCCAAAGCCCCCTGCAGTTTTCAAAATGTCTGAAATGTCGGAAATTTGACTCCTGAGCGTGATATTTGAGCCGAATTCTGATTCTCTGCACCTATTTTCAGTTTCAAATTACGACGTTTCATACCGAAAATATGCCAATTACTGAAAACGGCGATGGGTCATATTTTGCCCAAACCCCCCTGCAGTTTTTAAAATGTCTGAAATGTCGGAAATTTGACTCCTGAGCGTTATTTTTGAGCCGAATTCTGACTCTCTGCACCTATTTTCAGTTTCAAATTACGACGTTTCATACCGAAATTATGCCAATTACTGTAAAACGGCGATGGGTCATATTTTGCCCAAACCCCCCTGCAGTTTTCAAAATGTCTGAAATGTCGGAAATTTAACTCCTGAGCGTGATTTTTGAGCCGAATTCTGACTCTCTGCACCTATTTTCAGTTTCAAATTACGACTTTTTATACCGAAAATATGCGAATTACTGAAAACGGCGATGGGTCATATTTTGCCCAAACCCCCCTGCAGTTTTCAAAATGTCTGAAATGTCGGAAATTTGACTCCTGAGGGTGATTTTTGAGCCGAATTCTGACTCTCTGCACCTATTTTCAGCTTCAAATTGCGACTTTTTATACCGAAAATATGCCAATTACTGAAAACGGCGATGGGTCATATTTTGCCCAAACCCCCCTGCAGTTTTTAAAATGTCTGAAATGTCGGAAATTTGACTCCTGAGCGTGATTTTTTAGCCGAATTCTGATTCTCTGCACCTATTTTCAGTTTCAAATTACGACTTTTTATACCGAAAATATGCCAATTACTGAAAACGGCGATGGGTCATATTTTGCCCAAACCCCCCTGCAGTTTTCAAAATGTCTGAAATGTCGGAAATTTGACTCCTGAGCGTGATTTTTGAGCCGAATTCTGACTCTCTGCACCTATTTTCAGTTTCAAATTACGACGTTTCATACCGAAAATAGGCCAATTACTGAAAACGGCGATGGGTCATATTTTGCCCAAACCCCCCTGCAGTTTTTAAAATGTCTGAAATGTCGGAAATTTGACTCCTGAGCGTGATTTTTGAGCCGAATTCTGACTCTCTGCACCTATTTTCAGTTTCAAATTACGACGTTTCATACCGAAAATATGCCAATTACTGTAAACGGCGATGGGTCATATTTTGCCCAAACCCCCCTGCAGTTTTCAAAATATCTGAAATGTCGGAAATTTGACTCCTGAGCGTGATTTTTGAGCCGAATTCTGACTTTATGCACCTATTTTCAGTTTCAAATTACGAATTTTTATACCGAAAATATGCCATTTACTGAAAACGGCGATGGGTCATATTTTGCCCAAACCCCCCTGCAGTTTCCAAAATGTCTGAAATGTCGGAAATTTGACTCCTGAGCGAGATTTTTTAGCCGAATTCTGATTCTCTGCACCTATTTTCAGTTTCAAATTACGTCTTTTTATACCGAAAATATGCCAATTACTGAAAACGGCGATGGGTCATATTTTGCCCAAACCCCCCTGCAGTTTTCAAAATGTCTGAAATGTCGGAAATTTGACTCCTGAGCGTGATTTTTGAGCCGAATTCTGACTCTCTGCACCTATTTTCAGTTTCAAATTACGACGTTTCATACCGAAAATAGGCCAATTACTGAAAACGGCGATGGGTCATATTTTGCCCAAACCCCCCTGCAGTTTTTAAAATGTCTGAAATGTCGGAAATTTGACTCCTGAGCGTGATTTTTGAGCCGAATTCTGATTCTCTGCACCTATTTTCAGTTTCAAATTACGACTTTTTATACCGAAAATATGCCAATTACTGTAAACGGCGATGGGTCATATTTTGCCCAAACCCCCCTGCAGTTTTCAAAATATCTGAAATGTCGGAAATTTGACTCCTGAGCGTGATTTTTGAGCCGAATTCTGACTTTATGCACCTATTTTCAGTTTCAAATTACGAATTTTTATACCGAAAATATGCCAATTACTGAAAACGGCGATGGGTCATATTTTGCCCAAACCCCCCTGCAGTTTCCAAAATGTCTGAAATGTCGGAAATTTGACTCCTGAGCGTGATTGTTGAGCCGAATTCTGACTCTCTGCGCCTATTTTCAGTTTCAAATTACGACGTTTCATACCGAAAATATGCCAATTACTGAAAACGGCGATGAGTCATATTATGCCCAAACCCCCCCTGCAGTTTTCAAAATGTCTGAAATGTCGGAAATTTGACTCCTGAGGGTGATTTTTGAGCCGAATTCTGACTCTCTGCACCTATTTTCAGCTTCAAATTGCGACTTTTTATACAGAAAATATGCCAATTACTGAAAACGGCGATGGGTCATATTTTGCACAAACCCCCCTGCAGTTTTCAAAATGTCTGAAATGTCGGAAATTTAACTCCTGAGCGTGATTTTTGAGCCGAATTCTGACTCTCTGCACCTATTTTCAGTTTCAAATTACGACTTTTTATACCGAAAATATGCCAATTACTGAAAACGGCGATGGGTCATATTTTGCCCAAACCCCCCTGCAGTTTTCAAAATGTCTGAAATATCGGAAATTTGACTCCTGAGCGTGATTTTTGAGCCGAATTCTGACTCTCTGCACCTATTTTCAGTTTCAAATTACGACTTTTTATACCGAAAATATGCCAATTACTGAAAACGGCGATGGGTCATATTTTGCCCAAACCCCCCTGCAGTTTTTAAAATGTCTGAAATGTCGGAAATTTGACTCCTGAGCGTGATTTTTGAGCCGAATTCTGACTCTCTGCACCTATTTTCAGTTTCAAATTACGACGTTTCATACCGAAAATATGCCAATTACTGAAAACGGCGATGGGTCATTTTTTGCCCAAACCCCCCCCCTGCAGTTTTCAAAATGTCTGAAATGTCGGAAATTTGACTCCAGAGCGTGATTTTTGAGCCGAATTCTGACTCTCTGCACTTATTTTCAGTTTCAAATTACGACGTTTCATACCGAAAATATGCCAATTACTGAAAACGGCGATGGGTCATATTTTGCCCAAACCCCCCTGCAGTTTTCAAAATGTCTGAAATGACGGAAATTTGACTCCTGAGCGTGATTTTTGAGCCGAATTCTGACTCTCTGCGCCTATTTTCAGTTTCAAATTACGACGTTTCATACCGAAAATATGCCAATTACTGAAAACAGCGATGGGTCATTTTTTGCCCAAACCCCCCTGCAGTTTTTAAAATGTCTGAAATGTCGGAAATGTGACTCCTGAGCGTGATTTTTGAGCCGAATTCTGACTCTCTGCACCTATTTTCAGTTTCAAATTACGACGTTTCATACCGAAAATATGCCAATTACTGTAAACGGCGATGGGTCATATTTTGCCCAAACCCCCCTGCAGTTTTCAAAATGTCTGAAATGTCGGAAATTTGACTCCTGAGCCTGATTTTTGAGCCGAATTCTGACTCTCTGCACCTATTTTCAGTTTCAAATTACGACGTTTCATACCGAAAATATGCCAATTACTGTAAACGGCAATGGGTCATATTTAGCCCAAACCCCCCTGCAGTTTTCAAAATGTCTGAAATGTCGGAAATTTGACTCCTGAGCGTGATTTTTGAGCCGAATTCTGACTCTCTGCGCCTATTTTCAGTTTCAAATTACGACGTTTCATACCAAAAATATGCCAATTACTGTAAACGGCGATGGGTCATATTTTGCCCAAAGCCCCCTGCAGTTTTCAAAATGTCTGAAATGTCGGAAATTTGACTCCTGAGCGTGATATTTGAGCCGAATTCTGATTCTCTGCACCTATTTTCAGTTTCAAATTACGACGTTTCATACCGAAAATATGCCAATTACTGAAAACGGCGATGGGTCATATTTTGCCCAAACCCCCCTGCAGTTTTTAAAATGTCTGAAATGTCGGAAATTTGACTCCTGAGCGTTATTTTTGAGCCGAATTCTGACTCTCTGCACCTATTTTCAGTTTCAAATTACGACGTTTCATACCGAAAATATGCCAATTACTGTAAAACGGCGATGGGTCATATTTTGCCCAAACCCCCCTGCAGTTTTCAAAATGTCTGAAATGTCGGAAATTTAACTCCTGAGCGTGATTTTTGAGCCGAATTCTGACTCTCTGCACCTATTTTCAGTTTCAAATTACGACTTTTTATACCGAAAATATGCGAATTACTGAAAACGGCGATGGGTCATATTTTGCCCAAACCCCCCTGCAGTTTTCAAAATGTCTGAAATGTCGGAAATTTGACTCCTGAGGGTGATTTTTGAGCCGAATTCTGACTCTCTGCACCTATTTTCAGCTTCAAATTGCGACTTTTTATACCGAAAATATGCCAATTACTGAAAACGGCGATGGGTCATATTTTGCCCAAACCCCCCTGCAGTTTTTAAAATGTCTGAAATGTCGGAAATTTGACTCCTGAGCGTGATTTTTTAGCCGAATTCTGATTCTCTGCACCTATTTTCAGTTTCAAATTACGACTTTTTATACCGAAAATATGCCAATTACTGAAAACGGCGATGGGTCATATTTTGCCCAAACCCCCCTGCAGTTTTCAAAATGTCTGAAATGTCGGAAGTTTGACTCCTGAGCGTGATTTTTGAGCCGAATTCTGACTCTCTGCACTTATTTTCAGTTTCAAATTACGACGTTTCATACCGAAAATATGCCAATTACTGAAAACGGCGATGGGTCATATTTTGCCCAAACCCCCCTGCAGTTTTCAAAATGTCTGAAATGACGGAAATTTGACTCCTGAGCGTGATTTTTGAGCCGAATTCTGACTCTCTGCGCCTATTTTCAGTTTCAAATTACGACGTTTCATACCGAAAATATGCCAATTACTGAAAACGGCGATGGGTCATATTTTGCCCAAACCCCCCCTGCAGTTTTCAAAATGTCTGAAATGTAGGAAATTTGACTCCTGAGCGTGATTTTTTATCCGAATTCTGACTTTCTGCACCTATTTTATGTTTCAAATTACGACTTTTTATACCGAAAGTATGCCAATTACTGAAAACGGCGATGGGTCATATTTTGCCCAAACCCCCCTGCAGTTTTCAAAATGTCTGAAATGTCGGAAATTTGACTCCTGAGCGTGATTTTTAAGCCGAATTCTGACTCTCTGCACCTATTTTCAGTTTCAAATTACGACGTTTCATACCGAAAATATGCCAATAACTGAAAACAGCGATGGGTCATATTTTGCCCAAACCCCCCTGCAGTTTTCAAAATGTCTGAAATGTCGGAAATTTGACTCCTGAGCGTGATTTTTGAGCCGAATTCTGACTCTCTGCACCTATTTTCAGTTTCAAATTACGACTTTTTATACCGAAAATATGCCAATTACTGAAAACGGCGATGGGTCATATTTTGCCCAAACCCCCCTGCAGTTTTCAAAATGTCTGAAATGTCGGAAATTTAACTCCTGAGCGTGATTTTTGAGCCGAATTCTGACTCTCTGCACCTATTTTCAGTTTCAAATTACGACTTTTTATACCGAAAATATGCCAATTACTGAAAACGGCGATGGGTCATATTTTGCCCAAACCCCCCTTCAGTTTTCAAAATGTCTGAAATGTCGGAAATTTGACTCCTGAGCGTGATTTTTGAGCCGAATTCTGACTCTCTGCACCTATTTTCAGTTTCAAATTACGACTTTTTATACCGAAAATATGCCAATTACTGAAAACGGCGATGGGTCATATTTTGCCCAAACCCCCCTGCAGTTTTTAAAATGTCTGAAATGTCGGAAATTTGACTCCTGAGCGTGATTTTTGAGCCGAATTCTGACTCTCTGCACCTATTTTCAGTTTCAAATTACGACGTTTCATACCGAAAATATGCCAATTACTGAAAACAGCGATGGGTCATTTTTTGCCCAAACCCCCCTGCAGTTTTTAAAATGTCTGAAATGTCGGAAATGTGACTCCTGAGCGTGATTTTTGAGCCGAATTCTGACTCTCTGCACCTATTTTCAGTTTCAAATTACGACGTTTCATACCGAAAATATGCCAATTACTGTAAACGGCAATGGGTCATATTTAGCCCAAACCCCCCTGCAGTTTTCAAAATGTCTGAAATGTCGGAAATTTGACTCCTGAGCGTGATTTTTGAGCCGAATTCTGACTCTCTGCGCCTATTTTCAGTTTCAAATTACGACGTTTCATACCAAAAATATGCCAATTACTGTAAACGGCGATGGGTCATATTTTGCCCAAAGCCCCCTGCAGTTTTCAAAATGTCTGAAATGTCGGAAATTTGACTCCTGAGCGTGATATTTGAGCCGAATTCTGATTCTCTGCACCTATTTTCAGTTTCAAATTACGACGTTTCATACCGAAAATATGCCAATTACTGAAAACGGCGATGGGTCATATTTTGCCCAAACCCCCCTGCAGTTTTTAAAATGTCTGAAATGTCGGAAATTTGACTCCTGAGCGTTATTTTTGAGCCGAATTCTGACTCTCTGCACCTATTTTCAGTTTCAAATTACGACGTTTCATACCGAAAATATGCCAATTACTGTAAAACGGCGATGGGTCATATTTTGCCCAAACCCCCCTGCAGTTTTCAAAATGTCTGAAATGTCGGAAATTTAACTCCTGAGCGTGATTTTTGAGCCGAATTCTGACTCTCTGCACCTATTTTCAGTTTCAAATTACGACTTTTTATACCGAAAATATGCGAATTACTGAAAACGGCGATGGGTCATATTTTGCCCAAACCCCCCTGCAGTTTTTAAAATGTCTGAAATGTCGGAAATTTGACTCCTGAGGGTGATTTTTGAGCCGAATTCTGACTCTCTGCACCTATTTTCAGCTTCAAATTGCGACTTTTTATACCGAAAATATGCCAATTACTGAAAACGGCGATGGGTCATATTTTGCCCAAACCCCCCTGCAGTTTTTAAAATGTCTGAAATGTCGGAAATTTGACTCCTGAGCGTGATTTTTTAGCCGAATTCTGATTCTCTGCACCTATTTTCAGTTTCAAATTACGACTTTTTATACCGAAAATATGCCAATTACTGAAAACGGCGATGGGTCATATTTTGCCCAAACCCCCCTGCAGTTTTCAAAATGTCTGAAATGTCGGAAGTTTGACTCCTGAGCGTGATTTTTGAGCCGAATTCTGACTCTCTGCACCTATTTTCAGTTTCAAATTACGACGTTTCATACCGAAAATAGGCCAATTACTGAAAACGGCGATGGGTCATATTTTGCCAGAACCCCCCTGCAGTTTTTAAAATGTCTGAAATGTCGGAAATTTGACTCCTGAGCGTGATTTTTGAGCCGAATTCTGACTCTCTGCACCTATTTTCAGTTTCAAATTACGACGTTTCATACCGAAAATATGCCAATTACTGTAAACGGCGATGGGTCATATTTTGCCCAAACCCCCCTGCAGTTTTCAAAATATCTGAAATGTCGGAAATTTGACTCCTGAGCGTGATTTTTGAGCCGAATTCTGACTTTATGCACCTATTTTCAGTTTCAAATTACGAATTTTTATACCGAAAATATGCCAATTACTGAAAACGGCGATGGGTCATATTTTGCCCAAACCCCCCTGCAGTTTCCAAAATGTCTGAAATGTCGGAAATTTGACTCCTGAGCGAGATTTTTTAGCCGAATTCTGATTCTCTGCACCTATTTTCAGTTTCAAATTACGTCTTTTTATACCGAAAATATGCCAATTACTGAAAACGGCGATGGGTCATATTTTGCCCAAACCCCCCTGCAGTTTTCAAAATGTCTGAAATGTCGGAAATTTGACTCCTGAGCGTGATTTTTGAGCCGAATTCTGACTCTCTGCACCTATTTTCAGTTTCAAATTACGACGTTTCATACCGAAAATAGGCCAATTACTGAAAACGGCGATGGGTCATATTTTGCCCAAACCCCCCTGCAGTTTTTAAAATGTCTGAAATGTCGGAAATTTGACTCCTGAGCGTGATTTTTGAGCCGAATTCTGATTCTCTGCACCTATTTTCAGTTTCAAATTACGACTTTTTATACCGAAAATATGCCAATTACTGTAAACGGCGATGGGTCATATTTTGCCCAAACCCCCCTGCAGTTTTCAAAATATCTGAAATGTCGGAAATTTGACTCCTGAGCGTGATTTTTGAGCCGAATTCTGACTTTATGCACCTATTTTCAGTTTCAAATTACGAATTTTTATACCGAAAATATGCCAATTACTGAAAACGGCGATGGGTCATATTTTGCCCAAACCCCCCTGCAGTTTCCAAAATGTCTGAAATGTCGGAAATTTGGCTCCTGAGCGTGATTTTTGAGCCGAATTCTGACTCTCTGCGCCTATTTTCAGTTTCAAATTACGACGTTTCATACCGAAAATATGCCAATTACTGAAAACGGCGATGAGTCATATTATGCCCAAACCCCCCCTGCAGTTTTCAAAATGTCTGAAATGTCGGAAATTTGACTCCTGAGGGTGATTTTTGAGCCGAATTCTGACTCTCTGCACCTATTTTCAGCTTCAAATTGCGACTTTTTATACCGAAAATATGCCAATTACTGAAAACGGCGATGGGTCATATTTTGCCCAAACCCCCCTGCAGTTTTTAAAATGTCTGAAATGTCGGAAATTTGACTCCTGAGCGTGATTTTTGAGCCGAATTCTGATTCTCTGCACCTATTTTCAGTTTCAAATTACGACTTTTTATACCGAAAATATGCCAATTACTGAAAACGGCGATGGGTCATATTTTGCCCAAACCCCCCTGCAGTTTTCAAAATGTCTGAAATGTCGGAAATTTGACTCCTGAGCGTGATTTTTGAGCCGAATTCTGACTCTCTGCACCTATTTTCAGTTTCAAATTACGACGTTTCATACCGAAAATAGGCCATTTACTGAAAACGGCGATGGGTCATATTTTGCCCAAACCTCCCTGCAGTTTTTAAAATGTCTGAAATGTCGGAAATTTGACTCCTGAGCGTGATTTTTGAGCCGAATTCTGACTCTCTGCACCCATTTTTAGTTTCAAATTACGACGTTTCATACCGAAAATATGCCAATTACTGTAAACGGCGATGGGTCATATTTTGCCCAAACCCCCCTGCAGTTTTCAAAATATCTGAAATGTCGGAAATTTGACTCCTGAGCGTGATTTTTGAGCCGAATTCTGACTTTATGCACCTATTTTCAGTTTCAAATTACGAATTTTTATACCGAAAATATGCCAATTACTGAAAACGGCGATGGGTCATATTTTGCCCAAACCCCCCTGCAGTTTCCAAAATGTCTGAAATGTCGGAAATTTGACTCCTGAGCGTGATTTTTGAGCCGAATTCTGACTCTCTGCGCCTATTTTCAGTTTCAAATTACGACGTTTCATACCGAAAATATGCCAATTACTGAAAACGGCGATGGGTCATATTATGCCCAAACCCCCCCTGCAGTTTTCAAAATGTCTGAAATGTCGGAAATTTGACTCCTGAGCGCGATTTTTGAGCCGAATTCTGACACTCTGCGCCTATTTTCAGTTTCAAATTACGACGTTTCATACCGAAAATATGCCAATTACTGTAAAACGGCGATGGGTCATATTTTGCCCAAACCCCCCTGCAGTTTTCAAAATGTCTGAAATGTCGGAAATTTGACTCCTGAGCGTGATTTTTGAGCCGAATTCTGACTCTCTGCACCCATTTTTAGTTTCAAATTACGACGTTTCATACCGAAAATATGCCAATTACTGTAAACGGCGATGGGTCATATTTTGCCCAAACCCCCCTGCAGTTTTCAAAATGTCGGAAATTTGACTCCTGAGCGTGATTTTTGAGCCGAATTCTGACTTCTGTGCGCCTATTTTCAGTTTCAAATTACGACGTTTCATACCGAAAATATGCCAATTACTGTAAACGGCGATGGGTCATATTTTGCCCAAACCCCCCTGCAGTTTTCAAAATGTCTGAAATGTCGGAAATTTGACTCCTGAGCGTGATTTTTTATCCGAATTCTGACTTTCTGCACCTATTTAAGTTTCAAATTACGACTTTTTATACCGAAAATATGCTAATTACTGAAAACGGCGATGGGTCATATTTTGCCCAAACCCCCCTGCAGTTTTCAAAATGTCGGAAATGTCGGAAATTTGACTCCTGAGCGTGACTTTTGAGCCGAATTCTGACTCTCTGCACCTATTTTCAGTTTCAAATTACGACGTTTCATACCGAAAATATGTCAATCACTGAAAACGGCGATGGGTCATATTTTGACCCATCGGTCATAGACAAGGAAGGGGTTCCTCCTACACAGATTGGAGAGGGACACCCCACACTATCTGGATGGGGGAGACACCCCATACAATCTGGGTGGGGAAAGGACACACCCCCTACAATCAGAGGTGAAACCCCATAGACAGTAGCCAAGTTTTCCCCAGCATACGCTTGTCTAACTGGAATGAGCTAAGCGTATAATTATCCCACCACTACCAGCCACTCATTCCAAGACACTAACTGCCCTTTGAAGCCTGCATTAAGTATTATGAAATTATCGGTTATGCGGGGCTAACCATAGCCCGGGCTTCTTGCCCCGCTCCTGTGCCAGGTAAGTTACGGGCTCACCATAGCCCGTGCTGCTTGGAACTTGTTCCAAGTAGCTAAATCTATAACAACAACAACATATCGGTTATGTTCCACGAATTCCGAGAAGTACATCGTGAGGGTAATTGGCACTCCTGGGGGCAGTACTTCAAGCTTAAGAGAAGTTGCACCTTAAAAACTGTATCTTGATGTTATCTTGCGATGATTTCGGGGCTTAGCGTCCCCGTGGCCCGGTCCTCGACGAGGCCTCCTTTTTGTTACATATCCCCAGGAAGCAGCCCGTAGCAGCTGTCTAACTCACAGGTTATGGGAATTAAATATTATTTAATTTTATATTTTTTTAAATTTTTTATGGTTAAATATTTACTATTAGGTGAATAGGGGCATCTGGATGAAATAAACTCTGCCCATTTGTTTCCACATCCGCCAGGATCGAACCCGGTACCTTGGACTACGAATCCCGAGCGCTGTCCACTCAGCCATCAGCCCCCCCCTGTCAGTCGATATATATTAATATATATGTCACTCGAGGTATATTAAATGTTCTTCAGACAGTGAGACATTCGTGGGCTGAAAAAAATATTGCCCCACTAAACCCTTGTGTGCACGACCACGGACGAGTGTGTGCACGATCACGGACGAGTGTGTGTGCACGACCACGGACGAGTGTGTGCACGACCACGGACGAGTGTGTGCACGACCACGGACGAGTGTGTGTGCACGACCACGGACGAGTGTGTGCACGACCACGGACGAGTGTGTGTGCACGACCACGGACGAGAGTATGCACGACCACGGACGAGTCTGTGCACGACCACGGACGAGTGTGTGTGCACGACCACGGACGAGTGTGCACGACCACGGACGAGTGTGTGTGCACGACCACGGACGAGAGTATGCACGACCACGGACGAGTGTATGCACGACCACGGACGAGTGTGCACGACCACGGACGAGAGTCTGTGCACGACCACGGACGAGTGTATGCACGACCACGGACGGGTGAGAGCTTGAGCGACACACTTCCTGAACCTCAGCTTTGAGGCGACCTGTTGCCACTGAAATACTTGGTCAAGAAGTTACTTAACGGGAACTTTGTCGAACTTGACGCACACAAATCAACCGCAACTTAAGCAGAGGGACCAATGGTGTGTGTTTCGAATTTTCTTTCTAAAATAGAATTCCCCCCCTCCCATTAAACCACCCTGGCACCTCGATTCTCTTCCACTGCACGAAAACACGACGATCATTCCGAAGCAAAGACACGTTGGTTCCTGGTGTTTAGCGTCAGTTTGCTCATCTTGAGAAATGTTCATTGCTCTTTCCTAATTAACAGGTGCATCATGTTTCTCACCCATATGGGAAGGTGGATTGTTCTCATTGGTATGGGGAATATCCATTGTTCTCACGGCTCCGCCACTCCTTATTGTCCCTCTTGATGTGTTACTGGCAGCTGGTCCCGTGCAAGATGGTGAGGAATAAGGTCTTAACAAGGTCACAATCGACTTGAGAATGGTCCAGGACGGACCGAAACGTCGTCGTCCCTTCAACTTGTAGTGTGTGGTCAGGTCAACAAATTAAGGTCTTAACAAGGTCACAATCGACTTCAGAATGGTCCAGGACGGACCGAAACGTCGTCGTCCCTTCAACTTGTAGTGAGTGGTCAGGTCAACAAAATAAGGTCTTAAGCTTCTTGACTAATGTTCTTATGGAATAAATCTGGAATTAAGTTGCAAGCAACGTCTTATACGCTCAATTCTGTATTCTTCAACGTCCTTGTTGAATAGGAAGGTAAATCTTACCCTCTCCTGCACAAATTGTTCTCACGGAGACGGCGGAGGAAGGAACCCCTAATCCTTCAGCAGTATTAACTTAATTGGTTATCTTGAGATGATTTCGGGGCTTTTAGTGTCCCCGCGGCCCAGTCCTCGACCAGGCCTCCACCCCCAGGAAGCAGCCCGTGACAGCTGACTAACACCCAGGTACCTATTTTACTGCTAGGTAACAGGGGCATAGGGTGAAAGAAACTCTGCCCATTGTTTCTCGCCAGCGCCCGGAATCGAACCCGGGACCACAGGATCACAAACCCAGCGTGCTGTCCGCTCGGCCGACCGGCTCCCAATTGTTCAATTGGGAGCAACAAGCAATTGTTCTCCCTCTTGCGATGGGAATTGTTCTGTATTATGTCGTTACTACGTCCAGCCTCCGGCCACGTGGGAGAGGGTACTTGAAGTCATCAACGAGTGCATGATACTTTGGGATCACCATAGCCCGTGCTACCTGGAACTTTTTGTTCCAGGTAGCGAATCTTAAACAACAACAACAGTGCATGATGGTAACAAGTGAAGGCCACAGTTTTCATCATTGATATTCGCGGATATAATTTAATAACATCATCGCTTTTCGTAAGTCATTCGGAAGAGGGGCTTCGGTATCAGTGTTAAGATGAGCTTCAGCAGCTATATAAGAATCAATCAGCGATGTTACTTTCACAGACAGAAATATTAACAAAAACATGATCAGAATCAGCAATTATCAACATAAAGACACCAGAGAGAAAATTATCAGGGAAAAGCGCCAAGCCATTACGACTTTATAGTACTTAGAAGGAGATCAGGATAAGGATTTGGGATGGGACAGGGGGAGGAAGGAATGCTGCCCAACCACTTGGACGATCGGGGGATTGAACGCCGACCAGCATGAAGCGAGACCGTCGCTCTACCGTCCACCCCAAGTGCTTGGGCTAAAAGTACCAGAAACATGAAAACATAGCACACAAAATTTTGAGAATTACCATCAATTACGAGGAGATGAGAGGCAGCATCCGTTGCAACACAGCTTGTTATGCCAGGCATCCCTGTCATAATGGCCTGCAATACGTCATACTATTATGTGTCTAAACTCTAGGGAAACATAAAACTGATATGCAACAATATCTTCACCGGTAGGCAGGTTACATCTTCCGCGGCATTTGCCTCATAACTCATAACTGCAGAGCCACCTCAAAATAACACAATATATACCCACACGCACGCACACACACAAAGGCCCACAAGAGGCTAGTTTACAAGATGGGAAAAAAACCCTGCGGGTTCTACAAGGGTACAAGAGTGGATCACCAAGAGCGGATACATGAGGGTGGGAGAGATGTTACCAGAGGGGGTCTTAAGAGAGTTTGTTACTTGGGGCATAATTCTATTTCTGATGAATATATTTGATCTCCCAGCAGGGGATAGACTTGTTTCTATTTCTATTTGGTCGTACCACAAAGAACAGCCCAACCTCCTGATGTACTTTTTGAGTACAAAATTATTTAAGTACTTTTCAGCACAAAATTATTTGAGTACTTTTAAGCACAACATTTTTGAGTTTTGATGAGTACTTTTTGTAACTTCCTTTTATAGAGTCCGGGAAAAAAGTATAAATTTTAAAATAAAATTTTAATATTCGTAGGCCTTATATAGCACATATATGTATTATATTAGGCCTAGGATTGTTAGGTTAGGTTTCATTAGCCACATAAATATAAATATTTTTCTGCAGTTTGTTCAAATTCAGTAATATCAAAAGTCTACTTTCTATTGGTCCATCATGTCCATATTTGTACGACCGACCACATCGTTACAAGTACTTTAATTTCAGGAGTACTTGCATAGTACTGCTGGTAAAGAATGTTGGGTAAATATAGATATTATAGGGAAGTGCAGGAAGATGTAGACAGGTTAAAGATATAGTCATATAGATGACTTACTTACGTTTAACTCTATCTTGGTTATCTTGCGGTTATCTTGAGATGATTTCGGGGCTTTAGCGTCCCCGCGGCCCGGTCCTCGACCAGGCCTCTTTTTTTGTTACACACCCCCGGGGAAGCAGCCTGTAGCAGCTGTCTAACTCCCAGGTACCTATTTACTGCTAGGTAACAGGTGCATCAAGGTGAAAGAAACATTTTGCCCATTTGTCTCCGCCTCCACCGAGGATCGAACCCGGAACCTCAGGACTACGAATCCGAACCGCTGTCCACCCAACTGTCAGGCGTAATACAGCTCTAAGTACAAAGCATTGAAAAGTGGGAGCGAGAAACAAAAGATCAGATCAAAGATACAAAACAGAAAATGGAAACACAGAATCGACAAAGTAACAGACTTGCGGAGGGTGACATCACACTGAACCTTATTTCCTCGAAGCCAATCTTAAATTAATATCATCAGCGGCACTTGCAAGATACGTGACCCGGACTCCCAACCCTTTAATGAAGCCAAACCTTCCTGGGGTGTCGTCCCTGTCACAGCCGGGATATAGCATCCTAGTACATGACAATACGATAAGGGGAAATGGGCTGTCATGGACTCATGACAATAACTCCACTAACAAGGTGATCTGATGCTAATTCGTCATAGAGAAGAACTAATCAACACAACCGTGGCTTGACATGGAAAACGATACATAGCAAATATATACAGTTGATACCATCACAGTGGCTGAATACTCTTCAGGTGATTAACGCAAATTGGGAGCAACGAGGATTAACGACGAGGATTGGACGAAGAGACGAGGAGGCACGAGATTCAAGGACGAGGGGGGGGGGGTGGCAGGGCACGACGAACACGTACGTAAGGGGGGGGGGGGGGGAAGACGTGCATAACAGGGGGGGACAAACAACATTCATTAACCCTTCCACACGAACGAGTTTAATGTACCCGTGCTTGCTAATTGTTAATTAAATTGATATAATGACTCATTTTACGTCAGGGGAAAATGATTTTTTACGGTTAAATGCAATTATTGTCGGAAGGATGAATGTGCAGCAAATAATTAAATAACGCTGATGGCATCGACGAGAAATTACAGGAGCGTTACTAGCAAGAAGTCTGAAGACGACCCCAGACAACGGCTGGACACATTGCTCGTTAATAACAAAGTTCTCCCCATAGTTTCCCTTACAAGTGTTTATGTATCGTTTTGTTCTCGTTATTGTTTAGCAGCTTCCAAATTGATGTCTTGATATTTCTGATCTACAGCGAAGCTTTTAAGAAGTAACGATAATCTGCAGGCTGGTTGATTGGCTGGTTGGTTGACTGGCTGGCTGTGGTTGATTGGCTGGCTGGCTGGTTGGTTGATTGGCTGGCTGTGGTTGATTGGCTGGCTGGTTGGTTGATTGGCTGGCTGGCTGGTTGGTTGATTGGCTGGCTGGCTGGCTGGTTGGTTGATTGGCTGGTTGGCTGGCTGGTTGGTTGATTGGCTGGCTGGCTGGTTGGTTGATTGGCTGGTTAGTTGATTGGCTGACTGTGGTTGATTGGCTGGTTGGTTGATTGGCTGGCTGGCTGGCTGGCTGGCTGGCTGGTTGGTTGATTGGTTAGCTGGCTGGCTGGCTGGCTGGCTGGTTGGTTGATTGGCTGGCTGGCTGGCTGGCTGGTTGATTGGCTAGCTGTTTGGATGGCAGGCAGGCAGGCAGGCAGAAAAACAGGAAGATTGGATGGCAGGCAGGCAGGCAGGCAGACAGGCAGGCATAAAAACAGGAAGATTGAATGGCAGGCAGGCAGGCAGGCAGAAAAACAGGAAGATTGGATGGCAGGCAGACAGGCAGGCAGGCAGGCAGGCAGGCAGGCAGGCAGGCAGGCAGGTGTTTCACGTGATCGTTGCAAAAATAACTTGACAATGTGCTGCAATATCATTGTTAGTATTCACATTTCTAAACATATTAGACCACCAAATTTGATCACCAAAATTTTTGTTTAAATAACCAAAGATTGATTTTCTAAGAATATTTTTGTATTCTTAGTAAGGTGAAAAACTTCAATTTTTTTATTATTGAAAATTTTATTTAAAAGCCCGTAGGTTAAGTGTCCAGGTTTGAAGGTTTTAGATTTATATGGTAATTAAGGTCACAATCTTACTAGCTTCTAATCTTCATGTATTAATTCATAATATTAATCAAGAAATAAGCTCTCTGTAACGCTGTAATGCGATAAACAAAAGTACAAAACATGTATATTATACATACACACACGTTATAGGTGTGTATACATCGACAGCTGGCTGTATATGTGTGTCCACTTCATTGAATATAATCAAAAAGGGTTAGAATTTATATCAACGAGTCTATCTCGAATCTTATCTATATTTTTCTTTCTCACTTTGGGAGACAATTGAAAAATTAACTCAAGGTATCTTTTAAGTGCTCTTAATAAACCATTTCGCTAAAGGACAACTTAGCATCATCGGAAGCAGAGGGAAACTCAATACAAATTCACAGAAGAGTTGATGCAGGTGTGGAGAGGTACTCACCTAATTGTGCTTGCGGGGGTTAAGCTCAAGCTCTTTGGTCCCGCCTCTCAACCGTCAATCAATAGGTGCGAGAGGTGTTACTCGGTCGAGGGGGACTTGGTTATCCTGTCCTTCACTCTCTGGTCGACTGGATCAGTAGCCCCTGGTGTAAACTGGTAGTTCTCTTTCTGGTCGACTGGAACAGTAGCCCCTGGTGTAAACTGGTAGTTCTCTCTCTGGTCGACTGGAACAGTAGCCCTGGTGTAAACTGGTAGTTCTCTCTCTGGTCGACTGGATCAGTAGCCCCTGGTGTAAACTGGAAGTTCTCTCTCTGGTCGGCTGGAACAGTAGCCCTGGTGTAAACTGGTAGTTCTCTCTCTGGTCGACTGGAACAGTAGCCCCTGGTGTAAACTGGTAGTTCTCTCTCTGGTCGACTGGAACAGTAGCCCTGGTGTAAACTGGTAGTTCTCTCTCTGGTCGACTGGAACAGTAGCCCCTGGTGTAAACTGGTAGTTTTCTCTCTGGTCGACTGGATCAGTAGCCCCTGGTGTAAACTGGTAGTTCTCTTTCTCTGGTCGACTGGAACAGTAGCCCCTGGTGTAAACTGGTAGTTCTCTTTCTCTGGTCGACTGGAACAGTAGCCTCGGTGTAAACTGGTAGTTCTCTTTCTTTGTCTTACAGATGGTAGGACGAACCAAAGTATAAGCTTGGCTATTGATAATTGGAACTTAACACAACTGTGTTAAAATTTATTGATCTGTGAATGACTCTGTTTAACATGTAAAGTCTTGTACTCTGTAATGTCCCTGTGAGACTTGATAAGAGACAGTTGTGTGCAGGTTACAACGAGCAGGTTACAGTAACTACGTACAGCTACATAAGTAGGATACGTTGAGGAAGCAACGCAACAACTCATAACTGCAGAGGAGGTTGTGGGTACCAGATTTTGACTATAACACTCGATAAGCAGTCTCCGTGGTGTAGTGGTAAGACACTCGCCTGGCGTTCCGCGAGCGCTATGTCATGGGTTCGTATCCTGGCCGGGGAGGATTTACTGGGCGCAATTCCTTAACTGTAGCCTCTGTTTAACGCAACAGTAAAATGTGTACTTGGATGTAACAACGATTCTTCGCGGCAGGGGATCGTATTCCAGGGACTTGCCCGAAACGCTACGCGTACTAGTGGCTGTACAAGAATGTAACAACTCTTGTATATATCTCAAAAAAAAAAAAATAAAAAAATAACCGCCCCTAACAAGTCTGAATTATAATACAGTCGTTAACCTAATTTCTGCCGAAGATATTTCTAGTTTGTTGACCAGACCACACACTAGAATGTGAAGGGACGACGACGTTTTGGTCCGTCCTGGACCATTCTCAAGTCGATCGACAATCGACTTGAGAGTGGTCCAGGACGGACCAAAACGTCGTCGTCCCTTCACCTTCTAGTATGTGGTCTGGTCAACTTACTTTTGCCACGTTATTGTGACTCATCGCCTGCATATTTCTAGTTTTATCTGTTAATATAAAGCCATGGTTAATTATAAAATATAGGTAGCTAAAGACGATTTTAAAAAAGTGATCTAATCTGTGCGAAACGCTGTCATATACAACTACGGGCTCGCCATAGCCCGTGCTGCTTAGAACTTTTTGTTTCAAGTAGCGAATCTTCAACAACCAAACTGTCATATAAGCTGTCATATACAACTACGGG
Organism: Procambarus clarkii; assembly: GCF_040958095.1. Classification (NCBI taxonomy): domain Eukaryota; kingdom Metazoa; phylum Arthropoda; class Malacostraca; order Decapoda; family Cambaridae; genus Procambarus; species Procambarus clarkii. Next base: position 7,668,468 of record NC_091191.1, read on the forward strand.
CTCGCCATAGCCTGTGCTGCTTAGAACTTTTTGTTTCAGGTAGCGAATCTTCAACAACAAAACTGTCATATAATGCCGAAATTAATTTAGAATTGGTTTCAGTTTACTCACGTTTTCTGCCACAGTTTTATAATCATCTTTAACTTTTGTAGTATTTAAATTGGATAAATGTTCACTGAATATGCAAAATGCATTTCAAACTAAACTGGATTACTTATCTATTCTGATGTGTGTTCGCTAAAAAGCAATGTTGGGAAAACAGCATTAAAATTCATTAAAAACAATAACGGAAAAAAATTAATTAAATACAGATATTTTACAAATTATCATGGGAACAGTAAAAAAAAAAAAAAGCAAATTTCGGTTAAAATTATTCCTTTTTTAATGAATTTGACTTTGATATTCATGCTGCAGTCAGGATATCGTACAATTAAAAAAATGCGTAAAACATATTGAACTTTTAGAACGGTTACTTTTACGTTTATAAACTTAGTTATTCTGTGGCACATAGACACAATTTCAAGAAAAAAAAGGATATATTAGGATAATATTAATGGAAATTATAATATATTAAAACATGTCCCATAATGCCTCCCCCCCAAAAAAAAAATCAACGCCTCGAGCAATTCGTTCTTGTATCATTAAGTACAAAAGTAATTCACAAAAGATAATCAGACTAACATGACTGGATCAATGAGAAAATCCGTAGGAGCAGTGATATGAGGGTTCGAACCTAAGCGATGGGAATCCTTGTGTGTTCAGTAGAATTTCAGGTTGCAATCTTTTTATCATGTCGTGGTCTAGTCGCTATAGAAGCGTGTGTGTGTGTGTGTGGGGAAACACCCACCGCAAAGGTTCGAACCCTCATCAATGCTACGGATTTTATCATTGATGCAGTCACGTTAGTGTGATTACTCAATGTGTAGTCAATGTTCGTATTTAGTAATATTGCTTCCTGCTGCTGTTACTCCTCCTCTCCCCCCCCCCTTCATCCTTGACCTGGACTCAGATTCACGAAGCAGTTACGCAAGTACTTACGAACCTGGTGCCAGATTCACGAAGCAGTTACGCAAGTACTTGCGAACCTGGTGCCAGATTCACGAAGCAGTTACGCAAGTACTTGCGAACCTGGGGCCAGATTCACCAAGCAGTAACGCACGAACGTGTACATCTTTCCACAATCTTTGACGGCTTTGTTTACATTTATTAAGCAGTTTACAAGCATGAAAACTTCCCGATCAACTGTTGTTGCTGTTATAAACATCCTCGTGTTTCCGGAGCTCATTAACTATTTAATAATTGTAAACAAAGCCGCCAAAGATTGAGAAAAGATGTACAGGGGCCAGATTCACGAAGCAGTTACGCAAGCACTTACCAACCTGTGCATCTTTTCTCAATCTTTGGCGGCTGTGTTTACAGTTATTAAACAATTAATAAGCTCCGAAGCACCAGGAGGCTGTTTATAACAATAACAACAGTTGATTGGGAAGTTTTCATGCTTGAAAACTGTTTAATAAATGTAACCAAAGCCGTCAAAGATTGTGGAAAGATGTACACGTTCGTGCGTTACTGCTTGGTGAATCTGGCCCCAGGTTCGCAAGTACTTGCGTAACTGCTTCGTGAATCTGGCCCCCCTGGTTCACTATGCTTCTCTTATGTCCTGCCAAGTATTTCTTCCACTCCTTTCCTTTCGTCCTGCTTCTCCCTGCCCACTTCCACCAATATTCTATTAAGCGTCCACTAATGCCGAGGGACCAATCAGGGGAGTAGTCGGTAAGCGTGCTAATGCCACCAAAACTTTTCTGATTACAGGATAAATTTTTAAACTTTCGCCGTCTTGAGCGACGGCTGGTAAAAAGAACGATGAGAAACCGCTTGAAGAAGGGTAGGGAAGGGAAGGGGGGGGAGGGAGAGAGAGAGAGAGAGAGAGAGAGAGAGAGAGAGAGAGAGAGAGAGAGAGAGAGAGAGAGAGAGAGAGAGAGAGAGAGAGAGAGAGAGAGAGACAGACGAACGCCATACGCGTTTGGTATAGGTTGATGAGGAAGATAAAATTTTATAGCAGAGGCACATTAATTGACAGATGGATTTAAGAAATAGTTAAGATAGGACAAAGAGAGCAAAAGTGTGAGGGAGATAAAAAAAAATTATATTGAATTTCGAACAAGAATGAAAACTTGTTCGATATGGTAAGCTTTATTATGCACTATCATGGTTGGCATCATCCGCAGAATGCCCTCTTAAACAATCATTGATTACCGAAATATCAAATCTCGGTAATCAATGATTGTTAACGGGCGTTCAAACTATTACGGATTAACCCTACAAACATGCGTATGAACTTGATAAATCTCTCTCTCTCTTGTCTGTACAACTCTGTGCATGCCGCCGGATTTTTCCCAAGGCGAACAATTCCTATGCCAAAACTTCCCTTAAATTCAAGTAAGCAAGACTGTATTGTTCAGTAAACTTTCACAGATGTATTTTTCATAACTGCATGTATTGAAAAAGTTATAATTATATCTTTCAATAAAAATAACGAGTAAAAAAAGCTGAACTTTTATGAACGCAATTATGAAAAGAACGCATCAAGCTGGGAAGAATATATAGCCCCAGTTTTTTTTAAGAACAAGGAATATACGTTCTAGGAAAAACCTCATAATACGAGAAAGCTGCAGGGTTGATATGGACGAGCACAGTGAAGCTTCAACCTGGCGTGAAAGATGATCAAATAAATGCAGATATTTTTTTTGAGATATATACAAGAGTTGTTACATTCTTGTACAGCCACTAGTACGCGTAGCGTTTCGGGCAGGTCCCTGGAATTACGACCCAAGGATTAAACGATACGATACGAGATTAAAATCTCGTATCTGATAATCTCGTATCATACAAGATTAAAAACACCAACACATTCTGGTGTTTTAAGAACATGTAGCAAACACCAAACATTAAGGGATCCAAGAGTCTTGTGAACCTCTTGCTATCAAACATATGAAATATTGCCGATTCAAATGCTGAAGTCTAAATCAATGATTTCCGGAGGATGTCAATAGCAGATATGTGGTTCTGTGGGCCTAAAACACCTGCGCTGCTGCAGCTAAATAAAAAAAAAAAGTCTAAATTGGTCATTGATGTCCTGATAAGCCTGTGTTGATTGCTGCTAATGTTGAATTCAGTGCATGGCGGTTACCTTTCTCCATCACTGTCAACGCGTAACTACAGGCTGTTGTATTGAAGCCTCATAGGTCGTATTCGTTGTCTCGTTCTTTGTGTCACCGTCTGCCTCGTTTCGGATACGCGCGGAACCCGTCACCCCCCTTGTTGGGAGGGGGGGGGGGGACAGGTTGCCCTTTGAGGGAACAGATCGCCCCTTTGAGGGAACAGATCGCCCCTGGCAGGACGTGTTTCTACCAACAGCTCACTCCCTGCCTAACCAGTTTAATATATAACCTCTCGTTAGATTATCTGAATTAATTTAAGGTTGGAGCGAGGAGGGGAAGTTTGTCAGTCACGTGGCCGTAACAGTAGAAGAACAGAGCCCAGGAGAGCCTGTCTCCTGTTGACCGTTGCCGGCGTTGTCCATGCAACAGCAGCTGTGAAAAAAAAGGGGCTGCTGTTGTTGCCCTTATTTTTTTTTTACCGCCTCTCTGTTTGTGTACCGTTCGCTCAAACTCTCCTAGTTTTGTTTATTGGGGAAATTTTCTCCCCTAAACTCGAAACGCGGCCAGCCATGAAGGCTTTATATGTGTTTTTGCAATTTGTGCGTTTGGGCATTCTTCTCGCGTCTGATGAAATAGTGGGTTTGGAATATCAATACTGGTCGACACTCTTCCTGCTGCCTGAACGCCCCTATTGTCACACCAACCACCCAGCTCTCCACCACGATTTCATAGAGCTATTTTTTTTTCAATTTTATTTTCAATACATAATTGAAATCTTCAGACTAATGTCCCCAAAATAGAAGATGATCGTGCATGCAGCTAAGGACGGTTGCAATATGTATATACGATGGCGGTAATATGTATATATGTATGATGGTTGCAATATGTATATATATATTTTTTACACCTACATACATGTAGCTTTAAAACTATAAATGAATATGTATTGAAAATGCCATTATGCATACAAAACAAAATTGAATTGTTTCAGGGCGTGTTGGGGAATATGCGGGCTTTACTGTGACCCAGCCAAAGCCTTTACTGTGACCCAGTCAAAGCCTTTACTGTGATCTAGTCAAGGCCTTTACTGTGACCGAGTCAAAGCCTTTTCTGTGACCCAGTCAAAGCCTTCACTGTGACCCAGTTAAAGCCTTTACTGTGACCCAGCCAAAGCCTTTACTGTGACCCAGTCAAAGCCTTTACTGTAACCCAGTCAAAGCCTTTACTGTGACCCAGTCACAGCCTTTATTGTGACCCAGTCACAGCCTTTACTGTGACGCACCAACCACAGAAAACACTGCCCAAGGTATATAATTGCACTTTACTTAAACAAGTTGCAATATAATTCCACTTTACATAATCAAGTTGGAATATAATTCCAATTTACATAATCAAGTTGGAATATAATTCCACTTCACTTAAACAAGTTGCATACAGTTCCACTTCACACGAATAATTTCAAATATAATTACTCAAGCTTCCACCAAGTCCACAGCTTTAAAGCGTTCCAACGTCATATTTTTAAGGGTGTATTGTTAAAGGTGTAACCTAAGGTGGCAGTTCAATATGAGAATGTGAGCACAGGGCGTGAGCATGCACTAATATGAGTGAGCACAGGGCGTGAGCATGCACTAATATGCGTAAGCACAGGGCGTGATCATGCACGAATATGAGTGAGCACAGGGCGTGAGCATGCACTAATATGAGTGAGCACAGGGCGTGAGCATGCACTAATATGAGTGAGCACAGGGCGTGATCATGCACTGATATGAGTGAGCACAGGGCGTGAGCATGCACTAATATGAGTGAGCACAGCGCGTGATCATGCACGAATATGAGTGAGCACAGCGCGTGATCATGCACTGATATGAGTAAGCACAGGGCGTGAGCATGCACTAATATGAGTGAGCACAGCGCATGAGCATGCACTAATATGAGTGAGCACAGCGCGTGAGCATGCACTAATATGAGTGAGCAAAGGGCGTGAGCATGCATGTGTATTGTCCATTACACCAGGGAGAGTAATTCACCAAATTGAGACCACTGGGGAGAGCCCCGCTCTCACACTACCATGTTCCTGCTGCTATTGACCCTGGAGTTATGTATCTCACCGGTACAGCATGTAATTACTGTAATGTAACGCGCTTCATGTTCTGTAATTGACTCGCCTTGCCTTCAATAAAGTTAATTACCTTAGTGCACAATTATCACACTAGAGAGGCCAGGAAAACTCTATAAACAGAATATGGTTAATGGTAGAGTTTAATGTTACTGGGTCAAAGGAACCTAAAATTCATTAACAAAACAGCAAATTATTTCGACAAATATAAAATGCCAGGTCCCCCCCCCCCCCAAACAAAAAAGACATTCGAAAAATATATTTAACATGGCGCTTAAAGGGGGAAAAGATTAACAATATGGAACTTTCATGGCAGCACTTGTCAAAAGGTTTCCGATGTTGTTGTTGTGAAACTTAACGGGAACTTTACCATTTGCCACAATAGTTGGGTGTAACGCCAGGCACAGTGCCTGCTTGGCGGCTCTCTGGCTCATAACCACAGCGCCTGTATGCATCTCTCGCTCATAACCACAGCGCCTGTATGCATCTCTGGCTCATAACCACAGCGCCTGCTTGGCGGCTCTCTCGCTCATAATCACAGCGCCTGCTTGCATCTCTGGCTCACAGCCACAGTGCCTGCTTGGCGGCTCTCTCGCTCATAATCACAGCGCCTGCTTGCATCTCTGGCTCATAACCAAAGCGCCTGCTTGCATCTCTGGCTCATAACCACAGCGCCTGCTTGCATCTCTGGCTCATAACCACAGCGCCTGCTTGCATCTCTGGCTCATAACCACAGCGCCTGCTTGCATCTCTGGCTCATAACCACAGCGCCTGCTTGCATCTCTCGCTCATAACCACAGCGCCTGCTTGCATCTCTCGCTCATAACCACAGCGCCTGCTTGCATCTCTCGCTCATAACCACAGCGCCTGCTTGCATCTCTCGCTCATAACCACAGCGCCTACATACATCTCTGGCTCATAACCACAGCGCCTACATACATCTCTGGCTCATAACCACAGCGCCTACATACATCTCTCGCTCATAACCACAGCGCCTACATACATCTCTCGCTCATAACCACAGCGCCTGCATACATCTCTGGCTCATAACCACAGCGCCTGCTTGCATCTCTGGCTCATAACCACAGCGCCTGCATGCAGTTCTCTCGCTCACATAAAACACTTTACTGTTCGCCTTTATATTTAATGGCGTACCTACCTTGTACCAGTTATACGCAATAAAAAAATGCGTATAATATTTACCAGAGGATATTGAGGCGTTTGGTGGCCCCGCCAGGCATCACTTTAGTTCTCCCAGCGACACACCAAACACCAAAATGCTGCAACTTTGTTTTCCTTTTGGGCATGTCAATGTCGGAAAGTTTTCCTTTGTTGGGTGGGCGATGTTTTTGTTGTATTTCCGCCGTGTTGTTTCGACGCTTACCTGTTGGGTGTTCCAATGGAGGTCCCTTGTATCCTGTCGGCTAGGTGTTCCAATAGTGGTTCCTTGTACCCTGTCGGCTAGGTGTTCCAATAGTGGTTCCTTGTACCCTGTCAGCTAGGTGTTCCAATACAGGTTCTTTGTACCTTGTCGGCTAGGTGTTCCAATAGAGGTCCCTAGTACCCTGTCAGCTAAATGTTCCAATAGAGGTTCCTTGTATCCTACGAGCTGTGTGTCCTAGTAGAGGTTCCTGGTACTCTGCCAGTTAGGAGTCCAACTAGAAGTGTCCTCTGGCGCCTCTCTATGTCCTCCAGAGAAAACCCTCATCCTTCTCAAATCTCTGTACTCCGGATGTTAGTACAGTCTGTGTTTAGTATTAAATGTACTTCATCTGTACTAGCAGTGGTTTCTTGAAGGTTTCCTTGAGATGGTTCACTGACGGCACAGGTGACGTCAAACGTCTAAACTCAAGAGGTCGTCTCAAGCACAGTTGCAGCGGTACTTGTGGGATTAGTAATCTGTGTAGAATGACTTGTTGGTGGTAGTTTTATAGTGCTTGTGTTAGTATCAACCGAGGCAGATATAGTATTACTACTAGTATTGATGCTGGTAGAGCTACTACCACCGGTGATGGTGGTAGCATTACCAATCATTGTCGAATTAATTCGTCATATGAATTTATACATTGATGAATATGTATTACTAACGTTTCTACTGATGTTTCAACTTATGCTCATAATTCTCTTATATTTTTGGTTTTATTTGCGTTTTGCGCTCCCCACTCTCCCTTCCTCTTCCTTCGTTACCACAATATTTTTATGTATTATTAGCCTCAAGCCATAATTAAGGTCTGAAAATATTTTTGTCAAGTTCTCAAATGAGGCGAAAATGTCCCTCGCCTTCGGGGCGTGATAAGAGAAATTTTTGAATTATTATTGTTAATGGAAAGACCAGGGATGTGACCTGAAGTGCCACACTCAGACTACAGGGATGTGACCTGAAATGCCACACTCAGCCTACAGGGATGTGACCATCAATGCCACACCCAAAAGCGAGCGAGAAATTTGCGATTTAATATCAAACTGAACAAATTTCTAAGGAAAAATTTTTTTCTACATCAGAGCCAAGTTTTGAGATTTGTTCTTTTCTTCATTTACATCTTGAAAAACAAATTACCAACACTTGCTTAGACGACATACGTCATACCCCTGTGGCACCACGATTTTGGTGCCACATGGCGGAGGCACTCTAGCCCAAGAGCTATAGACTGACATCTTTAGTGCAGGAGGTCTGGCGTAAGAACATGCAGGGGTAAGTGATCGCAATCGTCGACTAGCTAACGTGTATTTCATGGTCTTTCTTCAAATAATACCATGGTGTTTGATTCATACAACAACAGTGTGCAAGCTCTACTAGGTACCAGGCAACAGTATGCAAGATCTACTGGGTACCAGGTAACAGTATGCAAGATCTACTGGATACCAGGCAACAGTATGCAAGATCTACTTGGTACCAGGCAACAGTATGCAAGATCTACTGGGTACCAGGCAACAGTATGTAAGATCTACTGGGTACCAGGCAACAGTATGCAAGATCTACTTGGTACCAGGTAACAGTATGCAAGATCTACTGGATACCAGGCAACAGTATGCAAGATCTACTTGGTACCAGGCAACAGTATGCAAGATCTACTTGGTACCAGGCAACAGTATGCAAGATCTACTGGGTACCAGGCAACAGTATGCAAGATCTACTGGGTACCAGGCAACAGTATGCAAGATCTACTTGGTACCAGGCAACAGTATGCAAGATCTACTGGGTACCAGGTAACAGTATGTAAGATCTACTGGGTACCAGGCAACAGTATGCAAGATCTACTGGGTACCAGGTAACAGTATGCAAGATCTACTGGATACCAGGCAACAGTATGCAAGATCTACTTGGTACCAGGCAACAGTATGCAAGATCTACTATGTACTAAGGAACAGTATGCAAGATCTACTGGGTACCAGGCAACAGTATGTAAGATCTACTATGTACTAAGGAACAGTATGCAAGATATACTAGGTAGCAGGGGAAACTTCACCCCAGAGTGGAGGACATGGCACCAGAGAGCCCTGTAAACTCTTGTATTTAAATGTAGACTAATAATCAAGGAGAGTCGATGGTTAACAAGAGCATAAACGCCATCACACTGTCATAGGTACGCAGATTAGGGAGGGTTCCTAAACCAATGTAATTGTTATTCTAGAGATGCCAATGTAATTTGTTACGATCATTTGACCCGTAGTGTTCGCCTGTGCAAGTGGCCAAGTACAGGAAATAGGACACACACACTTCAAGTACAAGCTAAGTGTACTCAGCTTTGAGAGGATATAAACTTTTTCTACGATCAGCTGTAGGGGGAAAATATGTCATGTACTCATCTATGATTTCCAGAGTGCTAGGAGTCATTGAGCAGTCTCGCAATACGAGGACAAATGTTCATTATTTAAAATGTAACATTGGAACCTCTTTATCCTTATGTTATGTGGAAAAGTTCAGTTTCAAGGCGAGGGGTTTACGGAAGTGAAGATTCCGTCAATGGATCAGGTTCAGTAGTCTGTAGTACAGTGGTCTACGTCCCTCTTAATCGAGGATCCCGGGTTCGATCAGCGGGACAGAAATGATTGAGCACGATTCTTCTTCACCTGATGCTCTTGTTCACCTAGTGGGGAATAGGCATCCGGGAGTTGTGTAACTGCTGTGGGCTGCACCCTGGGATAGGTTATCAAGGTCCGCCTATCCCCCCAGGTCATCTGCTAAGCTTCCTATCCTCGATAATGGGAATTATTATAGTCCAAAGAGGGAGATAACAGGCCAGCTTGCCTGCCCTAACAGGGATAATAAAGAACATTCTTGCCCATGTGAGGTAAGGAAGGTAAGAGAGCTGCATGCATTCTCAGATGACTCTAGGGGAAGAAAAGGGTTAGAGGGACCTTGTTCTTCAGTAACGTAAGCGCTTCTCCCAAGTATATCGCCTCTCAGATGGCACCTATTCAAGCGACTCCTGGCCGACCCGAGAAGCGCAATGGGTGGAATGAGGACATCTGGCGAAGCTATTTACAAGTAAATGTGCGGAATCAAGATAGTTTACGAGATGGTGTAGTCTTGGAGCTCCCACTGAGAGCGTCCGGTCACGTTTCAGCGATAGTGGTGGCGTCCTGTTCTTGCTGACACCATTCACGCTGCCACAATTACACATGCACATACACGCACACACGCGCGCGCCACACCAAGAATTACCTCGTTCATGAGTCGCAATCTTCTACATTTATTTGTGGCAATAAACATCGTTTCCAATATATTTGTAAATAACATTACCATTTAGTCTGACATATTCGTCACACGTTCATAGGAGTATAGGAATAATTACGTTCGGTAAACTTTCCAGTTTAAATGCCACTATTCACGTTCCCAGCTCTTACGCAGAACACCATTGAGAAATCATAGGTTGATTGAAGTCGCCAGTCGCAAAAACTCATAGTCAATCAGACCCAAATGAGTGGACCAGAGCGCACACAACGTTGATATTTATTGAGGTTCTAGTCGATTTAAAGCTAGTCAATACAAGACGCTGACTGGAGGAAGTCTAATTGTGTGATTTAATATTCAAATTAGGCGAAATATGGCTTGTTACGTCTCTCGCTGCCTCAAGAGTACCGTGTTAACTCCAGGTTGTTAAGGAATTATAAAACATAAAGATTTCAAGACGTCTAACAGGGAAAAAATGACATAAACGAGCTAAGATTTTTCCCTACCCGCTGCACGGGTCAGTCGCTCCAATGATACATCTCCGCAGTTTCATTTGAATGTGTTGAGCGTGAAATACATCGTAATGATACTCCAGTTTTTAGCACATTAATGCCAGTTATCACATATCATTATTAAAGGTCTAAAGAGCTGTCAGATTCACCCGAATTTATTTATCATTGTTTGTGCTTCTTTTAGGTTGTGTAGCTGTGTCAGTGAAGCCGCTAAAATAATTGTACATTATTTCAAAATAGTGGAGTTTTGTGCTCGATTTTATTAGTTATATTATTTAAATATTATGAAATAATTGTATTGAATATAGCTTCAGAACTTGATATCACTGAACCCTGGAAACACAAACCGTAACTGTCTCTATTTTCCGCTTGTTACAACTTGTAATGAAGTTGTTACAACTTGCTATATTGGTTGTTATAAATGGTTAGGTGATAAAACTTGCTCGAACGTTGTACCAACGTCGTAGTTTCGGTGTGTGTTTGGCGGGAAGTTATCTTCGTTTTGATTTTAATAGTTTACCTAATTATGTGCACAGAGAATATTAGTATATTTTTTTCGTATTTGTAATTATCAGAAACTAAATCATGTTCACATTTCCTAGATTCTAGGATTTTCTCACTCGCCAGATTGAAGTAATCAGTTCATTCTTTATATATTGTTAATATTACAAAGCTTTCAAATGGTGGCAGCGGTGGGATGGGTCAACAAGACAGTGGTAGACAACATTAACAAAGACTTAACTTGAAAATCCTAGAACACATGACCTTTCCAGAGGTCAAGAGTAATATTTGGCAGTGCGGCTGACAGCAAAGCTTTAAAATTGATAGCTCAGTTTAGCCTTTCTAATAACTTTATCTGGCAAGTCTTTTCTTTTTCTGTGCGCAACACCTCGCAATCTAAGGGATTTATCGTTGCCATAAACCCAACTCTCAGTCACTGTGTGTTTCGAATAATCTCGCAAAGATTTCTGAGCAATTTTACCCCTAGTCCATAATTGAAGGTGGTGGTTCAGCGATTGAATTATATAGCGAACACACTATTAGTTGCATATATGAGACACGCCATGACTACTAGTGTGTGTGTGTGTGTTTGTGTGTGTTAACACATCGGTAACAGGTGTGTGTGTGTGTGTCGCCATGCTAGCAACATGATATTTTTATCGACTGGCATTTTTATCGACTCTTCAACAATATTTGAACAAGAAAAATTGTTGCAACGAATCCAGTAAAAGAATGTGCAATAACATTGATTTTTGCTTATACAATTTTGACAAAATAGTGAATATCCTGCTTAACTTTGTAAAGGAGAAACGTGCCTTATTTTACAAAACAATTCGCATTGACAAATGTAGGAAAATGATGCTATTGGTTTGAATGCAGGAAAAAATGCAATATGATATTGTTAGTATCCAGTCGTCCATTTCCGAATCCATTGCCGTACAGAACACGAAAGTTGATATTGAGATGCATCCTATCAACGTGACTTGCACCTACCTCATGGCAATCTAGATGGATAGACTGCAGATATTGGGAGTCTTAACATGTGCTTGACTACAGTCTTGACGCAATCCATTGCTGTCCTGCAGTTCGCTTTGCAACAGGAGACTCTGAGCTGGAGAAGACAACGTGATAGCAAGCCTCAAGCTACGTTCTGGAGACCCACTCGATTTTGGAGAGCCGGGCAATGATTGTCCAATGTTGGCACAGCTTCCCGAAGATCAAAGGCTCTGTTGCATTTCGGGCCTTAGGAAGTGACCAATATCCTCTGTTTTAGTGGCACCCTCAACCCCCAATCGCTTGGCTTTATTGTTCAAAATCAAATATAGGTGGCTCTATTGTTCAAAATCAAATATAGGTGGCTCTATGGTTCAAAATCTAATATAGTTGTCGGTCATCCTAGCCCCATGTCATGTTTTATGTGGGCTCTCATCTTAGCCATGTGTCATATTCTTTGTGAGCTGCCATAATTTTGGTCACCGTGATGATTCCCTTAAGACGCGCTTTTTACATATAAACTATGTATGCTAAACTTTGCTTGCCACCTCTGTGAAAGTATCTTCCGATCTAGGCCTGACTACTGTCTCAAAAACAGTATTGTAAGTTCAAGTGCAGGTGTGAGACAGAGTGTAGGTCAGCTCAATGAATACTAGTGTGTGAGTATAGGTTTCAGGATGAAAGTGTAGATGTATATGTAGGCAAGAACTGAGTGTTGGAAAAAGGTCTGGGTGATATATTACAGAACTGTGTTAGGAATTAGTGTGTTGATGTTTGGGGAAGTGCAGGAGTGTGATGTTAACCATGTGTACTGGAATGTGAGATTGAATGCACGGATAAGTAAGTGACTTTACTGTGACTGTGGAGAGTGCACGGGACGGGTGAATGCCAGATGCTTTTATAACGCTTTTATACAAAATGCAGTTATTAATTTAGTTGATATTAGTTACTATATATCATCTGGACAATGTTGAATTATGAACTCTGAATGCGTGGATGATCTGAGAGTCATGATTAGCAGGAATTTGATCTCAAACGATCAATACATAAATTTAAGGATTAAAGCAAATAGGATAACGGGATATATTTCTAGAAATGTTAGCAGAAATGCTAACAGAAATAATAATAATAATCAGCTTGATCTTGCTCTTGTTCAGTTTTGGTCACAGTGATGATGCCATCTTGGCCGGTACTTAAACTAAGGTATGTGTTGTTTGACCTATTGATTAGGAAGGAGCCAGGTGGCTTTGACCACTTAATTACTCTTAAAACAATATACAAAGCAATATTATGTCTTAGGCATTCAAGAAGTGTCAAACAAAACACACACAAGGGCATTTCAGGCGTTTTTAATTACTGAAACGTGTCATCACCTAATATATTAATTGTACGTAGGCTTCACGTTTCCTTTTGTAATTGTTTTTACCAGGGTGATTGCCAAACTGTTTGAATATTGTGGTTTCTTGAATATCGGTTAAGTTTGTGTGTTTTATCAGAGAGTTTCAGTACACTGGACCTCGCAATCTTACTGGCTACTGGTCTAAACATAACTTGCATCGCCCACTGATCTGTATTAATCTACTTTTATAGTTAATCATAGTAATTATTGCATGTAGTGTTCTTTACACATTTAACAATAAACACCTAGAAGACAGGTAGTAATAATAATGCTAGATTTGGATGATGGGGATCCTGTAAAAGGTAATTATTACAATAAGACGAAGCATTTAAGGAACTAGCAATGGTAAGCGCACAGCATAAGACGTTTCGGGAACCAAAGAATCAACAAGCAAAGGAACCAGACAGAGAGAGAATGAACGCAACAAATTGACATAATCAAAGAGACATTCATCGTAGGAGCACCAGCCATCTTATGAGAGAGCCATGTATGAGAAACTAATACCAATCCAGATGGCAAAACTTGGGCGGACCAAGTTTTCCTTTGTTGATTTAGTTAAAGAACTCCCAGGTGGCAGCGGCGGCAGAAGATAAAGCTGCTGCATTGTTCTCCAATAAAAATTTAGGCAGGATTCGACGTAGACAAAAAAAAAATACATTCTCATACACACACACACACACACACACACACACACACACACACACACACACACACACACACACACACACACCCACCCACCCCCGCCAACGTGTGTTATCAATATGCGTGTCCATTCCACACGCATCCTTCCCTCTTAACACTCCACATATCAACTACCAATTACAATTAGAATGGGAGTGCCACAGGCGGGGGGTGCCACAGGCTGCCAGAGGGCCGAGTATTGGGGGGGGGCAGTGCCAGAGTCGGGAAGGTCACATGAGGTATTAAACACGAGCGGGCGGAAGCAGTATTAATTTAGCTGATCACTGTTAGTGAGGGCCGCTGAGCCGGGTACAACACAAACAGGAAAAATGGCTGACTTATCTTCCCAACTCTCTCATATTTCTCTTAGCTGTAATGGAAGAGGAATTTTTACGAGAAACACAACTGAACCACAAGATACCGGCATCCATAATGATAATGTGAATGCATGAATCTCTTGAATTTCTTGATGTATCGTGAGACGTTTCTCCAAGAATGTGTGTGTGTGTGTGTGTGTGTGTGTGTGTGTGTGTGTGTGTGTGTGTGTGTGTGTGTGTGTGTGTGTGTGTGTGTGTGTGTGTGTATGTGTGTGTGTGTGTGTGTGTGTTTTGCTTATCTGCGATTCTTAAAGTGTTAAGATGTTTTGTAGTACACCCGACCCACAGTACACCCGACCCACAGTACACCCGACCCACAGTACACCCGACCCACAGTACACCCGACCCACAGTACACCCGACCCACAGTACACCCGACCCACAGTACACCCGACACACAGTACACCCTGGGGGATCTCTGTGAAAATCGTAACTGAACCTCACAGCCTTTGAATTAATACAAAACTGTTCATCTTTCCAATTATCTGACACTCATATTAAGACATGTGCTTCGTCTTGATCCACTATGTGCTGCTGCACTTTCCGAACCACCATATTTAATCTATAACAACAAAAATCTAAATCTACAAAGATTGTTCTTCCGAGGTTGTAGGCCAGACGCTTGGGGCTAGTCTCGTCCAACTTTGCAACATGACAAATTAGAGGTATGGGAGAGTCATAGACCAGTCGGGGACAACAACAATGCTCTCCTTTAAGTCGAATCCGTTCCTATTCGAAATCCTAGAGACTCCGACGATGTCTGAAATGGCTTCGTTTTCCCAGAGTTTTTCAACAAATTTTTAGCTGATCGTAATATCCCAACTTTCAATGTAAACACAACATTCTTTTTAACTACGTTGTTAGAATGTTGTAGTTACGTTGTGTCTTTGCGGGGATTGAATGTTCTGGTGGGCGTGAGGGTGTGAGAGAAGGGGAAGGGAATAGGAGGGGAAAATGTTGGAGGAAAGGAGATGAGGGGGAAGAGAGGGAGAGGGGAGAGGGAAAGGTAAAAGATGGATAAGGGGGATAAACGAGACCTAAGCATCTTACGGGCTCACCATAGCCCGTGCTACGTGGACACTTCGTCCTGAGTAGCTAAATCTTTAACAACAACAAACCTAAGCATCGTCGGGTATTACATCCATTAATACCATTAAACCATGACAAGCCAACACAAGGTACTCACATGGAGCCGTGGACGGGGACGTTGGAGCAGCCTGTAGGGGTGTGGGCGTTGGTGGGGGTGCGGTGGAAGGCCGGGTAGAGTGGGTCTTTATGGTGGCCGTACTCCTCAAACACACCCCACCGGAACTTAGCCCACTCCTGCACCAGCACACGACCTGAGGGACCACAAGTTGGCAAAATGTTAGTGCCGATGCATTTCAACACGTTAATATGTATATTTAAGTAGGATTCCATTCACTTCCCGCCAAACACACACCGAAACTACGACGTTGGTACAACGTTCGAACAAGTTTTAACACCTCCTAACCAGTTATAACAACCAATATAGCAAGTTGTAACAACGTTCTAATACGTCATAAACACGTTAAGCCAAGATGTAACAACTTTATTACAAGTTGTAACAAGCAGAAAATAGAGACAGTTTCGGTTTGTGTTTCCAGGGTTCCAAAGAGTAAAATACTGAAATGTATAAGAGATAAATTACATTATTGTAATTTGATTACATAAGTAATGTAATCAAATGGCGTTCATGTGGCAAGACGTTGCCCCGTATATGGTGAAATAATTTAAAGGAATTATATTTGGCAGGAAGGGTGGAGTCCCTATAGTTATGGGAAAGGTAGTATAGTGGGATTGAACACTCGTCTCTGACTTTCTCAGGCATAAGCACTACCGACTGGGCCGTTGAGGGGTGTGTGTGTGTGAATTAACTTTTAAACTCTAAACATACACATTTTAAAGGAATTTATTTGTAATACACGAGAAGCGTACCTTGTTACAATTCAAATTAATAAATGAATTGCAATGTTTATTATGTTCTTTCCAACCAAGCAAGAAGACTCTATCCACGACCTGTCCTCGGTCCAGATCTGTCCTCGGTCCAGACCTGTCCTCGGTCAGGATCTGTCCTCGGTCAGGATCTGTCCTCGGTTTAGACTATCGGTCTACATCTGAAGTTAGTTACTGACGCTTCCAATAGGAATTCTGAGTAAAAATTTTCTATTTTCATTTATATTTGAACACATGTGTATGCTTTGCCGCCCTTCGGTTTTAAATAAATTTATGGATTTCAACACTGCTAGTTTATAAAATGTGTTACAACATTTTTAAGATTTATATCACTGTGGTTAGGGCATATTTCTGATATATACATGTCTGCCAACCACAAATAAATAAATAAAAAATTAAATATAATATATATATATATATATATATATATATATATATATATATATATATATATATATATATATATATATATATATATGATCAACTTTAGCCAACACCTACGTTGACTTCAGTGCTGCACAGGCAGGCAGGGCTGTCAATCACCGGGAAGCAGCGAAGTCACGTAAATACAGAGACCTTGATCACCATTACAATTTTGTCCCCATTGCCTCAGACACACTTGGTGCCTGGGGTAAAAGTGCTGCTAGTTGTTTGAAGGAGTTGGGGTCCAAGCTAATTGAAACAACTAGAGACCCTAGAGCCGCCAGTTTTCTCTTTCAGCGCCTTAGTGTGGCGATCCAGAGAGGAAATGCTCACTGCATCCATGGTTCCTGCCCGCCATCTGAGGAGCTCTATTCCCTGTGACAAGTAGCCTTTTACCCTGCATGTAACCAATGTTGTAACCATTTTTGTGTAATGAAATTTTAAAATAAAGTTAGATATATATATACACACACATACAAAAAAGAATAGGGGTAGGAGAAGAAAATATCAAAGTGTTCAGTGAGGATCCACAAGGTCTTCTCTGAGTACTCTATATTTTCTTCTCCGAGGCTATGGGTCCCTACACTTGCACCAAAGGTGGTACCCCTTTTAAGTTATATATATATATATATATATATATATATATATATATATATATATATATATATGAGTGTGTGTGTGTGTGTGTGTGTGTGTGTGTGTGTAAAATATAATTTGGTAATAGTCGTTCTTGTAGACATATGTTGTTGAATATGACCGAAAGGGTAAAATTAATGATTCTAACACGAATCTTCTCAATATTTCTTAACTTTTTCGTCACCCTCGAGAGAAGTTGAACAATTACCTGTCCGAAGTTCATTTTCACAATTTATTATGGTCTGACGCCTAGGGATGCGTTTCGCAAGGTACTCCTTACAATTTCAAAGACAAATTTACCATGCTTTTGCAAAGGCTAATATTCTCTTGCGTGAGGTGGCGCAGGACGTGATTGAGGTAAACAAGTGGATGAATGTCATAACAGAAGGGATAATAATAGGTTATTACATGCATCAACATAAGCAGCTTATGTGCTTGATGCTCCTGTCTCTGTGTTGGCTCGGGGTCTTGAGGTGGGTAGAATGTAATTATGTATTAACGGTTTGTTGATTGCCGGTCATTACATTCTACCCACCTTTTTGATGTGTAGGGCTAATGTCCGGTCTAAGACTGGATGTCCAGACTGGACATCAGCGAAGCCCTACACATCAAAAACTCAATTTACCCATTTGTTTCCGCCATCGCCGGGGATCGATCCCAGGTACCTAGGATAACGAATCCTGAGCACTGTCCACTCAGCCACCAGGCCCTCTGGTGTGTGCGCGCGCGCGAGGCAACCGATATAATTTGGGTCCGACCCTAGCTGATGTGTAATATCGCAATGCTGCATTATAAATGTACGCTTAAAACTTCACCTTGAATGAAACTGAAAAATAATTACATTAGGCAAAAAGCAACACAATTATTTTAAATAAAAAATACCTGGTGTCTGTTTTAACAAAACATATCAACAAATGTATAACAAGTGATTATAACGATTACAAAATAATAAATTTCTAAAGAATTACTGGGGAAATATTTATAGAGAAAATATAATGGTAAAAAAAATAGAGAAATACGCAAGAATTTTGCCTGAGTATTGGAATACAGCTTTGTGGGGCGGGTACAAAACTAACCCTGGAAAGTCTTGTGGTGAAGGATGGGAGAGTTGTGGTGAAGGATGCGAGGGTTGTGGTGAAGGATGCGAGGGTTGTGGTTGAAAAGGATAGGAGGATCGTGGTTGAGAAGGATAGGAGGATCGTGGTTGACAGGGGGGGGGGCGTGCTCGTTCTGACAAACAATAACCAAATTGTAATGCTGGATTTTTGTCATTGTAAATAATTCGTGGAATCATTGTACTCCTTTTTCGAATTTACCTGTAATGTCCTTTATCTTTAAAGGCTGACTTACTTCTTAAGACAACATTCTTAAAAGATTGAAATCTTCAAAATTGACATACGCTTTAAAGATTGATATATTAAAGAATGGACATACGTCATAAATATTGACATAATCTTTACCTCTGACACACATAAAAAGTAAATATGTATTGATAAGGATAATGAAAGAACTTCGAAACCATATGTAAATAATTCCTCGCAAACTAGCTTTGGCTATGTGTATTTTCTTGCTAATGTTTATTGTCGCATACAAAAAGTTTTAATAAACAACTTGTCGATCTGTCTGTTACAGCCAGCAGGTGTGGGGCCCAAGATGAACACAGGAGGAAACACATTCCGTGTTGCCAAAAATACATCTGGCTGCAGCAGATATGGAGCATTTATATTCCCCTTTATTAAAAATAATGAAAATGCAAGGAGAATGTCTCACATAATCCGGCTAGAAAGGACCTCCTGGTGGTATAAAGGTGATGGAACGACCGAGCACCGCAGCCACTGCCTCCTCCTCCCCCTCTACCTCTTCCTGGTCCAAACCCACACACACACCTGACTCCCACACACACCTGCCTCCCACCCCCTGCTCCCCATACACCTGTATTCTCTATATATCTGGTTCCCACACACCCAAAGTGATCTGTTGTTGTATATTCACTATACTATACCTGACCCTCACAATGTCACCCCTCCCCCCCCCCCCAACACACACACACATGCAGAATTGTGCAGGTATGTGAGAGAAGCCCCGTGTGTCTCCAGACAAGTGTGTATGGGGGGGGGAGGGTGGGGGGTTGAACACGAATCGTCAGAACTTATGTTCAAAACACTTGATATTCAGATCAAGTGTTTTGAACACTTGGTCTCTTATGCAAATTTTTTGTTCATTGGTCGTTTGCCATCTGATGCATGCATGGAATAACTCTGCACGCACTCACTTTCTTAATATATATATATATATATATATATATATATATATATATATATATATATATATATATATATATATATATACATATATACATACATACATACATATATACTTACATATATATATATATATATACACCTTCACTACCTGCTGTGTCTCGTGTGGTTTACATCCCACACTATCTCCCCTCCCACGGTGTATTCTGTCTGGTGTAACGGGTATCCACCTTTACCTAACTATTCCTGTTTTTTTTAACTGGCCGTTATCTAACGGTTCTGTTGTACACCGTTTTAGTCTTTACTGTAACCTCTAGTCCAGCGATGCCTTGTAACCTTGGTGGTTGATCACCAAGGTTACACAAAACAAGGACACTGTACCATTCGGCTACAAGAAAATTCACTAAAGAGACCTTAAACGCTGTCACCACCTATCCGGAGAGTTTCTGTAATTACGCTAATTGACTGCGGGAAAGGACCAGTCAACCGCAAAATAAATCCAGAATGTGGATTCCCAATTACTGAAAAGGAGGGATGAGTTTACTTTGAAATGTAGTTTAATATATTATCCCTGGGTAAATTAGTTAACTCGATAAGACTGTTTATCTAATATATAAATTATATATATATATATATATATATATATATATATATATATATATATATATATATATATATATATATATATATATATATATATATCCTAACACTGAAATATCCCTATTTTAGGCATTGGTTATGAATTTAAGAATTACTGCAATGAACTTCAAAAAGCTACTTTTACCTTAAACATTTACAACATGTGTGAGGTTGTAGATGTTTATCAACATCTACAAAGTGTGAGACTGACCCTTGGCTGGTTGCCAAACTAATTGACAAAGCTAATTAACAAAGCTAAACTCATATGCACTTGGTCACTAAAGGTGACTGGATTCCTATTCAAAATGATGGTAATTACATAGTTACTTGAATCGGATCAATTATTAATTAAAATATTGAATATGAATTTCTCTAATTTAAGTGACTTAACGAACAAGATGGTAGATAGCAATTAACCACGGCGGAGGCCCTCAAGCGTCTCTACCAGAACACACTACTTCCCATCCTAAATGACTCCTACTTCCCATCCTAAATGACTCCTACTTCCCATCCTAAATTACTCTTCTGCACTTATTCCTGAATCCTCGTTAATTTTAAAAGGAAGTATTATATATTTCCTTGTTTAATGTACAGTTTGGAACAAGTCTCAGACAATATTCTTAATATACTACCTTGAGATTACCTTGAGATGGTTTCGGGGCTTAGCGTTCCCGCGGCCGGGTCCTCGACCAGGCCTCCTCGTTGCTGGAACTGATCAACCAGGATGTTGGACGCAGCTGCTCGCAGCCTGACATATGAGTCACAGCCTCGTTGATCAGGTATCCTTTGGAGGTGCTTATCAAGTTCTCTCTTCAACACTGTGAGGGGTCGGCCAGTTATGCCCCTTATGTGTAGCGGAAGCGTGTTGAACAGTCTCGGGCCTCTGATGTTGATAGAGTTCTCTCTCAGAGTACCTGTTGCACCTCTGCTTTTCAACTGGGGTATTCTGCACATCCTGCCATGCCTTCTGGTCTCATGTGATGTTATTTCTGTGTACAGGTTTGGGACCAGCCCCTTTAATATTTTCCACGTGTAAATTATTATGTATCTCTTCCGCCTGCGCTCAAGGGAATACAGACTTAGGCTCTTTAGTCGGTCCCAGTAGTTCAGATGTTTTACTGAGTGGATTCTAGCAGTAAAGGACCTCTGCACGCTCTCCAGGTCAGCAATTTCTCCAGCTTTGAAAGGGGCTGTCATTGTGCAGCAGTACTCCACTCTAGAGAGCACTAGCGTCTTGAAGTGTATCATCGTCGGTATAGCATCTCTAGTGTGAAAGGTTCTTGTTATCCAACCTGTCATTTTTCTTGCATTTGTGACGACTACTTTATTGTGTTCTTTAAAGGTAAGGTCTTCCGACATGAGTACATCCAAATCCTTTACATTGCCTTTTCGTTCTATGTTATGATTTGACTGCGTTTTGTACGTGATTTCTGTTTTTAAATTTACATTTTTTCCGTAGTGCATGAGCTGGAACTTATCTTCATTAAACACCATATTATTTTCTATAGCCCATAGAAAGACCTGATTTACATCTGATTGGAGGTTTGCTGTGTCCTCTATGTTGCCTACTCTCATGAAAATCCTAGTGTCGTCTGCAAAGGATGATACAGTGCTATAGGTTGTGTCCTTGTCTATGTCCGATACTAAGTGAAGTTTCACCTCACCCCCTACTCTTGGTGAAGAGTAGGGGTGAGGTGAAACCAGCCTCTCTGTCGACCTGACTTCCCAGCTCACCAAAGTCCCGGCTGATGACATACCTGACCATATAAATCTATATACTCTTTCCTTCATCAAACGAACAAGGAGCTACACAGAATTTATTCTTTTAAAAGGGCAACCATCTGAGGGGAACTTTACATTAAAAATTATACGTGACGATATTTTTTATCTCTACCTTAGCACCGAGGTGTTCTGTCAAGGTCCAGCCAGAAGTTCAATCCCGCAATAACTGAGGTTACTCCCGCAGTAACTTTCGAGCGGGTTTAGACTATCCAATTTATTAAGAATACATGAAAAAACAGTTAGGCTGTTACAGTGGTTTACATCCCACACTATCTCCTCTCCCACGGTGTATTCTACGCGGTTTACAACCTCCCACAGTCTCCTCTCCCACGGTGTATTCTGTGCGGTTTACAACCTCCCAGTCTCCTCTCACACGGTGTATTCTGTGCGGTTTACAACCTCCCACAGTCTCCTCTCCCACGGTGTATTCTACGCGGTTTACAACCTCCCAGTCTCCTCTCACACGGTGTATTCTGTGCGGTTTACAACCTCCCACAGTCTCCTCTCCCACGGTGTATTCTACGCGGTTTACAACCTCCCACAGTCTCCTCTCCCACGGTGTATTCTGCGCCTTTTACAACCTCACGCAATTTACTGTAAATTACCGCTTGACCTCGTCCTCCACCAAGGGTGATGTTCCTCGACACTGGAGACCGAGTATAAGTGTCAGCGAAAGTGCTCAAGCAGTGGCCAAGAGAGGGTTTACCCTCCCACTCAAGTGGCTCTTATTGTTACACTTTCCCTGACAAGGGTGTGACGTCGGGGTGGAAGCGCTCGGTCCACGAATTCTTAGAAAGATATCTTGAGGTTATCTTGAGATGATTTCGGGGCTTAACGTGGTGGACAAATCAAAATAACTTTCTTGCAATTACAATGGCAGCGTCACCTAGGTAGTTAATTACCGCGAGTCTATAAGGTCACCAGTTTGAAGGCCATAGTTTTGTCTTCATACGAAATGCATAGTAATGTTCGAGTTTGTGTCAAAATGGCCGTGTTTTAGTCATGTGAAAAGCACTGTAATGTTGACAAAGCTTACAACTGTGTCGAGTGCCTACTTAATAAACAATGCCACAAAAGGCATGATTCTGAATAAACATTAAACACACTCGTCAGTAATGAAAGCCGATATCTGGCCCGAGGTTACATGTAGTGCCCACTACAGCGTGCCCACTACAGCGTGCCCACTACAGCGTGCCCACTACAGCGTGCCCACTACAGCGTGCCCACTACAGCGTGCCCACTACAGCGTACCCACTACAGCGTGCCCACTACAGCGTGCCCACTACAGCGTGCCCACTACAGCGTGCCCACTACAGCGTGCCCACTACAGCGTGCTCTTACGGACTCCTGTAACTCTGAAATTGGCAGCCAGTGGTTTCCAACTCTTGCAGCAAAATATTAAAAACATATATAACCAAGTGCCACAAATCTCGAGAAGCATTGACTACGGTACTGAGAGTTGCTCTTGCGTGTGTGTACTCAACTAGCTGTGCTTGCGGGGGTTGAGCTCTGGCTCTTTGGTCCCGTCTCTCAACTGTCAATCAACTGGTGTACAGATTCCTGAGCCTACTGGGCTCTATCATATGTACATTTGAAACTGTGTATGGAGTCAGCCTCCACCACATTACTGCCTAATGCATTCCATCTGTTAACTACTCTGGCATGAAAAAGTTCTTTCTAACATTCCTGTGGCTCATTTGGGTACTCAAGTTTCCACCTGTGTCTCCTTGTTCGCGTACTACCGGTGTTAAACTGCTTATCTTTATTTACCCTGTCAATTCCTCTGAGAATTTTGTAGGTAGTGATCATGTCTCCCCTTACTCTTCTGTCTTCCAGTGTCGTAAGGTGCATTTCAGGCAGACTTTCTTCGTAACTTATGCCTCTTAGTTCTGGGACTAGCCTAGTGGCATCATCTGAACTTTTACAAGCTTCGTCTTGTGCTTCACAAGGTACGGGCTCCATGCTGGGACCGCATACTCCAGGATTGGTCTTACATATTTGGTATACAAGGTTCTGAATGA
Source organism: Procambarus clarkii (assembly GCF_040958095.1). Classification (NCBI taxonomy): domain Eukaryota; kingdom Metazoa; phylum Arthropoda; class Malacostraca; order Decapoda; family Cambaridae; genus Procambarus; species Procambarus clarkii. The sequence continues at coordinate 7,692,621 of NC_091191.1, forward strand.
TTCCTTGCACAGGTTCCTGAAGGCAGTTCTAATATTAGCTAGCTTTGTAAACGCCGCTGATGTTATTTTTTTTATTTGGACTTCAGGAGACAGGTTTGGTGTGATACCAACTCCTGGATCTTTCTCTGTCCGTTTCATGAAGGAATTCATCTTCCATTTTGCATCCTCTGTCTGGCCTCCTGTTTCCACTGCCTAGTTTCATTACGTTACATTTACTCGGGTTGAACTTCAGTAGCCATTTGTTGGGCCATTCATTCAGTTTGTTTAGTTTTCTTGTAGCCTCATACTATCACACACACATACTGTGTGTGTGTGTGTGTGTGTGTGTGTGTGTGTGTGTGTGTGTGTGTGTGTGTGTGTGTGTGTGTGTGTAACAATGATTTTGTGTTGAAAGCAACATTGAGAATATGAGGGTGTTGTCAGTTAGTCTTGAGGGGCTGGCGAGTTGGGAAGAGGGGAAGGAAGGTAGGAAGGGAGAGGTAAGGGAAGGAAAGTAGGGAGAAGGGACGGGAGGAAGAAGGTAAGTAGGGGTAACAAAAAAAGTAAGGACTTTGGGGGGGGGGGGGTTGCAAGAAAGGTAAGGAATGGGGAGGAAGAAAGAAAAGGAGAGAGAAGAGGGAAAAGGTCCGAACAAGGGAAGAGGGGGGGAAGAGGGGGTTAGTGCCTCAATCCCCCTACAACCCCATCCCCCTCTCCAACAGACCGCCCCAAACACACGCAATATCCTCCAATCCACATATCCTACAAAACCTCACCTAACAACGTCCGCCAATTTGCAAAAGCATTTTGTAAACTCCAACAGTTTTGAAAAAAAAAAGTACAATCTAATCAACGAGACTTTTCTAACTGGCCATTAGTCAGCTCAGTTGAGGCGGAACATGGCCGAGCTTGTCATATATGAATATTGAAATAATTTTTGTGTGTCCTTTTGTGCCAACTGCAAACTACGTGGGGTTATTAATTAATATAAAAAACAGCTAACCGCTGAGGCACGTAATGCTTAACAATGTTTAAAGTCCAATCAGTTAAAAAAGTGTACTAATTTTGAGTACAAATTATATTTTGAGGTATTTCAAATTATTTTACTAACTGGGTTTGTAAATATCTATCCCCCACAACACCCCATGTTCTGCACCCAGTGCTTGCCTAAAGTGACCTGAATAATCGCTTTAAAACAGAACAACACACAATTATCAATATCACACGAAAGCTCTGTTTATACACGCTCTTTTTTTGGCCAAAAATCTACAAAAAGCTTGATTTCATAAATATATATATATATATATAATATATATATATATATATATATATATATATATATATATATATATATATATATATATATATATATATATATATATATATATATATATTGAGACTATATTGGGGATGAAGTAATGATGAAGTAGCAATGACCTCAAGGGGTGATTAAACAATCACAGCATGGGAGCGATTTTTCGCACCCATTTAACAAGAATACTGGTGGCGATAACCGAATGTTGGCGCACACTAGAAACACGCGCACATGCACGCACGCGCACACACACACACACACACGCCAGAATCAATATGTTGACAAAACATGTATACTTTCTCATTGTTGTCATCAGATGTTTCGGAGAATTACCTCCTATAATCAAAGCTAAAACATAAAACAAATCAATAAAAAAATCCCAAGTTAATAATTGTTTCCATTTTTGTTTACCCTTTTAGCACAAAATATTAAAACTCCATATAATCCCTTAAGATATATATCACTGCAGTAGTCAAATCCACAATTTAACATAACGGGTAACCCGTCATCGACCTCTGATCGGTGTCAACCCGTCATCGACCTCTGATCAGTGTCAACCCGTCATCGACCTCTGATCAGTGTCAACCCGTCATCGACCTCTGATCAGTGTCAACCCGTCATCGACCTCTGATCAGTGTCAACCCGTCATCGACCTCTGATCAGTGTCAACCCGTCATCGACCTCTGATCAGTGTCAACCCGTCATCGACCTCTGATCAGTGTCAACCCGTCATCGACCTCTGATCAGTGTCAACCCGTCATCGACCTCTGATCAGTGTCAAACATCAACCTTCCAAAATAGCAATCGTATCGACGTCACTAACAAGGGTTGATAAAACTCACAGGGGAGCGCCCACCGGAGATGTCAACAAGGAGCCAGAGGAGATCGAACAGCACAGGACAATACCTGGAACCTGTTTTCATTCAGGTAGGCGGGTGGCGGGCCCAGCGCTTATCACAGTGGAGGAATGAGACGGGAATGGAGGAATGATGCTTGTACAAGGACCAAGCAGCATCCCACCGCGGCGTCTGAATACATCAGCCTCGCTAAGCATATTCCTATTGGCAAACAGTTGCTGAATGTCGCGTCGTTATGAGGGGGAGAGAGAGAGGGTGTGTGGTAGGTCTATTAGACCGGCTTTAAGACAGCTTGACGGTGTATGCGACTAGCCTGGGTCTACTAGATATATATATATATATATATATATATATATATATATATATACGTACGAGTAACCACAGGGAGATATTCAATCAAATCCTAGGTAAAGCTTTAAATTTTAAACAAGTATCAGTAACGATTAGGAACATAGGCTTCTTCCTATGGACCAAACATTTGCTTACTCTCGAACTCAAACCACCGAAAGAGCGCAGCACAATACACATGTGAGCACAATATCCAAACTTGTTAACGAAGCACGTAGGTCACTCGATGTTGACACGCGCGCGCGCGCAGTTGAGTGGACAGCGCTGTGTACGTAATCAAAAGTTCCGGGGTTCGATTCCTGGTCGAGATAAATGGCCAGAGTATCATTCACCCGATGCTCCTGTTCACCTTGCAATATAGGTACCTGGGAGTTAGACAGCTGCTACGGGGAGCATTCTGGGGATGAGTGTGTATGTGTGTGTAAAATATATGATATAGAAATGACAGCAAAAAAAAAAATCGGGAATCAGTACATTAGATAAATGGCGACTAGAAAGATGGGGTCCAAGAGCTAATACCTCGATCCTGTAGGCACATATAGTAAATACACACACATCATAGTGGTAAAACTGACTATTAACGCATAACCTTCAATTATACGATAATCATATATGATAATCTAAACTATATAATGCCTTATATAAGAGTATGAGCCACCGTAAACGGAAGCCTAATTAGTTGGCTTCAACGGTAGCCTAATTAGTTGGCTTCAACGGTAGCCTAATTAGTTGGCTTCAACGGTAGCCTAATTAGTTGGCTTCAACGGTAGCCTAATTAGTTGGCTTCAACGGTAGCCTAATTAGTTGGCTTCAACGGTAGCCTAATTAGTTGGCTTCAACGGTAGCCTAATTAGTTGGCTTCAACGGAAGCCTAATTAGTTGGCTTCAACGGTAGCCTAATTAGTTGGCTTCAACGGTAGCCTAATTAGTTGGCTTCAACGGTAGCCTAATTAGTTGGCTTCAACGGTAGCCTAATTAGTTGGCTTCAACGGTAGCCTAATTAGTTGGCTTCAATTTATAAATGAAATTTCAATTACCAGACAACTGGAGAGTAACGAAGTCTTACAAAAATAAGGACCACGTGAGTCTACTTCAAGGAGAAACTTCCCAGTGATCCTGACCAATTAAGACGATACGCACTGTATGCAGCCCATTCTTTTCATTTAATTGCCACTTCGTAAAAAAAACCCAACCTAGCCTAACCCAAAACGCGGGAACGCAGCCAAACCCCAACCCAATCTATCCAAGAACGATTCATAGAAAACGTAGATATTTACGAGCCGTTGCTTTTTCATATATGTATTTGTAACGTTATTTACGTAACAAACGTGACCTATTGAGGCGAGCAAGTACTTTGCCCTCTTAATTGGTGCCACACCAACTACTCACTGCTGGGAGAGAGAGGATATTCAAGATGGTTGTCTACACTGGACGGTAGAGCGACGGTCTCGCTACTTGCAGGTCGGCGTTCAATCCCCGACCGTCCAACAAGTGGTTGGGCACCATTCCTTCTCCCCCCCGTCCTCATCCCAAATCCTTATCCTGACCCCTTCCAAGTGATATATAGTCGTAATGTAATGGCTTGGCGCTTTCCCTCCCTCCCTCCCCTTTTCAAGCAAATACCAAAACATTGTATACATTTGATGTAGAAATGGCTGTATACAATGTATACATTATATACAACCTTTCTATTACGTATATTTTTTTAAAGTTATATAATAGATTTATGTAATACTAAGCCTGTATGACTATACAACTCTTGGACAGGCGATAAAGCTGACGAAGTGAAAGAACTCTGTCCATATTGTATATTTGTATATTTAACTTGTATATTCACGGTGTATAAAAGAGCAAAGCAAGTCCCGCTGTTTCCCTAGGTATCTCGCCAGGTATACAACGTGATTAATTCATACACCAGCAACGGCAGCTTCTCAACTTTTTTAGTGTCAGAGTGGTTGACAAATGGAATGCATTAGGAAGCAATGTGGTGGAGGCTGACTCCATACACAGTTTCAAGTGTAGATATGATAGAGCCCAATAGGCTCAGGAACCTGTACACCTGTTGATTGACAGTTGAGAGGCGGGACCAAAGAGCCAGAGCTCAACCCCCGCAAGCACAACTAGCTGAGTACAACTAGGTGAGTACAGATGGTGGAGGCTGACTCCATACACAGTTTCAAGTGTAGATATGATAGAGCCCAATAGGCTCAGGAACCTGTACACCTGTTGATTGACAGTTGAGAGGCGGGACCAAAGAGCCAGAGCTCAACCCCCGCAAGCACAACTAGCTGAGTACAACTAGGTGAGTACAGATGGTGGAGGCTGACTCCATACACAGTTTCAAGTGTAGATATGATAGAGCCCAATAGGCTCAGGAACCTGTACACCTGTTGATTGACAGTTGAGAGGCGGGACCAAAGAGCCAGAGCTCAACCCCCGCAAGCACAACTAGCTGAGTACAACTAGGTGAGTACAGATGGTGGAGGCTGACTCCATACACAGTTTCAAGTGTAGATATGATAGAGCCCAATAGGCTCAGGAACCTGTACACCTGTTGATTGACAGTTGAGAGGCGGGACCAAAGAGCCAGAGCTCAACCCCCGCAAGCACAACTAGCTGAGTACATCTCATTCTTACGTAGTAATAGTGAGCATCTTAGTAGCAGTGTACCTTTAATGAGTCTATTAATCTTCGCCAGAAAATATATCTCCCTCATTGGCGGCCCGACGCTAAATATATAAAAATATTGCATTATATGCTTTCCCAAGGCCTATACACCTCTATTAAAAAGATTAATTACACGTTTGACAGGACTCTTTTGTCTGGTGGGGAAAAGGCTCGTTGAGTATTCATATTCATATCCTGTCGAGGAGGACTCATTACTTGGTGAAAAATGTTAATTGCCTAATATATATGCGCATCATTTCTCAATTTTGTAAAACATTTTGGGTAACAAATGAGCGTGTGTGTGTGTGTGTGTGTGTGTGTGTGTGTGTGTGTGTGTGTGTGTGTGTGTGTGTGTGTGTGTGTGTGTGTGTGCTTGTTCTGGTATGAATGCGGATATGAATATGTATTACGCGTGTATGAGTACTCACCTAGATGGACTCGCGTAGTTGTGCTTACAGGGTCGAGCATTAGCTCATCTATCTCGCCTCTTCATCGCGTGATCAGTAAAGTTCGAAGCCTCAGATGATCGGTAAAGTTCGAAGCCTCAGATGATCGGTAAAGTTCGAAGGCTCAGATGATCGGTAAAGTTTGAAGCCACAGATGATCGGTAAAGTTTGAAGCCTCAGATGATCGGTAAAGTTCGAAGGCTCAGATGATCGGTAAAGTTTGAAGCCACAGATGATCGGTAAAGTTTGAAGCCTCAGATGATCGGTAAAGTTCGAAGCCACAGATGATCGGTAAAGTTTGAAGCCTCAGATGATCGGTAAAGTTCGAAGCCTCAGATGATCAGTAAAGTTTGAAGCCTCAGATGATCGGTAAAGGTTTAAGCCTCAAATGATCGGTAAATTTCGAAGCCTCAATTGATCGGTAAAGTTCGATGCCTCAATTGATCGGTAAAGTTCGAAGCCTCAGATGATCGGTTAGGCTCCATCTACCTGCTTGACGAAGCCAGTGGATCATCGCTATTAATCTGTGCCAACTGTAGAGCATCTCAAGAGGCAAGGTAATTAGCAGGAGAAAACGCTAATTCAATATGGCACTTGGAAATTATTTATGGACTAAGGAGCCGAGATATGAAGGAGTAAAGGTGCCCAACCACTTTCAACTATTGGGGGATCGAACGCGGATCTGCACGTGTGGTCAAGCGGGGGCAGAGTTATGGTATGAAGTAATGCGTCTTGTTAAGAATTATTCCCCGAAAAGAGCATATAGATGCCCTATAGTGCCACAATACGCATGTATGTATGACGCATACATACATGCGTCTCTGTGTATGCGTATGTCAAATTTCACGTAAGCAGATAAGCTGAGCTCACATGTATAAGCTTACTGACTGATCTAAGGAAAATATATTTCAGATTCCAGTAAATCAAAAGCCGATATTTATCAAAAGGTTTGAGAATTTCAAAATAAAAAGCAAGAGGCTTAATTAAAATTGTATACATACGACCGCTGGGTTGTTGCCTGACTGCTAATACTCCCAGGATGTGTATAGCACCTACATGTGTATACACGATTGAAGGAATGTATATTATTCAATTGAATAATAAATATACATGTATTATATATTCAATTCGGTTGAATAACTGAAAAATTACTGGATTGTGTATATATATATATATATATATATATATATATATATATATATATATATATATATATATATATATATATATAATATATATATATATATATTATATATTATATATATATTATATATATATATGTATTATATATATATATTATATATATATATATATATATATATTATATATATATATAATATGGATATGGGCAAATAGCCTCGGCTACCATCATCTTTTATACGGTTTGATGGTCGAGTGGTTAAGGTCTCTTGTACACTAGTTGCATAGTGCTCCTGGCAGTATGGGTTCGAGTCACTTATGGGGTGTAGAGTTTTCAGTTGCATATATGCCTGGGGACCATTCAGGCTTGTTCGCATATATATAAATATGTTTTATAACGATATTTGCTGGATAACTTTCAGTAACTGACAAAGGCTGAAGGTCTGTGGACAGTTCTGCCGGCCCTGTCATTCATGGTATGGACAATTTTGATTGGCCTCATTTGCATACTCTCAGCCAGGAACGGCTGCTTTGTAAAATACAATGATTAACAGCAAGGTTCTGGGCCAGTCTCGGCCTCCGCCTTGTGGAAACGTTTTTCTGAAACGTTTGTAACAAGTGATTGTACTTGTTTAGCGAGGCGTTAAACGTTTTTTTTTTTTAATTGGCGGAGAAAGTCACCCATTTGGATATGGAATTGGATATGTCTAGGTTTATTTTTAATTGGTGTATTATAGTATGTAATGGGAATCATGTCAGTCCATACTCAGCGAGTGGAAGGCTCGAGAAAGATTGGTTCAAGCATCTCAAAACGGTTTATATTAGCTATGAAAACCAACATGAAAACAGTCCCAAAAACGTTGATTCAACTCTGATCTCATACTACTAAAACACCTTCATTGAACACCGAGCTGAGACAGTGAACATACTAGTTGAACACCAGTCAGAATACGGTTTTCTTCTCTTCCGTCTGTGTTTAACACTGTACCTGAACCTTCATAACCCTTCCACATACAGCCTTACCCCTTCCACATCCAATTGTACCCCTCCCACCAATAATTCTCTTCCATTACATCTATAACTCTATTTTCCGCCCCTTATCCTTAACTTTCACCTAAAACATTTCCCCTTCCTATCTTCAAATCTTCCGCCTCCTACCTCTTGCCCCCCTCCCACTGTTACAGTGAGTGAAGGTTAATTACATAATGTAATGTTTGAGGTAACTCCCGGACATGTAATTACGCTACAACGTGATCAAATCCTCAGTCTCGATGCCTGTCACCTATATGGACAAGTTGCCTATACAAGGTCTCGTTCGTGTTGGTGTGAGAGGCTGATGCTGTTAAAAATTCGCTACCTGGAACAAAATGTCCCAAGTAGCACGGGCTATGGTGAGCCCATCATTGTGAGAGGCGTTATATACCGTTTTGTAGACCCATAACATAATGACTGGTCTCGCGGACTGGTCGATATTGATGTTGTAGAAGTAGTTATAAGACTTTCAGCTCCTGTAGGGAAATTTCTCACGACATCTGAGAATATATATATATACTAAATTTTACTATCGTTCCCATAATGGGGATCAACACGCCTATTTGCTGACTTATATATAAGCGTTTACTTTACGCTACACCACTTCCTCTTTATTCAGAACTCCGGTCTCTCAACACCACTTTGCAATGAGTCACTTGGGTGGGTTCGATACGTGCAACAGTTGAGTCTCTGGCAGGAAAGCCACTGACTCACTTGATGGGTGTGATGAGTCAGTGAATCACCCGCCACTCCTCCTTTCCTCTCCTCCCCCCCCTACCCCATAACTGCTAAATTGAACTCTGTCATGCAAGTAGGGCAGAGGCCAATGGGAGAATGGGGAGAGACTAAGGAGGGGGGGGGGAAGAGAAGATTGCTAACGAGTCAGATGAGACAGGGCAGCTGGGCATGTTTTGTGGCAGAGGAAGATAGACATTAAGCGTTTTTTCTTGTCTATCGAAGTATCGAATGTGTGACATTTTTGAGAAACATTGTGTTCGCATTGATACCAAAACACCGTCTCTGAAGATATATTACTAAGAGGTCTAAAACTCCTCCTGAATGTCGTCTTCACATCCTCGCGCGAGAAACAAAGACGCCATAAGCAAATGAGACAGCCGGTGTTATTGTGACTTGCGTGACGGGTCTGGTAACACATGAAGTACATGTGTTATACTCGCTGTACACATGAAGTACAGCGAGTATAACGCTTGCATGTAAGTCTCGCCCCCTGTCCCAACCTGCGCGACGGACTCGTGCTCGGCCACCATAAAGCCAACATTATGGCGCCGCTTCTCTCACCGTCAGCGATAATCTGTACATGGGAGAACTCTTCCCCCCTCTGGGCAAATTATCGCCATGTTGCTTGTTCAAGTTTTAGGTCGATATGGCATTGAGGATTCTCTGGTGCCTCTCGAGCTTGGTGACAATGTTCGCTTGTGTTTCGTAATGTTCTTGGTAGTCCAGTTTACTGCCATGGCAATTTATTGGTAGATAAATCACTAAAAACAAACTATTGTAACGATAGAGATTTTGAGAGAAAGTCCCACGTTAGCACCACAAGGTGACCCCTGTGTGATGGTAAACAAACACACACACACACACACACACACACACACACACACACACACACACACACACACACACACACACACACACACACACACACGGGTGGTAAGCGAACAAGGGAACACAGGGGGAAACTGAGTACCCAAATGAGCCACAGGGACGTTAGAAAAAACTTTTTCAGTGTCAAGAGTAGTTAACAGATGGAATGCATTAGGCAGTGATGTGGTGGAGGCTGACTCCATACACAGTTTCAAATGTAGATATGATAGACCCCAGTAGGCTCAGGAATCTGTACACCAGTTGACAGTTGAGAGGCAGGATCAAAGAGCCAGAGCTCAACCCCCGCAAGCACAACTAGATGAGTACACACACACAACATACATGTTTATATACATACGTCGGTGAATAACCTAAGATTCCAGTACCTGGTCCCTTAAGCCTATATCCCATCATAACTAAGAAAAGTTTTTGCATCCTTGCATCACAGTTTGAAATGTTGAAATCCAAATAAATTGTCTCAAGTCAAGTCGGTTTCAAAACGGTTTAAAAATATACTGAACATAAATATCCGGTAATGGACGATGAGAAATAATCTGAAAAAAAATGCCATTCGCGCCTAATATACACAAAATTCATTAAATATTTTGATTAGATTTACAATCTCTGCTCTCCTCCCCAACAGTAGTCAACCAGAGAGAATGGTCTTAGTCTGTCTCCTATCCTTACACCGGATGAGAGGCCGCACAAGTAAAGGACACACATCCAGCTCCCTCTAACACACACATGAAGTACTAGACGTGTTTAAATTTATATAAAAGCATCCCAGTATATACCTCACGGCCTAGTTTGGTCAGAGACCGGGCCGCGAGAACCCTCATCCCGGAAACCAATGCAAGGTAGGGCTTTAAACACTTTTGGGTGAGATGAATGGACCAAGCTGCCCTCTTACCGAACACTACATTTTTTTTACGCTATTGACCCCAACGTAAAAATTGCCGTTGTATAAGGAAATTAAAATCGACGCAATATTGACCCGATTCATGTTTGTATTGATTATCGACTCTGTGGATTAGGTGGGCTGCTTCTGGGTAAGCAAAACCGCTGTTTTTTCACGGAGTGGTAAAGGAGGGACCGGGCTGCTTATTGAGTCCGGCTGTCTTCAAGGGTGCAGAGATTTGCCCAGTAAACCGAGGCCAAGGTACCTCCTTCCACCTCGCCTTCCTCATTCCTCGCCTCATTTGACACCATTCTTGGCACAGAATGACCCCATAACCGAGAGCAATGCTTCTGCATGGAGCCTGAAGCCGTCTCACTGTAGTGCCGTAGATCTATTATTGGATTGTCGATACCTGGGTGCCTCTCTCTTCAACGACCCGGCAGGTTACCTGAGGTGCGGTAATTGGTAGGTGCTGTCCGGAGGGGGCAGGGGCCGTCCGGAGGGGGCAGGGGCCGTCCGGAGGGGACAGGGGCCGTCCGGAGGGGGCAGGGGCCGTCCGGAGGGGGCAGGGGCCGTCCGGAGGGGGCAGGGGCCGTCCGGAGGGGGCAGGTGCCGTCCGGAGGGGGTAGGTGCCGTCCGGAGGGGGTAGGTGCCGTCCGGAGGGGGTAGGTGCCGTCCAGAGGGGCAGGGGGCCGTCCGGAGGGGCAGGGGGCCGTCCGGAGGGGGCAGGGGGCCGTCCGGAGGGGGCAGGGGCCGTCCGGAGGGGGCAGGGGCCGTCCGGAGGGGGCAGGGGCCGTCCGGAGGGGGCAGGGGCCGTCCGGAGGGGGGCAGGGGCCGTCCGGAGAGGGCACGTGCGCTACGGTTCTGCTTCACCGCTGAGGTTCTCTTACCGCCCCTTCAACGTGATGATTAGAATGTAATTTTTGGCACCGGAGAGATGAACTGTGGCCAGAAGGAAGCTGGAGGAAACTCTGGTGGAGGCCCGTAGCGATTCTGACGTGTATTCGATCGTCGTTTGAGGTCTTGTACCGAGTAGGTGTCGTATTTGTGCACACAAATATGACACCTACTCGGTACAAGACCTCCTCGTGGAGGCCACCTCACCAACCTCCAACGACAGCACGGCTCAGCCAAAGAAAAAACGGAAGACCTAGAGGTCTACACTAACCCTACCAGCTCCTTAACTGGTACAACCAGCGTGTTTTCTCCAGGGCTGAAAACCACCATGAAGACCCCATCCATCCCCCAGATCTTTAGTATCAGCTATTGATACAGATAATGGCTCCAAAGAGCCTCCACTTACGGGCTCACCATAGCCCGTGCTACTTTGAACTTTTTGTTCCGAGTTGCTGAATCTAAAACAACGATCGTCTGAGCTGGGTATAGGGGCGAAACGCTGCTGTGTCATAGGCGAGAATGGAGGCTACTGTAGGAAGGAGTCTACAAATGCTCCCAGAATTGGCTTCAGTCGAGAAACAGGGAAAAACCAGATTCAGCATAGGAGAGGAATGACCAGAGTGCAACTTGCCTAGGGAAAGGCGAGGTAGAGTGCAACTTCCCAGCACTGCTGTATTTTCCCCTGGGGTTCCCTTCCCCGCGAGCAGCAACATATCATCAGGTGATAGGAGGAGAAATACTCACGTGTGTGTGTGTCTGGGCTTACGAGGCTGGCAATAGCAAGGCATGAACCCCCAAGCCCAAATCCGAGCACAATTAACGCCCCAAAACGCTAGTTTTCCCTCGGGGGGGGGGGGGGATGGGACACGTTCTGTACGTGTCCCATTCCCCCAGGAGCAGGATATAGGATATAGGAGCTCCCCAGGATATAGGAGCTCCCCAGGATATAGGAGCTCCCCAGGATATAGGAGCTCCCCAGGATATAGGAGCAGGTATATCTACCTCACGAATGATCAACATAACCGGTAGATTTGTGTTCTTAAAAGAGGGGCAAAATGCACCACCAGTTTACAGCCGCCACAGTCACTCGAGCTAAAGGAAGCATTATGCTTTCTGAACTATATATGGAATATTGCGCTGTGTGGCGCTCGACCGGTCTGTATCTGAATTACTGTGGAATGTGTGTAACGATCTGGCACTGCAATATATGTGGCCCTATTTCACCGAGGTTGAGAGAGATATTCCCTACGGTCACATTACCTCTGTGTGGCACCAAGTATTTACTGCAATCTGAGTTAGCCCAGAGCAGAGACATAATTTTCCTTTAAGATTATAGAAGAAAAAATAATGCTGTAGGCAGCATTAAGATTAATGCTGCCTACACCATTTTATGTTATGTTAAATCCGCAAACGCGCATGCATGCTGATGAAGAAGAAAGATATTCATTCGTACTTTCTGCGCACCACCGCCACGCATTATCTTACGCACCAAATATCTGAATAGAATAAATGTATAAAATGGAATTATCAAGGGATAGTAAAACCAGTATGACTATTAAGCAGTTGTAAAGACTATAAGGACCAGTAGCTGGGATATGAGCTGAACGAATTACTCCCCCAACTACTTTGCACCATCGGGGATCGAACACCTACCGGGCAAAAAGCAAAGCCGTCGCTGTACCGACCAGTCCAACTAGATGGGACAAAGTCACCATAAATAACCCTGGTATTATCTGGCTCCTCTCTCCAGAAGTGCGTGTTGCCTCTATATTTATGCCTTGGTCAGAACACCTTCCTTTCGCGAAACTTTGTATTCGGTCTTGTTTTGAGAAATCCAATTTGTGCCAATACGCACAAAGCGAATGCTGTTGTTGGAAAAACCAGGACCTGGTTCGAGTGTCGGGTGAATGTGGTTATACCACACCATCGGTGACGGAGATTTATACGTCAGCTTTGGTTATACCGATGACGTGTTAGCTACATTGTGAAATATTAATGGTGTGTGTTCTGTACACTTTGGTTACAGTATGAGTGAGGTTAGTGTCGTGTGTGTGTGTGTGTGTGTGTATGTGTGTGTGTGTGTGTGTGTGTGTGTGTGTGTGTGTGTGTGTGTGTATGTGTGTGTGTGTGTGTGTGTGTGTGTGTGTGTGTGTGTGTGTGTGTGTGTACTCACCTAGTTTTATTCACCTTGTTGTGCTTGCGGGGGTTGAGCTTTGGCTCTTTGGTCTCTGCCTTTCAGCCTCTTAAGCGTGTGTGTGTGTGTGTGTGTGTGTGTGTGTGTGTGTGTGTGTGTGTGTGTGTGTGTGTGTGCGCGTGTACGTGTATGTTAACGCCGGGTTTGTGTACATGCATTGTCTACAGCAAACAAACCATAGGGCATAGCAGAAGGCAGATGCAAAAGACCGCTTATTAACAATGATAAAGAAAACCTACTTGTCTAGACTACAAGACTGCGGAGAATTAACGAATCAAACTTTAAATATATATATATTATATGTATATAGTTTAAATTCGGGTTTGCGAATTATAATACTCTTTCTCCCTAGAAATACACGTTCATGAGATAAAATAATACTCTTTCTCCCTAGAAATACACGTTCATGATAGTGAAGATGGTAAAATAGTCTCGATAACCCATTGTATGGGAGATGGCCCGTCCAGTACCTGAAGTTCAAGAGAGCCCCACTCAAGAGTACTGTTACTGGTGGTTGTAAAACTTCCTGACGATCGTGTATCGTCCACAAAGTTGCCATTATTGACCACAATGAAACTCCCATCCAACAAACCAATTGAAAAAAATGTTATATACACTATTGTGAAATATTTTAAATACAAAAATCTTTGTCATTCTATGTTATTTAACACCAATTATTATTCTCGCGAGCTATAAAAACCACTTGGACTAAGTTATTATTAATGTAATTAAAATCAGCAAGAGTGTAGTGTGTGTGAGGGCCGCTGAAAGTCTCCTCACTTCCGGAAAAATTGGAGAAAATATTACGTTATTTTATTTAGACATCTACGTTACTTAATGCTTGAAAACTTTGGCAGCTAAGTTCATTTCAAGCTCTTTGATAGTGACCAGGCTACTTGGCTGTGGACCAGAGACAATATTTGAACCACAATGTTCAATTTGTGCCTTCACCACATGTGTGAATAGTATTTTATGCGTTATTTACACACAAAATATCTGCTGCATGGGTGACAGCTTCTCCCCCATATCTACTTACCGTGGCTTTGCGTCCTGCAGAGGCCACGCCAGAGCGCAACTACATAGATTATCCTAAGTAGACATTGATGACATTAGGCTGGTCTCAAGGAGACGCTAGCCCCTCATACGTAATTGTTGGCCCCGTGAATTATCCTCTTTTTTCCAACAAGTACAAACAAGAGACCGGGAGAGAGGAGGGAATGAGGCAGGGTAGAGGAGAAAGAGGGTGTAGAAGAATCCTATGAACTATCGAAATATGTTGCGTATATAGGGGTGGGGGCTAGCGATTTGAGGTGGGACTAAAAATCAATTTTGGGTGGAGCATGGTGATTTTTGGGCGGAGCATGCTAATCCATGGGATTAGCCAGCCTCGCCTCGTGAGGCTGGCTAGCACTAGCAACAAGACCACCAGATTAAGTATAGAGGTCGTGAGGACCAATGCTAATCATTGCTAGTGATTAGTGATCAATGCTAGCCGTGAGGTCCTCACGGCTAGCATTGATCATCTCTCCTGAACCAGTAAATTAACCTTTCTAATGAACAGAACGATGAGCACCATACTAAAACTTTTACGACACCTCCGCTGGGAACGCTGACAGATGAAAGCCCTGTTCGTTGGTGTCAACGAACGAGGTCAAACATCCGGACGGCCTCGTTTATCCAAGATTTAAAAAGACCTAGATAATCGAGAGGTAGCAAGCCTACTGTTTCTATTTCATATAATTCAACAGAGTCGTTGCTCAACCGTTGAAGATGGATGCTGCTAAGATGCCTTGTATTTGATGAATAAAAACAAGATGCATCAGTTCATCTTTCATAACTTGCCTCGTCTGCAACAAAATGAGGTTAGCATCGTAGTAGAAAATGACATAAGGGGAGTTGAAGGGCCTCCAAACACACACACAAGCACGAAAACTTAAAGCATCTCCCTTGTAAGCCTGACAATGACTACACACAAGCAACAAAGGATAATGTTAATTCATATCAATATATATGCTGATGATGCACAACTATTGACAAGGTTCAGAACAGAGGAGGAATGCGATGCGCTACAACAGCAACTCTGCAACCTCCAGAAAAAAATCAATGCTTTCTGGACCGAAATGCATGGCTGCTGGGGAGGGGGTGAAAGGCAGCTTCCTACTTCACACAAAAATATTTGGAAGTAGACGTAACCCTTAAATCGAACACCAGAGAAACCAATTATAATTGTGTCGACAGAAAATGTCGAGCCTGGCCTTAGGTCGGATTCAGGGAGTAGAAGAACTCCCGAAGCCCTCTCCAGGTATGCTAAACTGCCTATCTTGAGGTTATCTTTAGATGATTTCGGGGCTTTTTAGTGTCCCCGCGGCCCGGTCCTCGACCAGGCCTCCACCCCCAGGAAGCAGCCCGTGACAGCTGACTAACACCCAGGTACCTATTTTACTGCTAGGTAACAGGGGCATAGGGTGAAAGAAACTCAGCCCATTGTTTCTCGCCGGCGCTTGGGATCGAACCCAGGACCACAGGATCACGACTACAGCGTGCTGTCCGCTCGGCCGACCGGCTCCCGGCCTAAGGACCAAATAGTCTTCAATAACTTGGATAACGGAATCTTGCGAGTGTTAGTTACATCGTATGAAGCTCTTTATGCTGCCCCGACATGGAACCACGTACCAATAAACTAGAAAAGGTCCAAACATATAAAACAAGACTCGTTCCTGAGTTAAGGAGACCGAGCTATAAAGAAAGACTGAGGTAACTGAATCTTGAGACACTGAAGAAAGTGAGAAAAAATGGGAAACATGATAACGACATACAAGATTTTAATGGGAATTGGCCGAGTGGACAGAGAAGCAATGTTCAAAGTGAATTGCAGCAAATGGTGGGAACACAGACGGAAACTGGATAGATAAATGAGTCTTTAGAGATATCAAGAGAAACTTGTACAAGATTCCTAAATAATGGAGTAACTTAGATGGTAAAGTTATCAAAGGTAACTTTATTTACACTTTGAATTTTTCTTACGTTTCTGAGCTATTACACTAAATTACAAATGTGCAAAAGGCGGGTCTAAGGTACTGAAGCTCAACCTTGCAAGAGCACGTAGGCAAGTTCATCTAGGTGAATACACCTGCTCGCGTCAAACGAATCTGACATAAAATGCTGATAAAATGGGGGAAGAGGCGGAGTAGCCGATAACCATCTCGCAGAGTGTAATGTATTCACCCTGGTGGCGCCGCCCTAAGAGAGAAGGGGAAGGAAGGAAAGGTGGCGAAATGGAAGATGAATAAGAACAGGAGAGAGAGAGAGGCAAGGTAAGTGCAGGAGGGGGATCGATTAGCGGGAAGGAAGAGGAATAAGGATAAAGGATGAATGGGTGGGGGAGGGGAGGGGGCATGGGAGAGAAGAGAATCTCGTTATCTTGAGTTATCTTGAGATGATTTCGGGGCTTTAGTGTCCCCGCGGCCCGGTCCTCGACCAGGCCTCCACCCCCAGGAAGCAGCCTGTGACAGCTAACACCCAGGTACCTATTTTACTGCTAGGTAACAGGGGCATAGGGTGAAAGAAACTCTGCCCATTGTTTCTGCCCATCGAACCCAGGACCACAGGATCACAAGTCCAGCGTGCTGTCCGCTCGGCCGACCGGCTCCCTCGGTATTCTAGAAACGGTACGGTATCCTCGGTATCCTAGAGAACACGGTATCCTAGAAACAAAAGGGGAATGTGAAAGAGAATCACTCTCTTTTTTATCCCAAACAAGAGGAGACAAAGAGAATAGACAACATAACAAAAATACATTAAAGGTAAAACTATACAAAAGCCTATCCCGAAGACAGGAGGGAGGGGCTGGTTTTTGACGGGTTTGGTGGTTGGTGGTTGTGGGTTGTGAGGGGTTGGTTGTGGGTGGTGACAGGCAGGTTGAGGGAGACGGACAAGGCAGTAACAAGGGTCGGAGTAACAGTAAGAATGTCACCCCCGTCGGCTAAAAATCACTGTGTCAGGACGACAGGATCACAACCTCTTTCCGGACTCAGTTATGGCTGACATATCACTCCTGTCAGCAGGACTTGTTGATGTTGTAGTGACAGACAGGAGGAAGTTGTAGTGGAAGGGGGGGGGTGATAGGGGGGTGATGGAGACCGTGAAAATAGCAGTGAGGGGTGGATTCATCAATCCACCACACAGCTCAACACCACACACACACACACACACACACACACACACACACACCAAAACACAACACACACCACCACAACACACACACCACAACACACACACCACCACAACACACACACCACAACACACACACACCAACCACAACAACACCATAAAACACGAACATGATATCTAACAATTGTGGCTAAGAAAGAGCAACAACCGAGCAAAGCATGATAACCAAGAGCGAAAATCCTGGCCTGGAGCCATTAATTATGATCCTTAGCTCGTCTTCTGTTCTAAACCCCAGACATTAATCTCCCCACAGACCAAAAATTATAGCCAGGATTTAACAGGGTTGGTCATGCAGAAAGAAGATTGTGTGTAGTTTACATTACTTAAGACTATTTGGTAAGGTCTTGTGGTCCTCCCAAACATGGTAGTTAACAGCTCCCTAAAACTAGCTGGTTAACTATAGCTTAGGGAGAACCACACGTGGCTCCACAAGTGAACCACATGTGGCTCCACATGTGGCTCCACAAGTGAACCACATGTGGCTCCACAAGTGAATCACATCATGGACCTGTAGTAACATATCTGTAATTGTCTCTCACAAGTGTTGCCTTTCTATTTTTGAACCTGATTAATATATAATATATATATATATATATATATATATATATATATGTGTGTGTATATCACGAAAATAAACACGTGATTAAGAATGTGACAATGTCAGACCACGGAGGAAAAATGAAACAGGAAATTTCCTTAAGTACTTTCGTATATTAAATACATCTTCAGAAGGTGAAGATGTATTTAATATACGAAAGTACTTAAGGAAATTTCCTGTTTCATTTTTCCTCCGTGGTCTGACATTGTCATATATATATATATATATATATATATATATATATATATATATATATATATATATATATATATATATATATATATATATATATCAAAGGTTTTCCTTAAACACCCATATTAGTATCGCCAGTTAAGACTTTAAGTCTTAGATAATTGTAGTACGACCCTTGTCTCCAAGAGGCAGCGAAGCGTCTTTAAGTAGCTTGAAAAATAATCTGCTTAAAACCCTGTGAACCACGAGACATATATCATTAGATTTACCCAGAACTGCCTCCTAGGAGATGTATAGCCCTATAAATATGCTCGAGTGAACAATCTGTCACTTCAGGGGCTATTCATGCCCGTGCCACCTCTTGGGTGGCTTAATCTTTTATTAGTATATCAGTCAGCGGTGACCAGCTTACCAAGATAGTCAAGTAAATTGTCCTCTTACACCACCCACTGCTTGCTGGACGGTAGAGCGACGGTCTCGCTTCTTGCAGGTCGGTGTACAATTCCCCGACCGTCCAAGAGGTTAGGCACCATTCCCTTCCCCCCGTCCCATCCCCAACCCTTATCCTGACCCGTTCCAAGTGCTATATACTCGTAATGGCTTAGCGCTTTCCTTTGATTATACTTGACGTCGGTGTATACACGGCTTTCTGTGGCATGCTGGGTGTTATGGGAGGGTGGTGGTGGGAGGTGATTGAGAGGGAACCATTCCCCAGGCCCCTCGTGTTGGGTCTCTAAGGTGGGGAAGGCTAACAACCCGCTTTGATCGTCTGAGCAAAGGCCTCGCTCCCTGCAGGGCCAGTGTTCGATTCCTGATGGTCCAAGGGAGTTGAACACCGTTCCTTCAATCTGTTTTCATATTCGAGCTCTTTGTTCTTATATCCCTTCCAAATGCTGTATAGTTACACAAACCGTTTTTTTCTCTTTCTTATCTTACCTATGGCTCTTAAGAGTTGAGCTGGAGCACGTCCTGGTAACTGGCAGCTCCGTTACCATGACTGGCAGCTCCGTTACCATGACTGGCAGCTCCGTTACAGTGACTCCATCATGTCTGTGTCTGGACTAAACTTCGATGGCGGTAAGTGGAGCTATGAGTCCTTAATCGCTCACAGGAAGAATCCTCACGTTGATTAATAATAAGATCTAATACTCTTGCTATCTGCAAGATCCAAAATCTTCCGGGGTTTGGCCACGACTCCCGCAGTCTCTCTGTGTCACACAGAGGCTGTGTGGTGGAGGCTGACTCCATACACAGTTTCAAGTGTAGATATGATAGAGCCCAGTAGGCTCAGGAACCTGTACACCTGTTGATTGACGGTTGAGAGGCGGGACCAAAGAGCCAGAGCTCAACCCCAACAAGCACATCTAGGTGAGTACAGAAGACTACGGGAGGGAACATACAGGGAAACAACGAGAAAAATAGAACTAAGGCGAGTGGGTTAACAAAAATTGGACGAGAGAGAGAGAGAAAGGAGAGAAAACCTTACCAAATACCTCTGAAACTACCATCTTAACCTTACCAAATACCTCTGAAACTACCATCTTAACCTTACCAAATACCTCTGAAACTACCATCTTAACCTTACCAAATACCTCTGAAACTACCATCTTAACCTTACCAAATACCTCTGAAACTACCATCTTAACCTTACCAAATACCTCTGAAACTACCATCTTAACCTTACCAAATACCTCTGAAACTACCATCTTAACCTTACCAAATACCTCTGAAACTACCATCTTAACCTTACCAAATACCTCTGAAACTACCATCTTAACCTTACCAAATACCTCTGAAACTACCATCTTAACCTTACCAAATACCTCTGAAACTACCATCTTAACCTTACCAAATACCTCTGAAACTACCATCTTAACCTTACCAAATACCTCTGAAACTACCATCTTAACCTTACCAAATACCTCTGAAACTACCATCTTAACCTTACCAAATATCTCAGCAATTTACCAGCTGGTATCTCCAGTTACTCATCAACTGCCCACGAAGTTAGCTTTTGAACTAAAACTGAATTTTTTTTTGCCTTAAAGCTATTTAAGGCGGGGACTTTGCTTTTGCTTTCAACTATCACCTTAAGAGCCACGTCCAACACCTCGCATATAATATTGTAAAGTCATCATAGCGCCATATCCAGAGCCTGGTATAATACCGGACTCTCAACCATAGAGCCATGTCCATCAGCCGGTGTAGCACCAGACATTAACATGGACAAATGCCCGGACCAATCAGCTATCTTTTTCCCATGAAGGATTTAGGTGAATAGTTGTGTACAGTTGGCGTTGCTTCCAGCTGAAATATGGCCCAAACAGTGTATGCGAAACTACAGGGAGACCGCATTGCAGCATCGAGTTCAACAGACTGTATGGACATAGTCGAATACAGGAGACGATTGCAACATCGAGTTCAGCAGACTGTATGGACATAGTCGAATACAGGAGACGATTGCAACATCGAGTTCAGCAGACTGTATGGACATAGTCGAATACAGGAGACGATTGCAACACCAGTGTGCCACAGTGTCTATAATATACCGAAGTAACATAATTCAACTTTAGTTAACTACTTTAAATTACCTTTTGTATTTTGTTTTGTTTTAATACGTTAGTGGCTTTCATACACAGTCGCTGTACCGACCAGTCGAAGTTGGGGATGTGGTCAGTGACGCGATGGCTTCCCCCTCTTGGAGGGTCGGCGTTCGAGTACCGAGAAATACTCAAGACGGGACAGCACCAGTGATATAAATAGTATTAGCATTGCTGTTGGGTCTCTGGATTTGAACGTTCTCATAATCCATCTTATCATGTTCACCAGATCACACACTAGAAGGTGAAGGGACGACGACGTTTCTGTCCGTCCTGGACCATTCTCAAGTCTCAACAATCGACTTGAGAATGGTCCAGGACGGACCGAAACGTCGCCGTCCCTTCACCTTCTAGTGTGTGGTCTGGTCAACATACTTCAGCCACGTTATTGTGACTCATCGCCTCCATCCAATCATTTTCCTGGCCGCCGCCGCTCTATTTGCTCTGTTATGTTCACTAAATGTCAGGTCGTCAGACATAATTCCCAGATCTTTTACATGTTGCTTTTTCTTCTATGTGTCTGATTGTGTCCTGTACCATGTGTCCTATACCCTGTGTCCTGTACCCTGTGTCCTGTACCCTGTGTTTCGTTTAACTTCCTCGTTTCCACCATACCTCAGTACCTGGAACTTGTCAACGTTAAACATCATGCTATCTTCAGTTCCCAAGTCGAAAACTTTATTAATATCTGCTTGCAGTTTTTCAGTGTCTTCTACATAGGAAATTTTCATGCTGATATTTGTATCATCTGCAAAGGATAACACGAAGCTGTGACTAGTATTTTTGTCTATATCAGAGATAAGAATGAGAAATAGCAGCCGTGCAAGGACTGTGCCATAGGGTACAGAGCTTTTCACTGCACTTGGACTTGATCTTATTTGATTGACCGTCACTGCATTCTGTTCGATAGAAAGTTGAAAATCCAACGCCCCAATTTACCCGTTATTCCTGTTGATCTAATTTTATGAGTTATCACTCCATGGCCACATTTGTCGAATGCCTTTACATAGTCTGTGTATACAACATCTGCATTTTGATTTTTTCTAAGGTTTCTGTGATTTGGTCATTGTGGTTGAGTAACTCTGAGAGACAGGATCTTCCCGCTCTAAATGCACGTTGTCTCGGGTTGAGTAGCTTGCAGGACATCTTGCAAGCGTTGCACAGTGACATTGGCACCCTCTTCACAGGCGGAGCAGCGCCCTCTATTGCAGCACCGTAAGTCACCCTGGGGGGTAAGTTAGTCACTCTAGAGGGAGAAGTAGTTACCCTGGGGGGAGGAGTGACTGGATCTGGAGCTTCCTTTAATCAGTTACACATCATTGCAATAAAACTTTGCAAGATATGCCACATGGCAGCGAACGTAGCAGCAACAGGAATGGATGCCAAGGCTTTGCTTCACTGTGGCAAGGTCACTGGAGTCTGAGAATATGTTGATTGTTCTGAACTTGGAACTCACTCATATGAAACCCAAAACGAGAGACAGATGCGAAGCTTGAAACACAATACGTATACACAGCTGAACCAGCCACAGTAGCCCACTGTAGGGAACCCACAGTAGCCCACAGTAGGGAACCCACAGTAGCCCACTGTAGGGAACCCACAGTAGCCCACTGTAGGGAACCCACAGTAGGGTACCCACAGTAGCCCACTGTAGGGAACCCACAGTAGCCCACTGTAGGGAACCCACAGTAGGGTACCCACAGTAGGGGAATCCACAGTAGCCCACACTAGGGAACCCACAGCAGGGAACCCACAGTAGCCCACAGCAGGGAACTCGGTGTACAAGCTTAAACATCCTGCATTCAGCGTTCCTGGTTGTGTTCACAGGTGTGCATCACAGCGTAAGCAGAACATATTACCGGAAGTTGAGGTTGCATGAGTAAGTTTACCTTTTGTCTTCATTTAACCCCCCCCCCTTCCTCATTCTTCACTCCTTCCTATCTCATTCCCTGCCTCATTTCCTCCTCCCTGCCTCCGTCCTCCACTTTCCTTATCTAGTTATCAATGGCATCTAGATCAAAAATCAACTATTCCCTCTAATTTAAAATTTTCATGAAAATTCATAATACAAATAAATGATGTGACTGTGAACCCTCGTGTTTACATTTCCAGAGAAACAAAATCATGAGCATTCTCTAAATAGTTTAGGATAGACAGTTTAGCATTAAGTCACCAGTATGGTAAAACACCAAGATTTTAAATATGTGTGTGTGTGTGTGTGTGTGTGTGTGTGTGTGTGTGTGTGTGTGTGTGTGTGTGTGTGTGTGTGTGTGTGTGTCTGAGAGTGTGTGTGTGTGTGTGTGTGTGTGTGTGTTTGTGTGTGTGTGTGTGTGTGTGTGTATGTGTGTGTGTGAGTGTCTGAGAGTGTGAGTGTGTGAGTGTGTGTGTGTGTGTGTGTGTGTGTGTGTGTGTGTGTGTGTGTGTGTGTGTGTGTGTGTGTGTGTGTGTGTGTGTGTGTGAGTAAATACATCATAATCACATTAAAATAACAATTGGCCGAAAGATCACCTCTCGACTCTCACAGGAATTCTTAGTGATGCAAACACAGGAAAAATGAGACTGAAAGACACAGCTTGGGCCTACTGGTGTTCAGCAGACTAGGAAACACAAATATAGATGCTCAATACATATGAATACATATGTTAAGAGGCGATAAGCCACAATAACGTGCTCGAAACGTCGTCAATTCATCCTTTTCAAATTTGTAGGGTTGGATGTCATACATGTTTCTTTTTTTCACTTCGAAAATATTCGATGGAATTTATTCACCATAAATTCACCCCGGATTTAATTATGCTCCTGCTAAAACACCACATTTTAGCGAATAAATTTGTTGAATAACAAATTAGACGAGAACCTGGAATGTATTGTGTAATTCCCAAAATATTTCCCCTCTATTTTTTTCTTTCATTTCCTCGTATATTTCAGCTGGCGAAATGGCGGGTAAATTCGTTTCATTACGTCATGTCCGTCCACTAGAGGCGAGTAGTTGTTATTTGCCCGGTGAGCTTAACCATGTGTGAGGGAGAGGCAGGGAGAGAGAGGGAGAGAGGGAGAGAGGGAGGAGAGAGGGAGGGAGGGAGGAGAGAGAGAGAGAGAGAGAGAGAGAGAGAGAGAGAGAGAGAGAGAGAGAGAGAGAGAGAGAGAGAGAGAGAGAGAGAGAGAGAGAGAGAGAGAGAGAGGGGGGAGGGAGGGAGGGGGAGGGGAAGGAGGGAGGAAGAGAAAGAGGAGAGGGGGGGAGAAGGTGATGACCATATTTTATTTATCTGAAGAACAATAGCCTATAACGAATTGGAGAGAGAGAGAGAGAGAATTCCAGAAACAGAAATGGAGAATTACAAAGGATTTGTTCAACTTAAAAACAACAGTATACAACAAAAGGGGCAAACATAAGCAAGTTGAAAGGCCAAATCTGTGTCCTCCCCGAACTAAAGCCTAGTTACCGAAAAGCCATCCGAAATTCCCCCCCCCCCCAATCCCCCACAACGTGGGTCAAAGGTTTCTAACTCCCAAGGAATGTGCGTGTGTCCCCCCAGCGAGCGCCTAGCTCTCATACGCTCTGCCGAACCTCATCTTCCAAGAGTGGGTTCTCTAAGCAGAATTCCATAATCACACTTCGTGGGCGTATTTCTTCTGGAGCAGAAGAAACCTCGTGTCACGGGTGATGGTGAAAGAATGGGGGGGGGGGGGGTTACAGGAAGCTGTATTTTACTCGTTAGTATCATAAGAGAATGCACATCTATGTTCATTTATTTTTCTTTCGGACGTTTCGGGGATAATTCTACATTATTGCTTTATATATAACTGTTTTATATAATAATATACTTAGCTGCTTCCGGAAAGTCTAAAATAGGGATAAGGAAGTCTAAGATAAGGATAGGGAAGGTCTAAAATAAGGGGGCAGAGAAGGTCTAAAATAGGGGCAGGGATGGTCTAAAATAAGGGGCAGGGAAGGTCTAAAATAGGGGCAGGGATGGTCTAAAATAGGGGCAGGGAAGGTCTAAAATAAGGGGCAGGGAAGGTCTAAAATAAGGGGCAGGGAAGGTCTAAAATAAGGGGCAGGGAAGGTCTAAAATAAGGGGCAGGGAAGGTCTAAAATAAGGGGCAGGGAAGGTCTAAAATAGGGGGTCAGGGAAGGTCTAACACAAGACAGGGAAGGAGATTATTATCATTCATATAATTTAGTTTTAATCGTCCCTGTGAAACAGGTAGAACTGCAGCTAAGAGGGTATTCACCTCTCTTGACACAGTACCCAACCACTTGGTCTGGACGGTAGATCGACGGTCTCGCTTCATGCTAGTCGGCGTTCAATCCCCGACCGTCCACAAGTGGTTGGGGCACCATTCCTTTTCTCCCCCTCGTCCCATCCCAAATCCTAATCCTGATCCCTTCCCAGGGCTGAATAGTCGTAATGGCTTGGAGCTTTCCCCCTGATAGGTCCCTTCCCTTCTCTGACACAGTCGGTGAATAAAATGTTTGTTACTACACGTAGTGTGTGTGTTGGAGGTCCCAGAGCCACTGGGTCGCCCAGACGGTGTTTCAGAGATGATCCGGACAAGGGCGTAGAGAGGGGGCTACGAATGGTGGGGAGGTGGAGCATTTGGGAAGGGTGATGGGGTGGGTGGAGCATTAAAGAGGGGGGGTGGGGAGTGGGGTGGAGCATGAGGTTCGAGCCCCATAATGTGTCTGGAACTCAGCAGAGCGTGTCCTGGGAGATGCGGGGGAATGCCATTATGCGCTAACTTTGAGTCCATCATCAATCTTATGTCCTTCGATACACAAACTTAAGTTTTGGTGTGGTCAATGTTGTCTTTTTAGCCTGCTAGAGAAATGTGGTCGTTCTGCACCGCCTGCTGCTGCTGCTGCTGCTGCTGCTGCTGCTGCGTGCGTGTGTACTCACCTAGTTGTGTTTGCGGGGGTTGAGCTCTGGCTCTTTGGTCCCGCCTCTCAACCGTCAATCAACAGGTGTACAGATTCATGAGCCTATCGGGCTCTGTCATATCTACACTTGAAACTGTGTATGGAGTCACCCTCCACCACATCACTTCCTAATGCATTCCATTTGTCAACCACTCTGACACTAAAAAAGTTCTTTTTTAGTGTTCTTTGTGTGTGTGTGTGTGTGTGTGTGTGTGTGTGTGTGTGTGTGTGTGTGTGTGTGTGTGTGTGTGTGTGTGTGTGTGTGTGTGCGCATGCGTGTGTGTGTGTGTGTACAAGAACAAGTTATAACTTACCAGGGTCACCAAGGGTGTAGGAGAGGTTCCTATCAGCGAGGTACTGGGGCGTGAGATATATAGTCCTGCCAGGCCGCCCACAGCCGCCCACCTGCAGGGTCCAGGGCGTGTGGGCGTAGACGGGGTGGGGTCGCGTTATGGTGATGGCCGGAGGCGTGGTGGGCACAAGGGTAGAGTCGAAGGCCAAGCCGCAGCGGGTGCTGGACCAGTGGGCGGGCACAATCACCGTCACGCTCCTGAAGAAGGCCTTGCGGCGGGTAGCTTGGTATAGCACGGACGAGGCTCTGTCCAACACCTCCTGGAACACATACAAAGCCATTGTGAGTCGCTACCATCATAAAAAAATAATTTTGGAGAGTTAATTTTTCAATTACCCTCGACAGTGAAGAAAAACAGTAAGAAATATTGAGAAGATTCGTGTTAGAATGATTAATCTTACCCTTTCGGTCATTTTCAACAACATATGTTTACAAGAAATACTGCTACCAATATATATATATATATATATATATATATATATATATATATATATATATATATATATATATATATATATATATATATATATATATATCAGGTTTAGATCTGAGATAGGGTATATTGGGCCAAGGCTTGCTTGGCTATACTAGGTTACCTTCTTTAGTTTTCCATTTTTAAGTCAGTCCTTTAAACTAATTCATTAGTATAACACAAACATTAGTATAATTCATTAGTATAAATTCATTAGTATAAAATATACTAATTCATTAGTATAAAACAATGGACTGATGATCTCTTTGAGATCATCAGTCCATTGTTTCAATGTTTCACCAAATAGATGTTATAAATACTATCATTACAGGAGGATGGACTTGACTATCATTGATGGACTTGTATAATCAACTTAAATGATTATTGAACCTTAACCTGCCTAACTACTTCCCTATCTCCCCCCCCCCCCTGATAAGGGCACTAACCACGTCTCTCTTGCAGCTGACACTTTATCTACTAACCATAATCTCTAATCGTGGCATTTCTCCACTTTGTTGTCACTATTTATATGTTCTTCCCTACCAAGAGAACACACACTATTTCTGAACATGTCGGGATATCTACAAGGTCGTCCTCTTCGTGCGAATTGCAATTGCAGAGGTTCATTTCCTTTCTATTGAACCGGCTGTCACCTTCCCATGAAAATCAAATGGCACTTGTGCACATGGCATGTACTTACTGTAGTAATTAAGGCTTTTTTAGCCACCATCTCTTTAATCTCGGAGACTGAATTAAACACAATTACACCCTTAATCACCTGCTGGTCAATTATCTCCCAAGTTTATGGAGATTAGACACCGCGGCCACAAGGAGTAATTAATTGTAATCATCATTTGCACTAGTTAACTAATGTTTTCAGGCTTTGGGAGAGGTTTCTGTTCGGTGTTTTATTTACGATTTGTATATGTGTAGTAGCCTTACATATTTAAGGTGCACTTTCAAACTCATCTTCCACGCTCTTGAGAAACCAATAAATTTGATAACTTAATTTAGATAACCAATTAAACGGCTACTATAACGGCTACTATACTGAGGTCAATAGCCATACACAGTCAATTAGGCTACCTCCGTGTGATATTATGGCAATCCCCATCCATGAGATTATCATATTAGTGGTGTCCAGCGGAATTACACACACACACACACACACACACACACACACACACACACACACACACACACACACATCGATCCAAGAGTCAATGCTCGATCCTGCAAGCACATATAGGTGAGTACACAAATGTAGATATGATAGAGCCGAGTAGGCTCAGGAATCTGTACACCAGTTGATTGACAGTTGAGAGGCGGGACCAAAGAGCCAAAGCTCAACCCCCGCAAGCACAATTAGGTGAGTACACGCACACACACACACACACACACACACACACACACACACACACACACACACACACACACACACACACACACACACACACACGTGTTTCAAAACCAAGCAAGCGGGTATTATCACCTCGAGGGAAGAGAACAGCATATCACTAAAGGAAGTACCATAATTCCGCACCACAAACACAGTTCGAGTTTATTTCATCAAGAATTATAAACAGACAAAGCCGCAGTTATCGTAATGAAGACTTAACCTAACCACCGATCATAGTATCTGAACACTAAAAACAGCTGGAACTGCTCAGCTTCACAAGGACGGCAGCACAGCAAATAACAAAACACTATAGACCGATAGAATGATCATCACATAACATCCTTTCAAAGATTTACATAATAAGCTTAACAAAACATCTTGCGTTGCAACGTCCACAGATGCACAACATAGCTGGACAGTGTGAGTTTACATCAGCCTGCTGGACAACTGCAACATGGTCATCCATGCATATTACAACACACAAAAAAACGATATTACAACACCGAACTTCACATGATTATCGACAACTGTGGCCATAGTTCAACAGCATACGAAATTTCCCCCATAAAGATTAACAGAAAAAAAAAGGGAGATGGCTCTTTTACTTCCCCCCAAAAAACGAAACAAGAGAGTTCAATACAACCAAAATCAGAAACCTCCATAGTGAAGAGCTGTCCACCATGGCACTTGAACCTGTCCTAATACTCATGTGATGCAACATCCTTCATAGATGAATCTTCGCGAGTTAACATACACAAAGGACACAGTAAACCTGCAGAATTGACGTAAACCAAGTCCTCTACTGGCCCACAGAAAAAATATCATTAAAAAAACAACTCCAATTCCTTCTCTAAGGAAATAAACAGTTTAGAAACTGGAAGTGTACACAGAATCACCAACCAATTTCATAGAGGTGTATAGTAAAGACCAACTGTAGTAAACCTGCCAAAGACCTCACGCTTAAAGTGTACAATAAAGAAAACATATTTGCCGGATAAGAAGAGTTTTTAAATAGATGCCAAGTCTGTGAAGATACGGAAGTTAAATTACTAGGTGGAACACTATTGCGCATTGCTTTATTTAAGGCTGGCGAAATGGCTTTACCTGGAAATTGCATAAAGAACATATATTGCCGGATTCTATTCGGCAAAGCACCCAAGTTATTGGAAACGCTTAAAATCCATCAGATTGTATTCCCTGGAACACAGGCGAAAGAAATACATAATCCCTATCTGGGAAGTGTTAGAGGGACTGGTTCCAAACCTGCTCGCTGAAATAATTCGGTAGGAGACTGAGGCACGACCTATTAATTGGGGTACAATAGTTAGATAAAACTATATAATTATATAAGACAAAAAGGTTTTATTAAACAGACATTTCCACCAAATATAAAGAAACTTACCAGTAGGCTCTTAAATGCGTACAAATAAAAACTCGATAAATCCCAGCAAAGGATACTTGATCGTACGTCGCATTGTGAGCTAAAGGCACAGTCTGGTTGATCAGACCCTCACGAATGCTAAGTCAGTGTCGAGTGCCAACTGAGAACATCTGTTCACAGAGGACCATCAGGCGAACGGCTGAAAGCAGTGGACGACAACTCCAGTACTGGGAGAAAGCGTGTGCTCAATTACTGTCCCCACAAAATCGATAATTTTCAAGATATTGTTCTACATTAGGTAAATGTTGAACCCTTCTACTCTTGCCGCCAGTCTCTCAAATGGGTGTCGTTTTGGTCTTATTCAACTGTTGAAAAAAACATGAAATAATTGCACATTTTTAAGCAAACATAATCTCAGAGGTACAACGTTCTGTGACACGTTCTGTAACTAATTTAGGTTATATGCTAATATATATATATATATATATATATATATATATATATATATATATATATTATATATTTACAAAAAGAATAGAGGTGGTAGGAGAAGAAAATATCAGTGTTCAGTGAGGATCCACAAGGTCTTCTATGAGTACTCGTTATTTTCTTCTCCGAGGCTATGGGTCCTTACACTTGCACCAGAGGTGGTACTCCTTTTAGTTTAAAAAAAAATATATATATATATATATATATATATATATATATATATATATATATATATATATATATATATATTAGTATATTTTGGTAGCAGTCTTTCCTGTAGACATATATTATTAAATATGACCGAAAAAGTAAGATTAATAATTCTAACACGAATTTTCTCAATCTTTCGTACATTTCTTTTCACTGTTGGAGGTAAATCAAAAATCAATTCTCCAAAATTCATTTTTATTTCTAGTCTGACGCGACACGAGCGCGTTTCGTAAAACTTATTACATTTTCAAAGACTTTAGTTTACAAATACACAACTGAATAGAACTTACGCATCTCCGATTTTATATCTACATTTGAGTGAGGTGGATGGGGTGAGGTGGCATTAATAGGGTATTAATATAGGGTATTAATTTCATCAACACAAGACAGAACAAGAGGTGGCATTAATAGGGTATTAATTTCATCAACACAAGACAGAACACGAAACAATGGGTATTGAATAGAAGTGTTTGTAGAAAACCTATTGGTCCATATTTCTTGATGCTTCTATATTGGAGCGGAGTCTTGAGGTGGGTAGAATATAGTTGTGCATTAATTGACTGTTGATTGCTGGTGTTGACTTCTTGATGTGTAGTGCCTCGCAAACGTCAAGCCGCCTACTATCGCTGTATCTATCGATGATTTCTGTGTTGTTTACTAGGATTTCTCTGGCTACTGGGACCTTGTTAAAGTGTGTGGGGGATGGCTGCTGGGGATAGAGGTTGGGGGTTAGTTGGGTGTTGGGTGAGGGGGTTTGGGTTCAGGGTGGTTTGTGTAGGTGGGGAGAGAGAGAGGGGGGGGGGGATGTGACGAGAAAATGCAATAAACCTTGACGTCATTCATAAGTAAAACTAACTTCCCGAAGGAAAATTCAATCAAAGAACAAGGACAGTGAGTGAAGGAGATGAGGGGGGGGGGGAGGGGCTGAGAAAGAGGGGGGGGGGGGCGGGGAGAGGCTGAGAAAGAGGGGGGGGGGGGCCGGGGAGGGGTGGAAGGAGAGGCGGGGGGGGGGGGGCTGAAACGTACCCACAGGTTCACTCAACATTTCTTAACTACCTCCACTGACACCCTTGCTGCTCCTAACTACCCCCAGTGACTTTAACCACCTATTCAGGCACCTTTGACGACTATACCTTATAACTGTTATATTATAATGGTGCCCAGAGACACACTCCCTAACTCACCCTTACCATTGTCTTGATTAAATACGTTTCCAAATAATCTAAATTGATTTTTTTATTATATATATATATATATATATATATATATATATATATATATATATATATATATGTGTGTGTGTATATCACGAAAATAAACACGTGATTAAAAATGTGACAATGTCAGACCACGGAGGAAAAATGAAAAAGGAATTTCCTTAAGTACTTTCGTATATTAATACATCTTCAGAAGGAGTGAAGATGTATTATATATATATATATATATATATATATATATATATATATATATATATATATATATATATATATATATATATATATATATATATATTTTACGAATTTATTTAATTAAAAACGTGCGAACAGAAAGCATTTTGGATTTTTTTTTTAGGACCAAATGCCACGACATAAAAAAATGGTCTCTCCAGTTGCAATGTTGGAATGCACTTAGCCGGCGTCAGTGGCGGGGGTGTAACACAGGCCGCTCTCTCTCCGCCCCCCCCCCGCCACACCATTATGAAGTCATTGAAACCGTCCAACTTTTTAAGTTAGAATGACATTCATGGACTCTCTCTTCTCCTAGGATTGCCGGTGGCAACTCTCTCCTGTTTTCAATAGCCATTCGGGCGAGTAAACTACTCAAGTTGAACAATGGCAACTCGCTGGTATCCATGGAGACTCGACTTGGATAACAACCCCCAAGTATAGAGAAGGAGGGGGGAGGAGGGGGGAGGGGGGTGTAGGAGTCAATACTCACTTAAGAATGGTAACCAGTTTGACAGTGGGAGTTCTGGAACTTCGGAAGTGCTACTTGCTACTTGCGAACTTTGCAGACTTTTAACCTTACTGTTAGTTATGCCTTCCCCACCTGCCTCTTCAGTGAGTATTTGGTAGTGCAAATTTTTGATCGAGAGAGAACATTGATTGTTACTTGAAAATGTAATTGAAAAGGTAATTGAAGTGAGGGATAGAGGTTATCACTCGACCAGAGAGCCTCTAGGACGAGGCAGCAGTCCCACCTCGACCAGAGAGCCTCCAGGACGAGGCAGCAGTCCCACCTCGACCAGAGAGCCACCAGGACGAGGCAGCAGTCCCACCTCGACCAGAGAGCCTCTAGGACGAGGCAGCAGTCCCACCTCGACCAGAGAGCCTCCAGGACGAGGCAGCAGTCCCACCTCGACCAGAGAGCCTCTAGGACGAGGCAGCAGTCCCACCTCGACCAGAGAGCCTCCAGGACGAGGCAGCAGTCCCACCTCGACCAGAGAGCCACCAGGACGAGGCAGCAGTCCCACCTCGACCAGAGAGCCTCTAGGACGAGGCAGCAGTCCCACCTCGACCAGAGAGCCTCCAGGACGAGGCAGCAGTCCCACCTCGACCAGAGAGCCTTCAAGACGGGTTCCAAGGCTCTAGGTCCCACTGGAAGACTCCCATCTCCGGAGTTGGCTCGACAAAAGGCGATCACCGAGTTTGGCAATTAGGAGAGCAGGATTCCGGTCCCGAGGCCACGGCGCACGATAATTCACAGCTCGGGTGGTTGTGTGTGTTTCACATGCTTGCTGGGCTTGGGAGAGGATAGAGGAAGGATGGGATAAAAGGGCGATAGGGAAACGGAAAAGGGGTCGATGTGATTGGCAGAAGAGGTAAGGAAAAATGCTGTGATGGGCAAGAAGGGTTGAAAGGAGCGGAACGGTGTAAGTGGAATAAAAGTGTACAAATGAAGCCCGTTCAATCACCAGTGATGGGAAAAGTAAACTCTGCCAAAAGGGAGAGGTGTAAGAGTAGACTTAACTCTTGTCATACCGACATTCTTAGAGGTCAAAGAGCGGATGAGCTCTACTTGTAGAGCACGGTTGTGTTTACGCTCGAGCAGCATCCCAACCACACAGGATCACCCAGAGATCATCATGATCCCAGGAGTGAGCACTGCGTAAGGTCATCACTACCCGACACACATTACGGAGGAAAATTTGGGTCGCCAGGAGGCGGGATCATCCGTCCCAGCAGCAGGAAGACATAGGACCCAAGGAGGAGGCAGAGAGGATCAGCCGTCAGAGCAGTGATTGCAGAACAGAAATATGGCGCCGTGCCTCTCCTCCGAGGAAAGTTACCAAGGTCTCTATCTGCTTCACATGTCGCTCTGATGAACACGCCCCAGGCCAGTGATGGGTGCAATGACCAGGATATATATCACGCCAGAAGAAAGATGGGCAAGCGCAGACGAGGAGGGAAGGAGGGAATAAGAGCAGAGGAGCAGCGGGCGGGAGCAAGAGAGGAGACCTGCAGAGGAGCAGCGGGCGGAGCAAGAGACCTGCAGAGGAGCAGCGGGCGGAGCAAGAGACCTGCAGAGAAGGCAAGCAAGAGAGGGTAGAGGAGGCAGACGGAACGGAAGTCCCAATGTGGAAGGGGAGAAAAGTTGATAAAGGAGTAGGAGGAGAAACTGGAAAAAGATAGTAGTAGAATTATGAAAGAAAATTAAGAATGGAAGGAAATGAAGTTTGAGCAAAACTTTTGACAGTTTATGGAAAATTTACGGAAGGGTAGATAGAACAACAAGGTAAAGGAAGAATGTAACAGGCGAGACTGATGGACTGGCGGGTAATATTGATAAGAGCAAAATCAGAATATCGGAAAGTATTAAATAATCGTGAAGGTGTAGTGGAGATAATAAAGAGGAAACAGAGCCAAGGAGAGTAGCCGAAGACGAAAGAAAAAAAATGGAACAACAGCCATAACCAATGGCCAGAAAAGGGTTACGAAATTCATGTTATGACACAGAGGAAGGCAAGTTGGCTGGCTTGTACTGTCAGGTCAGGTGTGTCCAGCACTTGCCAAGACGTAAGAGGCAGCGTCAACGTTGGCCATTGAACGCCCGTAATCCAACGTAATTGCATTATGGGCTCACCATAGCCCGTGCTACATGGACATTTCGTTCCGAGTAGCTGAATCTAAAACAACGTTGACCATTTCATCCAGTCTTAAATGGGCAATGTCACAAAGCGGTCCCCCTATTAGACGGCCCCCACACAAGACGGCCCCCACACAAGACGGCCCCCACACAAGACGGTGTCCCCTACAAGACGGTCCGCCTCAAGGCCGCAGAACATCCCTGACAACACAAGGGAATCCGTCCTCGAGCAGCATCCTGCTCTCTGACGAGTCGCCAGTGTCTAAGAGGTATATCCCAGAGATGCCTCACCCGCCAGCACCCTCGCCTCCCAGACCCTTGTTGATGTCTTATCCTAACCTGTGATGTCTCTCTCAAGTCTCTGTGATCATTGTTTTAATATTTTCTAATGTTCCTGGTGTTAGAGAGAGAGATCGCAGTCTCTCTAAGGACACACACGGGAAAATATCTTTATTCAGCTATTCCAAATTGAAAAAATTCGCTTCAGGCTGGTCAAACGGAATACTACACCACTAGGGACTATCCCTAGTGGGAGGAAATTTGGTTCTCTAATTAATATAATTCCGCACTATGTCCCAGCTACACGGTATAAGAATATTCACAATAACATTTACAGTTACACAAATCGAGCATTTTATTATCAGAAGATTATTATAGAGATTTGTATTTAAGTATTCACTCATTTACTGTAGATATCAGACCAATGAAGCTTCCACTAGCAAGCAAGCTTACATATTATTATGTATATCTAGTAACGACATGAGGAATACATTAAAATATGCGTTCTGAAAAACCTTTCCTGTGGCAATTCCTAATTCAACATAATTCTGCGCACTGCTGCTATTCTCGACACCATTACAACACTACGTAAGTCATCACTTCATACAAACTGTCTCAAAGGTAGATGATAACTCTAGCATAGATATTCAAAAATAACATGACACATCACCAAAATTATACAAGACAGGGATGGTAAATGCGAGAAACTCAGGCAAAGCTCATGTTATCAGGTTTGGCCCCTACCCCCTCTCCTACCTTCTAGTCATCTCCCTCATCCTCACCATCTCCCTCAACCCCTCCCTCAACCCCTCCCTCACCCTCTTATTCCACGCCAGCATCCAACCTCATGAGCTGTAAACATATTTTTCACAATTACACACAGCTCCGTGGTATTCCAGAGCGCCGTGAAGAAACACAGTGATGAGTAAATTAAGATCTATAGAGAACGGGCTACCGGAGTCATTCCTCTTCATTCAATAACAGATCGTAAAGTTAGTGGGCCGAAAAGAGCTGGAAATTAGATCAGAGATGAACGCTGCCTGCTGTTCCCTCTGGGGTTACCTACTCTTCGTGTTACGTCTGCTGCTGCTGCTGCTGCTGTTGCTACTGCTGCTGAGTACTTTTACTGCTGTCTGTTGAAGCTATGAGTATGGCTGTTCCTGTATGTTGGTGGTGATGCTGTTAGCGATAGCTGTTGCAGCGCTGTCGCTCTCCTAATGTATTTCTTCCTACACTGCTCTTCGTCGCAACAACAACTGCTGCTGACTTTTCCTGCTACTGTTCCTGCTACTTTTGCTTACGCGTTTGTTCCTGCTACTTTTGCTTACGCGTTTGGCCAGTAGCAGCACTTTCCAGTAGCCTCAAATGTCCTCACGTGTAACCCCTTCCACTCTGACTTTATAAATTCATGCTTCGAGCTCGCAAATTTCATCGCAAAAATACTTTGGGGTTAATTTGCAAACGTCGGCACCGAGCTACTATCTGGGGCTTAAGTAAACAAACTAGAAACTATCAAGTGTTGATGTTGGAGTTTCTTGGGACAAAATTTCTGAATTTTATACAGATGAATTCTGAATTTTGAGAACGACTTACGAACTTCTGGAGATAAGTCGTGCACACACTCCCTCAGGAGTATGATATATCGTCTAAGATCAACAGATCGTCAGCGTTGAATCATGCCGACCTAAAGGCATGAATCACGCCGATTCGTGACTCGTATGAGAGAGTTTATGGGAGTTGTTATTTCAGACTTCTGTGTTTCTCATCGACAGCCAATAGTTAAACGCTGAAGATATATGCTGATATTTGTTTTATATATAAGAATACATTTTGAGTCAGATTCACTAATGAGTAGTTACAATAGTCACCAGTCACCGTACCACCGTCACCAGTCACAGTACCACTGTCACCAGTCACAGTACCACCGTCACCAGTCACCGTACCACCGTCACCAGTCACAGTACCACTGTCACCAGTCACAGTACTACTGTCACCAGTCACAGTACCACCGTCACCAGTCACAGCACCACTGTCACCAATCACAGCACCACTGTCACCAATCACAGCACCACTGTCACCAGTCACAGTACCACTGTCACCAATCACAGCACCACTGTCACCAGTCACAGCACCACTGTCACCAATCACAGCACCACTGTCACCAATCACAGCACCACTGTCACCAATCACAGCACCACTGTCACCAGTCACAGCACCACCGTCACCAGTCACCGTACCACTGTCACCAATCACAGTACCACTGTCACCAGTCACCAATCACAGCACCACTGTCACCAGCCACAGTACCACTGTCACCAGCCACAGTACCACTGTCACCAATCACCAGCCACAGTACCACTGTCACCAATCACAGTACTACTGTCACCATTCACAGTACTACCGTCACCAGCGACAGCACCACCGAGAACAACCCCCACCCCCCACACCTCCCTCTGGTCTCTAAGGTCCTTGCAGCTAATTACCTCGTGCAAGCTGCAGGCGCCCCGGACCCTCGCCTTTAACACAGTACCGTCTCTAAGACCATTCTCTCTCCCAAGCCGGGTGGCGGAATCCTAACTAGGATTACTAGGGCCAATAGGATCCCCCATTGAGTCCCATTGTTAGTACAGAGGCTTTTGTGTCGCTGTTCCTTTCATACTCGACTGTTGCTTCCCGCCGCGACACTCCAGAATTCCCTCTGTTCAACTCCGCCTCTTTATTGCCTTAGAGGCACTCAATTGCCACTGCAACTGTGACATTTCTACCTTTAAATTTCTGCTGCTTTTATGTGCAGCAATTTATTGTACCTCTTACTTTAAAGAATGTTTTAATAGTTTGTGAGAGAGAGTATTTAAAGCATCCGATGTGTTCACTATTAATGATTTTTATAGACGCTCGCCAAGTTATCTTTTGATGATTCCCCAGGATCAACATCCCACTTTATTGAGTTCTTGTAAGAGTAAGATCTTCCAAAGTGATTACTCCCAAATCTTTTATATTGCTTATTCAATTGTCTGGCTTGAGTGCGTTTTATATGTGGTTTCCATTTTTTTTTCCATAGTGCAGTAATTGAATCTTATTCTCATTAAACATGTTACTTTCTGTGGCTCATTGAAAGACCTGATTAACCTCCGATTGGAGGTTTGCTGTGTCTTTTATAGCGTCTATTTTCATGAAAATCCTTGTGTCATCTGGAGAGGTTTATACATGTTTAATGTATAAAGCGCGTTTCGTGAAACTTATTACATTTTCAAAGACTTCAGCTCACTCACACCCAACTACAACCTGCAAACACTAAACAGAGTTTTACTATGCTATAGTTTGTTTTCTTGTCTATGATAAGAGAGTGGGAAAAGTACAGGAGCAGTACGGTACCTTGGGGGACTGAGCTTTTCAGGGTGGATGATACTGATTATACTTGCTGACTATTTCACTCAGGGTTCTCTTCGTTAGGGAGTTATCCATCTCCCTACATTGCCAGTAATTTCTTTAGTGCGCATTTTGTGACAATAACACCATGGTCACATTTGGAGAAAATGTCGTGTGTGTGTGTGTGTGTGTGTGTGTGTGTGTGTGTGTGTGTGTGTGTGTGTGTGTGTGTGTGTGTGTATACTCACCTTACCTATTTGTGCTTGCGGGGGTTGAGCTTTGGCTCTTTGGTCGTGATTCGACCATTCGACCAGTTGAGTGTGTGTGTTACATCAGCGTACTGCTCGTCTCCCATGGAAGCACAAAGGCAGGTCACAGTGGTCTAACCATTGTGGACCACAATGGACACTCCAGCAGGAGCGTCCTCTTCTGACCCCATGTTGTCCAGGATTGTGTTGTTTTTGTTTCGTTCTAGCATCATCTACCTGGTCACTGCGTCACTCACTAGTGCCTGAGAGCGGGACGAGGTGGTCATGGGAGCATCTGAGATCACGTCGGATGCTCAGGAGAGGGAGAGAGGTAGGCGGGTGTGGCCTCGTCTTAACTTATCCCGACTTGCTACATCTGGTGTTTCACAGATCCGTGGACATGATGGATTTGTGAGAGCTTTGTAAAACTCTGAAGTAAAGTCAAGCATGTTGACCTTTCTAGTTCAAAGGGTTGCGACTCCATGAGCACCTGGACAACTAAACTGTTTTGGATGGTCCAACATGGCATCCCGACTACCCCCCCCCTCACCCATCCTGCTCCCCATCCCACTTCTTCCTCCCCCCATCCCCGGTGTCCCACTGACACCCATCCGATCACAAGCAGCTTTCATTAACCGTTATTTTGGTTATTGGTCATTTAATACAAGGTTGTAATAACGTCGACATTAACCTTTCTGTGACGTTGTGTTTGCTGGGACCGTCGCTGCCGCCACCACATCAACTTGCACCAAGTTGTCAAGACTGTTGCACTCTGGAAGCATCTGAGACCTGCAACACTGTTCTTGAGTTTAGGTCAAACTCTGGTTGTGTTGCTTCCTCGTGAGATGCGTTATCTGCAGAAGAGGGAATAGTTCAGTCTTCTTCTTCCACTTAGTTATTGTACTTAATACTCGATAACAGATTCATTTTGTTAGTTTTTATCTCGTTTTGATTCGGTAAATCATGGCATATTTGATTCAGTCGATTGGCTGAGTATATCCTGAAACACATTTGCAACTGCCAAGCGCCCAGTATCTTGCTCTTTGAGCAATATATTCGCCTGAGCTTAGTCTTGTAGGAGTTTGCTATCCAACGTTCCACACTTCCTTACGTGAGAATATACTCAGAATGTCGACATACAGTTGCCTCTAGTTTCTTAGCATATTTTACAGCATACTTTTTTTTCAGATTGCATCAGCATATGTTTTGAGGATTTTTTGTTTGTATCATTCCCAGGGCAATTCCCCCAACTCCTTTGAAAACGATTGAATTAAATTTGAAGCTGTTCGATTTTATTTTCAAGTTGACCAATTTCGTTGATTCTGTTCCATTTCCTTCAAAGAAATTTTAAATGTTCGGTTGCTTTAGCCGGCACTCAAGTTAATGAAACCTGCCTTGGTTAATAGCTAGAGCGATACCGCGAATGTTTTAGTTCTATTGAATTCTGTATAGGGGCAGTGTTGGCACACGACACACACAGACTACACGACACAAAGATCATAACACACACACACACACACACACACACACACACACACACACACACACACACACACACAGTCGGAGGAAGAAATTAGGGAAAAAACAGTGCAAGATATCATGAACCTAGAATTATGGAAATGCAAGGAGGCCGAAGAGAGATTTATACCAACAGTAAAGGAAAAAACCAGGAGGGGAATATAATAACCCATGGTTTAATAGACAGTGTCAGGAAGCAAAAATGAGAACAGGAGGGAGTTGAGGAAGTACAGAAGACAAAGGACTGAGGATAACAGGATTAGATGCAACAGAGCTAGGAACGATTACATTAGCATGCGAAGAGTATCGGAAAGAAACGGAGAATGATATTGCGATCAAAGCGGAAAAGCAACCTAAATTACTACATAG
Organism: Procambarus clarkii; assembly: GCF_040958095.1. Taxonomy (NCBI): domain Eukaryota; kingdom Metazoa; phylum Arthropoda; class Malacostraca; order Decapoda; family Cambaridae; genus Procambarus; species Procambarus clarkii. The sequence continues at coordinate 7,732,712 of NC_091191.1, forward strand.
CCATATAAGAAGAAAAATGACGGTAAACAACCAAGTGACCAGACTAAAGAAAACAGAAGGGGCCATATACAGAGAGTGACAAGGAAATCTGCGAGGCATTGAATACCAGTTTCCATGGAGTGTTCACAACCGAGCCTAAGCAGCTCCCATTGTTAGAAAAGATTACCCCTAGATGAAAGGCTATCAAATATAGAGGTGACAGCAGAGGAGGTAATGAAGCAGTTGTACCCTTCAGTCCTCTTCTTCCAGCCAGAGGTGGTACTCCCATATATATATATATATATATATATATATATATATAATGGGAGTACCACCATATATATATATATATATCCACCATATATATATATCACAGTACACACATGAAACACGTTTTGTTAAAAATTGCCCAGAAATTGTAGTTTATCTCGAAGGTCTACCAACACAACTCTCGCGGTTATAACAACACCGTTAGAAACAACAACTGATTGTGCCAACACCGACTAGACAACACAACTCCTGGTTGTATTCTAACCCTAAATCTAACATAAACTAAGATCACCACAGTTGTGAGGAACTCTATGAGCAAATATCCTGTCAACTGCTGGTTTCTCTGACAAATATACCTCAAGCCCCATGAAAAGACATTGGTGGATAGGAGTGACAAGAAAGTATTTGAAAAACAGGAGGAACCAGCAAACTAGTACTGAAGGGGGGATGAAGAAATATTTGCTTGGGATGAGAGCCCCAACGGGCAGACCAGTCTGGCTGATGTAATTATAAGGACTGTTTTCTCTCTCTCTCTCTCCCTCGTTCCTCCTCCCCTCTACAACAGAGATACAGTTACTGGCTCTCATTCTTCTCCTTCTTTCTGCTCTCTTCCTGTGCCTTGTTAATTAAGCGAATGGACACTACCCCGAATATCACACAATTATGTTTTAGATACCTAGAAATAAACATACAACCGTAGATATATATATATATATATATATATGTCGTACCTAATAGCCAGAACGCACTTCTCAGCCTACTATTCAAGGCCCGATTTGCCTAATAAGCCAAGTTTTCATGAATTAATGTTTTTTCGTCTACCTAACCTACCTAACCTAACCTAACCTAGCTTTTTTGGGCTACCTAACCTAACCTTACCTATAAATATAGGTTAGGTTAGGTTAGGTAGGGTTGGTTAGGTTCGGTCATATATCTACGTTAATTTTAACTCCAATAAAAACAAATTGACCTCATACATAGAGAAAAGGGTTGCTTTATCATTTCATAAGAAAAAAATTATAGTAAATATATTAATTCAGGAAAACTTGGCTTATTAGGCAAATCGGGCCTTGAATAGTAGGCTGAGAAGTGAGTTCTGGCTACTAGGTACGACATATATATATATATATATATATATATATATATATATATATATATATATATATATATATATATATATAATCCCGCCGGAACAAAGGTGGTATTAGAAACAATAAGATACATTCCTGCAGGAAGTACCGAACCAACCAAGGTAATAGGGACCTCTGCAGGCTGCTCCAAGCAACAGTCAGTTGGGCCAAGCTATCACAAGTCAGGTCGGACTTGAAAACCCCAGAACCCACTCCAGGTGCACACCAGGCAGTGAGGCAGTCCTCGGTCCATAGAACACGATGAGAGGTGGAGACTACGATATACCTACTTGCTCCTACAAAGCAAGACATTGAAGCCATCGTTGAAGGAATCTAACATGCTTGGGCCTTCAAATTATTAAAAATATCCCCATCAAAACTTAGAACAAATAGCTAGGAAAAGTGCCTAAACGTCCTCTCCTTCACACAAAAGTTAATAAAATAATGAAATCCACTGTGGAACAGGCAAAGCAGGTCATGGATGGGGTTCCAGAACCTGGATCAGAAGGTGGAGAAAATAAAATAAGCCATATAGAAGGGATCTTCATTTAACTTTGATGTACCTTTCATTTATACATTTGATTGAATTTTGACATTTATGACATTATCCATTATTTGAGGCGAGGAGCAACATTACCAGAAATACATGCATATACATACTGTTGATAAATACAGAAGCATTTCCATCCTGTGTGTGTGTGTGTGTGTGTGTGTGTGTGTGTGTGTGTGTGTGTGTGTGTGTGTGTGTGTGTGTGTGTGTGTGTGTGTGTGTGTGGGGCAATGCGAGCAACGTATTCATGATATATGAGAGATCTTCTTTACAGAGGAAGAATAACAGCTTGCTCAATCTCAGACATGCAGACAAGAGCTTTTTTCCACGCCCTCAGAGGAACTAGTCTTGAATGGAACCATTCGGGGAAAGTAGGTCGTCGTTAGACAGGTCAATTGTACCAGTGACGTAATGGGACGATTATTATTGCGTAAGTCTCTTATTTCCCTGTGTGTTTTAAGTCTCACGAAAGACCCGGGTCGTTATTATTATTCGTTAGTTTCCCACTAAGGTGTAAGCAATTACAGCACATGTTAAATTCTGAATAAAACAAAATTTGTCGTGTATGCTCTATGGAGTGATGAGGAAGGCCGTGAGTAAGGTGGGTGTAGTGTGAGTGAGAGTATAGGAGAGACATTACTGACTCCCAACGACCTGAAAGCACCAGTATAAAAAGTTATGTTTTGTTCAGATCTGAAACATATGTTTATGGGCAGCACAAAACGTGGACCAAACTGTGCGACACAGTGGTTGCAAGGATCAGGTTGGGTTACCGTTACCTGTGGCAGGTGGCTACAGGTGACGGATCTCCCAATCCTGAGTACTCCAGGTGCAAACTCTGTGAGCAGGAACTGCGGCATGATCTCCCGCACTACATCACCGAATGCCCAGTTATTAGACCTTTCAGACCCGTTGGCATGAGGTACCTGGAGCTTTGCAATTACTTTATTCACTCTCGTGTTCATGATGATATCCTCATAATGCACCCAGAGTCTGCCAGTGCAGACTACCTATCACATGCCTCTGTATTACTAACCATCCTGTGTGATGGGGATTTTAGCATCTCCTAGCTAGTTTTTTTGACAAACTGTACTCCCCTTCATATAGTCTAAGGTAGCTGCACAAATGCAGATGTACGAGTGTGTAAAGCACGCGGAATACGATAAGGAACAAGACAGAGCGTGGAAGCTGTCTGAATGGCGTATATGAATTTGTACATAATGTACGCGACAATATAGAAGGGACACACTGCGCACACATTCATCATCCTCGCTTAAACTGCTTCACTTTTCATGCGTCGTTCACTATTCATCCTTCACACCGTAGTTATCTCTACTTCTCTCTTCCTCTCAACCAGGAGGAATCCGAGTAGTGATTTCATGGCATTTTCTGCATGCAGAACGTATATAAAAGGGGTCAATATCTCAACTCCACAATGCCTTAAAACACGGGGTTCAATATTCTGCCCTCCATCCATCACACATTTTGACTTCCGGGACAACAGTCGTATTTTAAGAGCCTCCCCAAACCAAATAATGTAATCAGTGTTACTGGTTCGGAATTATCATGAAATGTAATTAATATTCGCCTAGGGGTCTCGTTATTATGAGAACAAATGAAGAGGCATTTACTATGCTGACAGAGGCACTCGCTATGCCGACAGAGGCAGTTACCATGCTGACAGAGGCACTTGTCATGCTGACAGACAAAAGCGACAGGACTGAATACAGTACCTCCTGCCCGCAGCCGACAGTGGGCGGAATGATCACTAGATTCATTGCTTTCATTGTATTAAAACGCGTTCATTTTAAAGTGAAGCATCAATAATGTTTCAGGGCGAAGTTGGAGAGTAAATATTGTCCTGAGGAGAGTCGAGGAGCAGCGGGGAATGAGGATCTTATAGTTCCAGGTATTGTTCATTATTACGTCTCTCCACGCCACCACACTCGACTCTTACAAGACAATCTCTCTCGCTGGGAGATTGTGGAAGATTGTCATGAGCGCACAGGTGGCTACGGGGAGATGGAAGTTTTTGGAGTAGAGTTACAGAAGACTACACGAGGCTGCTACAACTCTACACAACCCATCACAACACTACACAAGCCACCACAACACTACACAACCCACCACAACACTACACAAGCCACCGCAACACTACACAAGCCACTGCAACACTACACAACCCACCACAACACTACACAACCCACCACAACACTACACACGCCACCACAACACTACACAAGCCACTACAACACTACACAAGCCACTACAACACTACACAAGCCACCACAACACTACACAACCCACCACAACACCACACAACCCACCACAACACTACACAACCCACCACACCACCACACAACCCACCACAACACTACACAACCCACCACAACACTACACAACCCACCACAACACCACACAACCCACCACAACACTACACAACCCACCACAACACTACACAACCCACCACAACACCACACAACCCACCACAACACCACACAACCCACCACAACACTACACAACCCACCACAACACCACACAACCCACCACAACACCACACAACCCACCACAACACTACACAACCCACCACAACCCACCACAACCCACCACAACACAACTCAAGGGTAAATATTAGTCGTGTCGTCCCCCAACGGGACGTTAACTTCAGTTACTTGTAATTTTGTTTTTGCTTTCCATTTGCAAAAGGAAATAAAAAGTTTAAATGAAAATTGGAAGATCGATTAGAGTCATTAAATATTTTTTAAAGACCTGGATCCTCCAAGACACTTGTAAACACCTGGATCCTCTGGGACACAAGGAACCACCTCAAGGTAACCTCAAAGTGAAGGTTATTTTACCCCAATGTTCCAAATGACGACTAGGCTATGGGTAAGGTTCCCTAAGTACGTCTTTCGCTTACCTAATTAACTGACTTCCTAGTGGCCGTTTAATCTGACTCTGAACCAGTATAGCAAAAGGTTATCTCCCTGAGTCACTCAAGACTCAGGGCACAGAATTGTCAAGAGAAAGCGCCAAGCCATTACGACTATATATAGCACTTGGAAGGGGTCAGGATAAGGATTTGGGAAGGGACGGGGGAAAGGAATGGTGCCCAACCACTTGGACGGTCGGGGATTGAACGCCGACCTGTATGAAGCGAGACGTCGCTTTACCGTCCAGCCCAAGTGGTTGGGCAAAGAGCAAGAGTCGAACATAGTGCCCAGTGGACCTGAATCCCCCACTTTGACTCAACTGATGGAAATTAGGAGCAGAGTACACAGGATGGAAGTCGGGCTGCGCTGCGGATGGAAACCTTGGAGCTCTATGGAGCAGAGACCAGATTCACGAAAGCACTTACACAAACACTTACGAACCTGTACATCTTTTCTCACTCTTTGGCGGCTTTGTTTACAATTATTAAACAGTTAATGAGCTGCGGAGCACCAGGAGCCTGTTCATAACAATAACAACAGTTGAATGAGAAGTTTTCCTGCTTGTAAACTGTTTAATAAATGTATCCAATGCCGTCAAAGATTGAGGAAAGATGTACACGTTCTAGAATGTGAAGGGACGACGACGTTTCAATCGACTTGAGAATGGTCCAGGACGGACCGAAACGTCGTCGTCCCTTCACATTCTAGTGTGTGGTCTGGTCATCATACTTTAGCCACGTTATTGTGACTCATCGCCTGCATGTACACGTTCGTAAGTGCTTGCGTAAGTGCTTTCGTGAATGTGGCCCCAGGAGAGGCGAGTGCGTCGGAGACAGGGGTGCGTGAGGAGCCCGGGATGACGCGAAACACCGCAAGATTACAAAGGAAACTTTTGTAAACCCTTAAAGGGTGAAGGGAGTCATGAATATTGCAAGAGGAGGGGAGAGCATGGCAGAATAATGCAGAAGGGAGAGCTGAAACGCGAGAATTATGGCTATTAGGGCAAGAGCAGTAACGAGGCATGCATGACGGCCGCCAGGTGGCCAGTGGCGCCGGCATCACTGACGCAAGGGGGTAACGGGCTTCACGGTGGCCAGATTTAAAGATAGTTTTGTACTTTTTGTAGCCAGGCAAAAAAACGTTTCCGTAGCTTGACAGTTTGATTAGTGACGTTGTTGGTGATCGCGGGCTACAAGCCCACCTAACCAATCACCAGGAACTTGTTGTGAGTACCTTGGGGAAGGTACTCAAGTCTTCACCAAGGAGTACCTCCTTGTTGAAGACTTTGAGTGTTGAACAAATCCACAAGGGCCGTGACGAGGATTCGAACCTGTGTCCGGGAGCATCCCAGACACTGCCTTAATCGACTGAGCTACGACAGGGTTAAATCCTCGTCACGGCCCTTGTGGATTTGTTCATTTGATGCATCACGTTATTGTAATCTCTGTGTGTGACTTTGAGTGCTCTCTATGCTCATAAATACGAGCTCACTCTCCAATGGGTCTCGTATTTTTTTTGCGTATTTCTCACCCCATAATAAGGCCTTATTTTGTTGTGTATAGTAAGGACCTGATCTAGTATTTCCCCTGATACATCTTTCACGTATCTGTAAGAAAGAAAGAAAGTGAGATTTGGAAGCTTTTATAAGTCATTTGAGTCAATTAGATGCCTTGGTGTATTTATAAGATCACTTGAAGATCTCTATATTTTTCCATTAAGAACATCTTTCCTGCCCTGAAAGGGAAGGTGAGGACAGTCTGGCCGACCCTGAAAAGCAAGCACAAAAAAAATCTGGCCTGCCTTGAAAGGAAAAGCGATCAGAATTAAAAGTATTCGGAAGAACACTATTATGCTCCAAGAGGTACCAAACATCTTAATACTTTCGGTCCTAATACTATGATTGTTCTATTGTGCCAGCTGAGCGCGATATGCTGCCGACATTATGATTTCTTGATCATAATACTGTCTCTTCCTGTCAGTTACATTATTCGACTGTGGGTTGTATCCTGTATCCTTACAAATTTGAGATATGTAATCATATCTATTGATCATTGTTGTCCACTGATTGAAGTTTTTTTTCAGTGTCTTATCAGGAAGCTTGTACCATGCTGATATTGTTCTTATCATCCACACAGCTTATCATAATTTGGTTGTGGTGACTTTGGTACGAAAGACTTTATAATCCCGGACAAAAAATATAGAGGATGAATGTGTGTGTGTGTGTGTGTGTGTGTGTGTGTGTGTGTGTGTGTGTGTGTGTGTGTGTGTGTGTGTGTGTGTGTGTGTGTGTGTGGGCGTGCAAAGAGACGTGTCCTATCATCAGTTCTCCCCTGACTCTCCCATGTTACCAACAATATCATGGCGACCTTTAACTCTAGGTGTTGACGCATTGTTTAACTGCCAACAAGTTGCGGAATGTTGGAAAAGTTCGTGACAGCTGACTGAATAATGCGTGGGTAGCTGATGCGTGTGTTCGTTGCTCCTCCAATCCTGACACCACCAGGACAGCCTCCAATCCTGGCACCACCAGGGCAACCTCCAATCCTGGCACCGCTAGGACAGCCTCCAATCCTGCCACCACTAGGACAGCCTCCAATCCTGGCACCACCAGGGCAACCTCCAATCCTGGCACCGCTAGGACAGCCTCCAATCCTGCCACCACTAGGACAGCCTCCAATCCTGACACCACGAGGACAGCCTCCAATCCTAAAATGAGTAAAATTCTCTTCACGTCCAAATCGAAATTTATAATACTATCAATCATAATAATAATATACCGAATCACTCAAGATGGTCTACACCGTGTGGCCAGAGACAGTGTACAAGTGGATGGAACTTGCAGGGATTAAAGAGCCATTTGTCTTAAATTAATATAAGTCAGTCTAGTCAAGACCAAGACTTCAAAATGCCTTCACATCTTATGTCTGTTGACAAAAGTCTAGTTAATGACACTTCTTCATCTCATCAACGCAGGGCAAGGAATGTCATGTCATGATGAAGAGGGAGCGAGACGGCGTCGTAATGGACCAAGAGACTGGCGGGGGGGGGGGGGGGGGGAAGGGGGTTGGAGGATAGTAATAAGAGACATGAGGCGATCAAGGAATAGGAGATAGAGGAAAATGACGTGGTGGAAGGACCAAGATGACGTGGTAGTGGAGATGTCCTAAGGGTCAGGAAGGTGATTGTTGGGGGGAGAAGGTGATGGGTAAAGAGGCTCAAGGAGTGAGGAACATGACGGGGGAAGATGAAGGAATAAGGAAAGTGACGGAGTCCTGGAGAGAGAGAGCATATAAGGAGCACAATAACCATCACATCAGCTGCTCAAACAGAATTCTACACAGGGACGAGCCCCCATGACGTGACGAGGCATCGTTCTGAACAACGAAGCCTCACATCTTTCTGAACGACGCGATGACATATTCTGAATCTGAAAAACCGACTGTAGTGCAACCCGTCACGCACCATAAAGGTGTACCTCTCTGTGAGGGCCCGTAACATAAGTGTGAGGGGCCCCTCGGGTCTTACGAGGGATCCAAAGAGGCCACAGCTAAAAACATCGCACTACGAGGCTATTAATCTTTAAGTACCAGACATTCCACTGCGGATCTAGGCTCTAAATACCAGACTTTCCATTACCAAAGAAAAAGAATGAGGCTCGCTAATGAATAACGGCGTGATTATATATTATATATTATATTATATATATATATATATATATATATATATATATATATATATATATATATATATATATATATATATATATATATATATATATATATATATAATGTGTGTATTTAATATAATATGTGTGAGGCGTTTTGCAACTCGCGCTGTATAATACAACCCGCGTTGTATAATGGAGGAGGAGCAAGAGGCATCGAGTCGTTTTGAGGCCCAAGGGGCCAGAGTCGCTACTACACAGCTCGCTAGGGAGCTTGGACAAGGAGAACCGGAGAAGAGGAGCCGAGACCAAAGGAAACTAGTCTTTCCTGGGACCGCTTGTCCAGACGCCCTCCCGCTGGGCCCGGGGGAGGGTGGGGGGCAGGGTCTGAAAAGCGCGGGAACTATGGGTGGCGCCGAACATGGCAGGAACACAATGGACTCTTTGTTTTTTCGACATCTTTATAAGGAAAAGAACGAAATGTATATTACAAGAGGGGGAGAAAATAGTAGGATAAAGCAGAAGGGAGAAGTGAAAGCCGAGAATTATGGCAACTGAGGCAAGAGGAGCGGTAATGAGGCTTGGAGGACGGCGCTAGGGGGCTGAGTTTGGGCAATAGAGCAGCTTAGAGCCGTTTCTAACTCAAGATTAGAGCCGCACATGAACACCATTAGCCTATAGTTACAACACCCGGCGCCCGATATGCGTCCAACTTGTTGCCAGAATTTATTAAAACAATTCTTACATCGTCAGTTGAAGAACCACTACGGGCTCACCATAGCCCGTGCTACTTTGGAACTTTTGTTCTAAGTAGCTGAATCTAAAACAACAACAGTTGAAGAAAATGTTTAAGCATGCCACAATGAAGTAATTATGACATATGTAGCTGCCCCGATGCCTTATTACGGATATGTGTTGGGTATATATGTGTTTTACTCAGCATTATTTGAAATAAAAACGGGTTAGAAAAGTGGTGAATGAACTATTATTTCCTAGGTATAGAGATTTATTGAGTGATAGTGATTACAAGTTTATATTGGGCTCCTTATTATTAATGGAGTATTCCTGTTAAAAAGTCCTGTTTTAAAAAGTAAATATAAAAAGTATTCCTGTTTTAAGAAAGATATATATGCCATTATCCTTGTTGTCTTTAACTGTGAGATATTTATGTCATTACCATTACGTACTTTGTATACATGATTTTCTTGCATTGATTCTGGCAGATTGGTATTTTGGTGGCCAGAGAAAAAAATTGAAATAAGTTTATTGAGGTAAAATACACACAAAGGGATGAGGTAGCACACTTGAGAAAGACATTGTGATTATTTTGAATAGTTTGAAAACAAATATAATTTCGTGACGTAGAAACTACAGTTAACGTAGTTAGGCTACACAATCCCATCAGCTGAAAACTCAAGACAGCTATAATGGCAATGATGATTTGTTGATTTACGTGTGATTAAGATGTGTACACATTATTGATATTAGTGAATTCATATTCAAGTTTTATATAACTTTTTACTCACTGCCTTGGGGTCCGAGGCATGATCTAAGAAGATCCTAACAAACTGAATTGCCTAGACTAAGATTTAAATAGGGGCAGTAGGGTGTTAAATAGGGGGCAGTAGGGTGTTAAATAGGGGGCAGTAGGGTGTTAAATAGAGGGCAGTAGGGTGTTAAATAGAGGGCAGTAAGGTGTTAAATAGGGGGCAGTAGGGTGTTAAATAGGGGGGGCAGTAGGGTGTTAAATAGGGGGGGCAGTAGGGTGATAAATAGGGGGCAGTAGGGTGTTAAATAGAGGGCAGTAAGGTGTTAAATAGGGGGCAGTAGGGTGTTAAATAGGGGGGCAGTAGGGTGTTAAATAGGGGGGCAGTAGGGTGTTAAATAGGGGGGGGCAGTAGGGTGTTAAATAGGGGGCAGTAGGGTGTTAAATAGGGGGGGCAGTAGGGTGTTAAATAGAGAGCAGTAGGGTGTTAAATAGGGGGCAGTAGGGTGTTAAATAGGGGGGGCAGTAGGGTGTTAAATAGGGGGGGCAGTAGGGTGTTAAATAGAGGGCAGTAGGGTGTGTTCACTACAGCAGTCTCCTCCTCTCCCCAACTAGTCGTGATTCAAGGTCCTCGTCAAATTCTTTAATTTTGTGAAGACTTTGTGTAGAAAAAAAATAATCATGAATTTTCACAAATGAACTTGTAAAAATTTATTAGTTGAAGCAGAAGTGTACAGGAGTCTTTCCAAGCAGGTAGTACCTTAAACGATCATGTGAGTTATGGCAATTTCTGGCGAATATGACTACGGTGGCAAAGTGATGCCTAGTTCGCGTACAAGGTGTGGAACTTGCCATGAAGTTCCACTTGGGGCTGGGGGGTGGAACTTGCCATGAAGTTCCACTTGGGGCTGGGGGGTGGAACTTGCCATGAAGTTCCACTTGGGGCTGGGGAGTGGAACTAGCCATGAAGTTCCACTTGGGGCTGGACGTGGAACTAGCCATGAAGTTCCACTTGGGGCTGAACGTGGAACTAGCCATGAAGTTCCACTTGGGGCTGGGGTGTGGAACTTTCCATGAAGTTCCACTTGGGGCTGGGGGGTAGAACTTGCCATGAAGTTCCACTTGGGGCTGGGTGTGGAACCTACCCCACACCCGCGAAACGCCAAATCCCCTTCACACGCTAAAACCTAATCACAAAACAAGTCCCAATTTTCAGCCTCTTATTAACGAGTAGGCCTATACAGAGCAGCCTGTCCTCTCATCCATTACGTCGTATTTGTTTACGGAATAGACCAAACCACTTAAAATGCGACGTATTTAATAAACATTAAATCAGCGCAATTTTAAACGTTCCCCCGTGCATCAGTCTCGATGGGTTTGGTGGGCTGCTTGGGTTAGAACGTTTCTGTTAGACTAAACAGTTGCATTTATTACGGTCTGGCAAATCGAGAAAGCGGTGGGATGTCCGACGATTGCTAGGAAATGCTAGAGCCGCTTAGGTAAGGGAGGGAGGGAGGGGTTGCCAGGGATAAGGGGTAGGGGGTGTTGAGGGAGGGAGTGGGGTATGGTTGGGGTGAGAGGGGAAGCGACATGCACAGAAAACACGGGCGAAGTAGTGGATGGAAAGGGGTGTAGAAAGGCTGGTGGGAGGGAGGAGGGGAAGGAAGAGAGGGAACTGCAGACAGGCAGGCCAGGGCGGCAGGCCAGGGTGGTGAGCCAGGGTGGCAGGCCAGGGCGGCAGGCCAGAGCGGCAGGCCAGAGCGGCAGGCCAGGGGCGGCAGGCCAGGGGCGGCAGGCCAGGGGCGGCAGGCCAGGGGCGGCAGGCCAGGGGCGGCAGGCCAGGGGCGGCAGGCCAGAGGCGGCAGGCCAGGGCGGCAGGCCAGGGTTCGGGTGGTGGGAGAAGCGGCCTGTAATTGCATTTGAGAAACCTGTCTCATATTAAATTCAGGTTTCGTGTTCCGCATACCGGGGAGAGAGGGGAGAGGGGAGGAGGGGGGAGACAAGTACTGGGGAAGAGGAGAGGACAAAAAGTATATTAGAGTCCAAGAATGAGAGTAAAGGTAAAAAAGATGAGAGAAGAGGATGTTAAGAGAAGATAATGCAGGGAGGGGGGGGGGGAAATAGAGAAAACGGGAAGGGGGGGGGGAAGAGGTTGGTGAGGGAAAATGGGATGATAAAGTGAAAGAGGATGGTGAGAGAAGGTAAAGATGATAAGAGAAGCTGTCTACTTATCTAGAGACTACCTTGAGATGGTTCCGTGGACCATTAATGTCCTAACCAAGCCTCCTGCTTAGTGATCCGGTCAACCAGGCTGTTAGACGCCGCCACTCGCAGTTTGATGCATCAGGATAACCGGTTAACCAGTTGAGAAGAACAAGAATTGACGAGCAAAGAGTAAACTACTAATTTAAAACTACATTCAACCACCAAAGTTGAATAAGCCCCATATCTTATAAGCCCCCTTGTTCGTGTTTTAATTGACACGTATAATTGTCATGACACGTCGTTCATACAGCGTAGATATGACAAACATGACAAGGACGTCGGTGTGTCAAGACCTCACCTATTAAGCCAAATGACCTTGATATTGTCTGGTGGATACACATAAGTTGTTTTGTAGATAGTGCTGAGGACTGGAAATTATCTCTACTTTGTCATATCTTTAGACCACTGAACAAAGACAGTTACCTGCGCCAGGAGAATTAGGGAGAGGAGAGGGGGGATGTTGTACCATTTTAAAATGCAGATTATTGACCTTAATGCTGCATCTCATTTCTGAAGTTTCAGGCACAGTGCCTTGACCGACTCGCCATATACTTAACCAAGTTATTTGCTGATGGTACCCAGGAATTAGATGTGTGTCAGCAGGCTAAATGTTGTTTGAAAGAGCAGCAGAGTATATTGATATAAAAAGATGTATAACCAAGATTTCAATAAATAATCCGTTAGGTTTAGTCATGCCAGCCTCAATGATGATCAAAGTGATGTTTCCACAGGATCAACAACTCCAAATCATCATCCTTCGAGTTTCAATATGAAGATATAGAGGCAGTTGGGCCCAAACTTGTTTATATAAGGCGGTACATTTAGGCCAATTGGAATAAATCGTCCATACATGCCGTCAGAGCACACGACAAAGCCAGCTTAGCGGAGCAGAAGAGAACCACCTTTCACACTCAATGTCATCCTTGGGATGGTATTTCTTAAAAGATTCCGAGATCTACAGAGCTGTTATTACCGTTATGCTCTGCAAGCTGCACAGGTGCAGGGGCCAGATTCACGAAAGCACTTACGCAAACACCTGTACCTGTACATCTTTTCTCAATCATTGGCGGCTTTGTTCCCAAATATTAAACAGTTAATGAGCTCAGAAGCACCAGGAGGCTGTTTATAACAATAACAACAGTTGAATGGGAAGTTTTCATGCTTGTAAACTGTTTAATAAATGTAACCAAAGCCATTAAAGATTGAGGAAAGATGTACACGTTCGCAAGTGCTTGCGTAAGTGCTTTCGTGAATCTGGCCCCAGGACCTTAGCACCTGTGCAGCTAACCATCTCAGATTAACCATCACAGAGAGATGATTAATCCAGCTTTTGGTGTAATTTTTGAACCCCCTTTGTGTCCGAGATCACAAAATGTCAACAGTCTTGTTGGTCTATTTCCCCGACAGAATTAAACACATTTCCAGTGCATGTTTATGCGCCCCGCAAAAAAAAAAAATGGTGGAATCAGACTTATAGCCATGAAGAGCACCCTTAGCTGCCTCGTTGCTAGGGGGAGCAGTCATTAGTATCTGTACAAAAACTACAATGATGCTTCAACGAAATCAGCATTAAAACATTAATTAAAAAAAAACGCATTAAAACTGGTAAATAGAGCTGCTGTATTTGGAACACTTCAATAATATTTCCCCAGTCTCGCTTGTCTAGCGAGCTTAATTAATTAGCAAGATGTTAAGCGAGCTTAACATCTGGCTCGTTAATGAGATGTGACAGGTAAGGGGCATAACTGGCAAACCCCTCACAGTGTTCAAGAGAGAACTGGATAAGCACCTCCAAAGGATACCTGATCAACCAGGCTGTGACTCATACGTCAGGCTGCGAGCAGCCGCGTCTAACAGCCTGGTTGATCAGTCCAGCAACCAGGAGGCCTGGTCGACGACCGGGCCGCGGGGACACTAAGCCCCGGAAGCACCTCAAGGTAGCCTCAAGGTAGGTACACAAATGTCCCTTCAAGAGGACCTTTACCTGGTGAAGTCTATGGAAGAGGAGTCGCATATTGTTGTGATTAAACAAACCGTGGGTCTTCTTCCCCATCGAAGCCACTAAAGATAGAGTGGCTTCGTCGAAAGTCAGGTAAATCGAGTAAATCATATAGTAAGGTCGACTTTAACATTAGCCTCAACCAGCAAACGTAATTCCTGGAGGGAAACTGCAGATACTATCCTCAGCATTCTTATCCTGGGGCCCTGCTGCTCCTGCTGAACTAAAGGTTATCTTGAGGTTATCTTGAGATGACTTCGGGGCTTTAGTATCCCCGCGGCCCGGTCCTCGAGCAGGCCTCCACCCCCAGGAAGCAGCCCGTGACAGCTGACTAACACCCAGGTATCTATTATACTGCTAGGTAACAGGGGCATAGGGTAAAAGAAACTCTGCCCATTGTTTCTCGCCGGCGCCTGGGATCGAACCCAGGACCACAGGATCACAAGTCCAGCGTGCTGTCCGCTCGGCCGACCGGCTCCGAGCATGGTGAGAATGTTTGGGTTGAGGACAGTGATGAGCGTTTATGGAACCGAGTTGAGAGTGATGAGACAATGAGGAGGGGAGGAGGGGGAGTAGGCAAGAGCCTTGAGGCAAGGACGTGGCTGGGAAAGGCAAGGATGAGGGATGGGAGAATCCTCCCCTCCCCCCCCCCTCCCCATCCCACAGGCGGGGGAGAGGGGGAATGTGGCACAAAATCAGAGGTCGGAGGAAATTAAAAGGCAAAATGTCAGACGAGAAACTCATAATTCTTTCATTTTGGGTTAATTCTCAGAGAATTAACCCAAATGAAGCGTTTGTTTGGTGTGTGACCAGAGTGGAGCATGGCGAGGGAAGGGGAGCATGGCGAGGGAAGGGGAGCATGGCGAGGGAAGGGGAGCATGGCGAGGGATGGGGAGCATGGCGAGGGTAGGATGGATGAACGTAGCGATTGAGCGTGTAGTGTACATGGGAAGACTAGTAGGGTGAGGCTTACCATGAGCCATGACAAGGGGGAAGCTCGCAGCTTGAGTCAGGAGTCGTCTTCTCCCAAACCCACTTGTGTTAGAGAGAGAGAGAGAGAGAGAGAGAGAGAGAGAGAGAGAGAGAGAGAGAGAGAGAGAGAGAGAGAGAGAGAGAGAGAGAGAGAGAGAGAGAGAGGGAGAGGGAGAGGGAGAGGGAGAGAGAGAGAGAGAGAGAGAGAGAGAGAGAGAGGGAGAGGGAGAGAGAGATTGATTCTTTCAGCCTCAGGTCAAAGGAGCCTTGCTAAGGAACTTCAGACGAGCTTACCTTACCTAACCAATTACAACCTCAGTTCATAACATTTACGTTCAAGTTTAATTAGTTTCTGAGACCTTGCTAATCTGATTCCTCACCCGATACTGGATCAGTATCACTGTTATTACCTCGAACCTCCGTCCCGAAATACTGCAGTAGCATCTTAAAACCTATGTGCCTTGGAACTTGTGTACCAGTGGAAGTAATACCCAAGAGAAGGGTTGAATACCTTGAGGGGTATCCAACGTCACTCTGGAATCTTGTGCCCATTGGCAAGACTGTGAATCATCATTGCGTTTTATGGATAAAAATTTTCCATCTTTCTTCCAGTGCGACTTGATATCTGGCACTGTTAGGGCTGCCTTACAATACCCATCTTAGCATTGCTGTAATCGAAGCCTTTAACGACCATTAATTCCGGGTTACCATTTGAAACAAAACTGTAACTGTCACCTGTAACGAGCTAGAGTATCAAACATCAATATCTCATTACCATAGACTTGACGAGAGGCTGCCAATAGCAACGGCTCAAAAAAAAAAAAAAATTTGGGCTCTCTTTTTAAATGCGTTTTCCAAACATTTGAAAGAAATCGGAATAACGGTCAAGATCAACTGAAAAAATGTAAGAGCAATTTAAACTCGTTCAAAAATTCGAAATCCATGTGGGTGAACGAAGAGGGGATTGGATCGGGTACTTGGTTTCCCCTCCCCCCCTTCTCAACCCCTCATATCATCACCATGATTGGAACCCCCCTCTCCTGACTCCACTTCCCTCTCTCCTGACTCCACTTCCCCCCCTCTCCTGACTCCACTTCCCCCCTCTCCTGACTCCACTTCCCCCCTCTCCTGACTCCACTTCCCCCCCTCTCCTGACTCCACTTCCCCCCCCCCTCTCCTGACTCCACTTCCCCCCCTCTCCTGACTCCACTTCCTCCCCTCTCCTGACTCCACTTCTCCTGACTCCAATTCCCCCCCCCCCCTCTCCTAACTCCACTTCCCCCCCCTCTCCTAACTCCACTTCCCCCTCTCCTGACTCCACTTTCCCCCTCTCCTGACTCCACTCCCCCTCTTCTCCTGACTCCACTTCCCTCCTCTCCTGACTCCACTTTCCCCTTCTCCTGACTCCACTTCCCTCCTCTCCTGACTCCACTTTTTTAAGTTCAATTTCTCCATTCCCAAGAATTTCATGATTTTTTTCGTGGTAATTCCTCTCGCTCTTACTGAATGTGTTTTAGTAATAAAAAAAATTCTGTATAAATTTCACGCTGGTGCCGGCTGGGATACCTATAGGCCTAGAGGCACCTTCCCCAAGATGCAGCTCACAACAGTTGCCTTACTCCAGGGTACTCATGTAATATTCTTATAGGCTGTTTTACCTCAGGCGTTTTTCTTCTCAGCTCAAACGATGTACTTCATTATTTTTTTCACTTTCCAAAGTATATGATAGTTTTCTGCTTTATACAAAACTGTTTATCTAATATCATAAATTACAGAAAACTCTGAATATTAAAACAGAATTAATTATTCATATTTAATGATAAACTGGCTAAATGAACAGTTTTGGGTAAATTATGGATCTCTGGCTCACAAGTCATTAATTATTTCCAAATTACGCTGCTCAAATTAACCGAAGTGCGGTTATTATGATGAGAATGATGAGGTCATTAACGAGAACAATAAGGTTAAGTGATACGTGACCCACCACAGGTGTTGTTGACCCACCACAGGTGTTGTTGACCCACCACAGGTGTTGCTGACCCACCACAGGTGTTGCTGACCCACCACAGGTGTTGCTGACCCACCACAGGTGTTGCTGACCCACCACAGGTGTTGCTGACCCACCACAGGTGTTGCTGACCCACCACAGGTGTTGTTGACCCACCACAGGTGTTGACCCACCACAGGTGTTGACCCACCACAGGTGTTGACCCACCACAGGTGTTCTTGACCTACCACTGGCAGTGACCCCGCCCATCAGAGTTGACTCCCACAGATCAAGATTAGCCAGGGTTGGTGACCCGTTGCAAATAGCAAGAACTAGATTCCTACCACACCTTAACTAGGTCAATCAGTCCTGGTATCTCGTCTCAGCCAACGTTATCAGTCCTGATATCTCACCGCAACTAGGCTGATCAGTCTTGATATCTCCTTCCACTCACCTGAAAGTAAAAATTGTCTGCGTTAACTCAAGAAACCACATAAAATCAAATAGAATATATAATGTGATTTTTCTTTGTTCAAATACTTCCTGCAATTTTAGAATGCTTACATTTACAGGTACATTGATCAGAGGGACTATTACTGAACCCAAAAATGATTTTATGTGCAATAACTAGTCCCACTTGGTAGTGGGACTAGTTATTGTATTGTAATAAGTAATAATAAGTAATAATGTGCATTGTAATAAGTACAAAATTCACTTATTCGAAACTGTGAACAAAGGCGGCAGTTATCTTCACCGCCCAATCCCCCAGGGGATGCGACCTTGCTGGGGTCAGGCCCCTACACGTGGTTTCTAGAACCTTCTGGATCATATCTACAACAGCTAGTTCGTTGCAGCATAACCTAATGTGATTATTAAACAGATTTAGTGTTAGTGTGAGTATTTATGGAGGTAATATACAAGTCATTTTTTTAAGGCAAACATTTAAACGTCAGTGTATTTAATTATCCACTAACGATACATATCTTAAATGTCAGTTTTTTTATATTCAAGTAATAAATTGATTGACCTCAATTGTGATGATTCAAGTAATACCTGGAGGCTGGGGAAATTTTCGGAGTAAAAAAAAATAGCAAAAAAAAGCAGCTTTTTAACATGAAAGTGCGACATGGGCGGAGAGGTGAGAGCTGCCAGCACAAACATGCCAGACTCTCCCAGGGTCATTAATAGTGTGGTGAACCTCCAGCATGCGCACTCCACGCACCTGGAACACCTGCATGCGCACGCACACTTGCACACACACACACACACACACACACAGGATTCTTTTTCAGGTCAAGTTTTGACACTGGGAGGGATGTTGTTCCTAAGTCTCAGCCTTTATTTGTTACATAGAATGTCGAGTCGTAGGCAAGGAAAGTCTCAATATAGCCGAATGTCGGGTCGTAGGCAAGGAAAGTCTCAATATAGCCAAATGTCCAGTCGTAGGCAGTCTCAATATAGCCAACAAGTCATTGTAATAAATAAAATACTTTCTGGTTTGATTTATCGATTTTGTTTTCTCTTAAAAACTCAAAAAACATTATTTTTTAATTCGGACATTGACGCATGAAAATATTAATTAAAATCTGTTATTACGTCTTGAGACATAATAAACTTCGTGCGCATCAGGCGAATTGGCTTTACAAATTTTCACGAGGAAAAAAAAACATCTGAACACCTGTGAATACAGAGGTTATGGCTTCTTATATCCTGGACCCACGTTTGCACCGTACATTAAGCTCTTGAAGCAAGATGGTTGTAAGGTGCAATTCACACTATCACCACCGTAACTACGACGTTGGTACAACGTTCGAACAAGTTTTAACACCTCCTAACCAGTTATAACAACCAATATAGCAAGTTGTAACAACGTTCTAATACGTCATAAACACGTTAAGCCAAGATGTAACAACTTTATTACAAGTTGTAACAAGCGGAAAATAGAGACAGTTTAGGTTTGTGTTTCCAGGGTTCACACTATCACCACCGTAACCTTCACTATTAACACCGAACCCCTTCACTACCATCACAGTAACCTTCACTACCAAAGCCAATGAGGAATGTAAACACCGGGGGTGGGGGGAGGGGCAAATAGAATTCAATCCCAACAGGTGTTAGGTGATGATGATAGGAAAGATAAAAAAAAAGGGAAACCGGAAGGCATCTACACTATAAGGGAAAAGCAATTACAGTAATCGGAAAGAACGGAAGATTTGAACATGGTTACTGTTCCAATAAGGACACCAGAGGCACACACACACACCAGCGGAGTAACATCAGCAGCATATGTGACGCTGGGAAACTGTGTGTCTTTTAGAAATCCAAATCAAGTCTGGTGTCAAAGCAATTTACATAACCTTTGTTAACCAATACTGGAATACGTGGTACCTGCCTGCAATTCGCACCTTGTGAAGCCTAAGACCCAAATTTACAGAATATGAAGGATTGCAATAAGATTATTGCCATAGCTAGGAGGGGCTAAGCTATGAGGACAGGTTAAGGGAACAGAACTGCACAACCCTGGATGAGAGATGAAACAGTGCGGACATGATCCCAACACACAAGATACTGAGGGGAATTGAAAAGATGGTCAAACAAGAGCCTCTCTAAAGTGGAACAAATTACGACGAGAGGACATAAGTGGAATGTGGAAACACAAATGAATCGAAGAAATGCATGAAAAATAATTGTACTATTTACAGGTGGTCAATAAGTACAGGAATGAACTGAAAGAAGTTGTAAAAGCCACCTCCATCCACAACTTTAAGACCAGATTCGACAAAAGTCTCCATACGTCAGAATAGTTAAAATATAACACAAGAGATACCAGCTGGCCGCTAAGAGGCAGGCATGAAGAACTAGACCTTATTTCCTCGTAGGCACAACTAGGTAAGCACTAGCACTGTAATCCCCCACTACCAGCACCCTCTCCGACCTTGTGACCCTTGTCGACAGAGAGATTAAGCCACCCAAGAGGTGGCACGGGCATGAATAGCCCGTAATTGGTCCTTGTCACCAGGAAAGGTCCTATAGAGCACGATGGATACACGCCCTCTGGACAGGGGTCACTGGGGAAGGTCCTGGCACGTGAGGCACGTCACTAGGAGGAACCCAACGGAGAATTCTTGCGTCACGCACGGCTCTGTGACCCACCTCAAGGTAGGCTATTTTCCAGGAAATGTTGACAGTGAAACAGAGCGGAGCAAGAAAACCGAACACGTCACCTGTGCTCTGGTGGACGTATCCTAATTGCTCTATACCGTAGAGCTCTAGAGCCAAACTGGTATCTTAAGAGTCGCGAACACCAACAGATTACTAGAAGAAAACCCATCTCAAAGATTTTTTTTTACAACGATAACTAAAGCCAATAAGAACACAGAAGTGTGTGGTGACAAGCTCAATATTTCTGCCCAGAATCCCAACTTGTGTTTTGTTTTAAGTTGGGTGATACAAGGCACAAGGTGTAGCAAGCGGGTGCCACTAGCACTGTGAACGGGGGGGGGGGGGTGATACAAGGCACAAGGTGTAGCAAGCGGGTGCCACTAGCACTGTGAACGGGGGGGGGGGGTGATACAAGGCACAAGGTGTAGCAAGCGGGTGCCACTAGCACTGTGAACGGGGGGGGGGGGTGATACAAGGCACAAGGTGTAGCAAGCGGGTGCCACTAGCACTGTGAACGGGGGGGGGGGTGATACAAGGCACAAGGTGTAGCAAGCGGGTGCCACTAGCACTGTGAACGGGGGGGGGGGGGTGATACAAGGCACAAGGTGTAGCAAGCGGGTGCCACTAGCACTGTGAACGGGGGGGGGGGGGTGATACAAGGCACAAGGTGTAGCAAGCGGGTGCCACTAGCACTGTGAACGGGGGGGGGGGGTGATACAAGGCACAAGGTGTAGCAAGCGGGTGCCACTAGCACTGTGAACGGGGGGGGGGGGGTGATACAAGGCACAAGGTGTAGCAAGCGGGTGCCACTAGCACTCTGAACGGGGGGGGGGGGTGATACAAGGCACAAGGTGTAGCAAGCGGGTGCCACTAGCACTGTGAACGGGGGGGGGGGGGTGATACAAGGCACAAGGTGTAGCAAGCGGGTGCCACTAGCACTGTGAACGGGGGGGGGGGTGATACAAGGCACAAGGTGTAGCAAGCGGGTGCCACTAGCACTGTGAACGGGGGGGGGGTGATACAAGGCACAAGGTGTAGCAAGCGGGTGCCACTAGCACTGTGAACGGGGGGGGGGGTGATACAAGGCACAAGGTGTAGCAAGCGGGTGCCACTAGCACTGTGAACGGGGGGGGGGGTGATACAAGGCACAAGGTGTAGCAAGCGGGTGCCACTAGCACTGTGAACGGAGGGGGGGGGGGGAGGGGAGGAATCATCACTGGTGTCGTTTCCCGGGGCACATATTCATCTCCGGGGGTAAACAGTGCCACATAACGACTGTAGACGCCGGAATGCCAAGGCGTAAAGGGAGTAGTGAATACCTAACGAGGTCACTCACGTGGATTGCTTGAAGGAGCTGCCACGCACGGCTTGGGAAGCCATCTTTTTTTGTTTTTTGTTTTAGCTCTCGGTATGAACAACAGCATTTTTTGCCCCATTTCTGCTTGTACTAATACGCTTTTTTTATATTTTCACCCGGTCGGCCGAGCGGACAGCACGCTGGACTTGTGATCCTGTGGTCCTGGGTTCGATCCCAGGCGCCGGCGAGAAACATTGGGCAGAGTTTCTTTCACCCTATGCCCCTGTTACCAAGCAGCAAAATAGGTACCTGGGTGTTAGTCAGCTGTCACGGGCTGCTTCCTGGGGGTGGAGACACTAAAAAGCCCCGAAATCATCTCAAGATAACCTCAAGATAACCCTTTCGTAATCCTTGCTCACAATCATGACACTGTGCACTCACTATCCAGCATCCCACACCCGCCATCTTCCTCATTTTCATCATTTTCCTATCCCTCCTCCCTTGCCATGTTGTTGTTGTTGTTGTTAAAGATCCGCTACCTGGAACAAAGTTCCAAGTAGCACGGGCTATGGTGAGCCCGTAGCCCCCTTGCCAGCATCCTCCTCCTCCCCCCTGTCAGCATTCTTCTACCCCTTCCCACTTGCTTCAAGAGCCTCCTGTATCTCCAGAGACGTGGAGGCTGAACTTAGGTTAACGCTTCTTAATTCCTGACCGGCAGGAATAAAGTCCATCCTTTTGAAAACTTGTTTGGCTTAAGTGGAGGGGAACGAAGAGGTAGAACAGGGACAGAGGGCGGGGAAAGAGTGGGTAGGGTAGGAGGGTAAGGAAGGAAAAGGGTACAGAAGGGCAGGAAGAGGATCGTCTAATGCAATGGCTCTCAACACCAAAACGTTTGTTATATATATATATATTTAAAATATATATATATATATATATATATATATATATATATATATATATATATATATATATATATATATATATATATATATATATATATATATAGATATATATAGCTAGGTTCATTTACTCGATATTCCGCATGTAAAATGTTTTTTTTCCGCATCTAGTTTGCCACATTTAAGACCCCGAGGGACTTTGGTAATCGTCTTACACAAAACTTAATATTAGGGAAAATACTTTTGTTGGTTACTAATACGAAATCATACGACCTTATCGAATACCATTTGTGAAAGCACGTACATGTGAAGAGGCACAGCGGGATGAACGGCACGATAGTTCAGCAAGCATATATCGCCTGCGCATACAATTCATATATTATATATTACTGCGCGAGTATGATAGTACTTATAGTGACTATGTGGTGGAAAGTGCCAATATGTAGTGATGGACCACCAGTACACCACTTTTAGCACCGTTATTTTTACAGTCCCCCAAAAATAAAGCTAAAAACCAAACCTAAATATCCTTAGGCCTAGTATAGCACATATATGTACTATATTAGCCCTACGATAGCATATATTAGGCTTAGGACTGCTAAGAGAACTAAGGCTAAGTCTTGTATTTACGTTAACAAAAAAAAGTTTCCGGTTTGTCCAAATTCACTCAAGCAAAAGTCAACTTTCTGGTGATCCATCACTACATATTGGTACTTTCCAGCAAATAGTTACTATTAGTACTTTCATTTTAGGATGAGGTGGAAGTTTTTAGAACACAAAGAGAGAAGACGTAGTGTTGGAGTATAGGGGACGGATTCAGACGTAAAGGGGACGGAGAGAGACTGAGACTGATCAATGATAATGTATCATCGTCACACGTCTCTCCAAATCTGTCTCGGCGATAGGGTCAGGACTCCGTAACAAACCAGCTTCTGAGGTCAAAAGGTCAAGGTTCAAGAAGAAAAAAATCAAATTTCATATGTCCCGTACTCTTCCTTCCGCGTGTTAGGTTCGTCTCCCCGTCATTCAGGCATCGTTACATCTGTCTCGTGTCTTAGCCTCACCCTGTTAAGGCCACATCCCCTGTCGAGGGCCACACACCCTGTCGAGGGCCACACACCCTGTCGAGGGCCACACCTCCTGTCGAGGGCCACACCTCCTGTCGAGGGCCACACACCCTGTCGAGGGCCACACACCCTGTCGAGGGCCACACCTCCTGTCGAGGGCCACACCTGTCGAGGGCCACACACCCTGTCGAGGGCCACACACCCTGTCGAGGGCCACACACCCTGTCGAGGGCCACACACCCTGTCGAGGGCCACACACCCTGTCGAGGGCCACACACCCTGTCGAGGGCCACACACCCTGTCGAGGGCCACACACCCTGTCGAGGGCCACACACCCTGTCGAGGGCCACACACCCTGTCGAGGGCCACACCTCCTGTCGAGGGCCACACCTGTCGAGGGCCACACCTCCTGTCGAGGGCCACACACCCTGTCGAGGGCCACACACCCTGTCGAGGGCCACACCTCCTGTCGAGGGCCACACCTCCTGTCGAGGGCCACACACCCTGTCGAGGGCCACACACCCTGTCGAGGGCCACACCTCCTGTCGAGGGCCACACCTGTCGAGGGCCACACACCCTG
Source organism: Procambarus clarkii (assembly GCF_040958095.1). NCBI lineage: Eukaryota > Metazoa > Arthropoda > Malacostraca > Decapoda > Cambaridae > Procambarus > Procambarus clarkii. Next base: position 7,756,952 of record NC_091191.1, read on the forward strand.
TCGAGGGCCACACACCCTGTCGAGGGCCACACACCCTGTCGAGGGCCACACACCCTGTCGAGGGCCACACCTGTCGAGGCCTCTGCCTCGTTTAATCCAATCGTAAACAAATTTGTCTTAACTACTGCCTCATTTGGTCATTACACTGCATCAATATTGTTATTTTTTGCGTCATAGCGTCACTGCTATTTTGTTCCTTAATATTTTTCAGTGTCATTATACCTCATTTAGCAGTCATTATACCTCATTATAACGCCAAGGTCCTGAATTGCAGTTTCATTGTTCTATAATGCTGTGATGTAATCCTGGGGCCAGATTCACGAAGCAGTTACGCAAGTACTTCCGAACCTGTACATCTTTCCTCAATCTTTGGCGGCTTTGTTTACAATTATTAAACAGTTAATGAGCTCCGAAGCACCAGGAGGCTGTTTATAACAATAACAACAGTTGATTGGCAAGTTTTCATGTTTGTAAACTGTTTAATAAAGGTAACCAAAGCCGTCAAAGATTGAGGAGAGATGTACACGTTCGTAAGTGCTTGCGTAACTGCTTCGTGAATCTGGCCCCTATAGTGCCTACAGTATATGCTCTATATCGCAGTAGCAAATATACTCTATTATAGCTACGTCATATTATAGTGCAAATATACTATATACTGTATCATATACGACATTTTGGCAGCACCATAATTGCATTATAGTAACAATGGTTTATACTGCTATAGCAACATTCACTTTATTACACTGTAAATATCATGCATTATATCAGTAAAGTAATGTTTACAAAAAAAAAGCTGATTGTCGAATTGGTTGGGCACTGTTCCTTCACTCCGTCCTCATATCCCACAGTTCTTAGTCTCTCTCATATCCTTTCCAAGTGTTTGATGCGCTTTTTTCCTGATAACATGTAAATAAAAGAAAATGTAATTAATATATAGCCTATGTTATTATACCGTCATTATATAGCTATATGGTCATACCCTGAACATTTTACATAATGTCAATAACATGCTATATATTATCAGATCTTTTTCAACTATCCCTCTGGTCTTAAAGGTGTACCCTCCGTTTTCTATATCACCCGTACATAAGCAATAGAAAATAATTCCACGATTATTTTAATTTTGATCCTATTCATGCCCCAGTTTGTTGTAAAAAAATCTCGGTTAAATGGTAAAAATATGTAAATATAAAACAAGGGGTAAAACCTGCCTTCCACAGACTAGTTTGGGCTGGCAGTTTGATGACGGGGGGGGGGGGGAATAAATAGGTTGTCCCTTGGGGGCTGATTAGTGACGCTAATACAGGTATTGATCGTGAAAAAACGGGCTTGACCCGTGACCCGGATTCCTGTATTGACTTGTTTTTGTAATACCGGTTCGCGGATTTGTGGCGTCTTCTGCCGTTATCTTGTAACGTTATCTTGTAACGTTAGCACGAGGCCTCGCCACCACTAGTAACATCAGCACCAACGATGGTAAAGCCCACATGTTACAAACCAAATTGCTTCATGTATTTTTGTCCCATCATATTAGAGAAGATCTCCTTAAGGGTCTACAAGGATACCATCTTATCAAGCAGGATCCTGTGAAGTGAGGAGGGGCGGATCCTACCATGGAAATATTATGTAAGCTGTGTAATCTAATACTATTTTTTTATAGTCAACCTAGCTAGACTAAATTGGATATCAGTATTATCAGTTCTCATGCCTCCCTTTCTTACTTTTCTGTCTCTTTCACACACACACACACACACACACACACACACACACACACACACACACACACACACACACACACACACATACAACACACACAACACACACACACACACACACACACAACACACACACACAACACACACACACACACACACACACACACACACACACACACACACACACAACACACACACACACACACACACAACACACACACACACACACACAGTATTAAATACAGGAATAAAAAATCGAGTATACAGGTCTTCCTCATACTAGTTTCTATAAATGCTGATGTCCTTGGAACAAAGTTCTGGTATAATAGCTAACTCGTGCGTCTGGAGTGTCCTAGACTAGGCTTTCAGGTCCTCGGATAGTCTACACAGACTTGAATATCCTCACTGGATAGGTAAACAACGCTATTAGTCGTGGCATACACATAATGTTAGGTACCATGTTTGGCAGACAAACTGTTCGTGTCTACGGACACACACACACACGCACACACACACACGCACGCACGCAACTGTGAAAGTACGCAACCACTGTGTTATTTGTCGGGTGTCACAAGCTTGTTCACAGGAGTTAAAAGCCTCTGCAGTATGAATGAAGTCAGAACAGCACCCTACTATCATGGACCATTACCGAGCGGGTGGGATCATTTATGTATGGGTTAACATTGGTGGGTGTGTCTACTCGCCGTGTTGTGCTAGCTTATTTGTGCCTGCGGGATCGAGCATTGGCTCTTGGATCCCGCCTTTCAAGTCGCAGGTTATTTAAAACAATTACTCCTGTCCCATTTCCCTATCTTATCTAGTTTTAAATTATGAATATACCTTGCTTCCACAACCTACTCCTTTAGTTCATCTTATTTTCACACTAATTTTACGCTAAATGAAAAGTTTCTAACATCCCTATGACTCATTTGAGTTTCCAGCTTCCACCCATATTCCCTTCTGTTGGTTTTTAGTGTGAACATTTCGCCTATTTCCACTTTGTCAGTCCCCCCCCCCCCTAGGTATTTTATGTCTCATATCTACCCGATCCCTCCTTTTTCTTTGCGTCGTCAGGTTCAGTTCCTTCAGGCGCTCTTCATACCCCTATCACTCGGAACTCTGGGACGAGCCTCGTCGCAAACTTCTGAACCTTTTCCAGTCTCCTTGTATGTTTCTTCAGGTGGGGGATCCATGATGGGGCGGCATACTCTAAGACTGGTCCCACGTAGGCAGTGTAAAGCGCCCTAAAAGCCTCCTCACTTAGGTTTCTGAATGATGTTCTAACTTTTGCCAGTGTAGAGTACGCTGCTGTCGTTATCCTATTAATGTGTCTCAGGAGTTAGATTAGGTGTTACGTCTACTCCCAGGTATCTTTCTCGAATCGTTACAGATTTCTTTTCATTGTGTACTGTCCCTTTGGCCTCGTGCCCTGTACTCTTGTGTGTGTGTGTGTGTGTGTGTGTGTGTGTGTGTGTGTGTGTGTGTGTGTGTGTGTGTGTGTGTGTGTGTGTGCGCGCGCGTGCGCACGCACAGATGAAGGGAAAACTGGAATGTGAAAAGTATTCATCAGAATACAACTATACATGTTGAAATACACGTCAAGAAACTCAGCCATATCGTGTCAGCAGGGCGGACAGCTCTCCTCTGTCTCATACTCTAAACTCATAACTCATGAGTTAAATCGCATCATAACTCATAATATATAGCACATATACCCAGATGCTTGTATACATATTTTGGCGTTATGTGTAAGAAACACTTATTATTTATATGCAAATTTTGTTATAAGAAAAATAATTAATTTTAATTTGTCAAAATATTTACAGGGGGTAGCCGGCAACCAGTGCCAAAAAATCATCTGCCAGTGAAAAAAAAATTCTCACTGTGGCACACTGTTCCTTCCTTATATGACACTCTAGAGGGCTAACACTTCCTACTGCACTATTGTACTACAGAGGACCTGCCCATTTATTCTACCTGCCCTTACTATTAAAACATAATAAAAGTTCGTATCAGGCAACAGATTCAAAACGTATATTATATGTTTGAGGAGTCAGCACTAATACCTACAAGGAATATCTGTTCACCCATTGATATCATCGCTGGTGGGAAAATGTCACCCAGTGAAGTCTGATTGATCACACGATCAAGGCGACAATATTGCAAGCTTTATAATAAGTTTCTGGACTTGCAATATTGCAAGTCCAGCAACACTACATGCACTCAACGAGGAAGCAACACAGCCTGAACAGCGGGGGTAATAAGCCGCTGATTGGTTAGTGTTCCCGAAACGCAATTACTGGCGATTTGAATTTTTTAACATGATCAGCGGGCGAAGTTGAAAGAATAGATAGGTAATTGCCTAAATCACCAGAGATGATTAAGATCTTGGCAATTGGCATTATAAAATTGTACGAGCAAGGGCCGGGTTTATGCCCCCGGCTGCCACGGCTACGGCCAAGTGTATGGTGTGTGTATTGGTACATGTGTGTGCATTGGTACATGTGTGTGTATTGGTACATGTTTGTGTAAGTGGTATATCAGATGAATACTAATGTAGTTATCCCTGATGCTAGAGTACATGTGGATGTTCACACACACCTGAGGGTGTTCACACACACCTGAGGGTGTTCACACACACATCTGAGGGTGTTCACACACACCTGAGGGTGTTCACACACACACCTGAGGGTGTTCACACACACACCTGAGGGTGTTCACACACACACCTGAGGGTGTTCACACACACCTGAGGGTGTTCACACACACACCTGAGGGTGTTCACACACACCTGAGGGTGTTCACACACACACCTGAGGGTGTTCACACACACCTGAGGGTGTTCACACACACCTGAGGGTGTTCACACACACATCTGAGGGTGTTCACACACACACCTGAGGGTGTTCACACACACACCTGAGGGTGTTCACACACACACCTGAGGGTGTTCACACACACATCTGAGGGTGTTCACACACATCTGAGGGTGTTCACACACACACCTGAGGGTGTTCACACACACATCTGAGGGTGTTCACACACACACCTGAGGGTGTTCACACACACACCTGAGGGTGTTCACACACACACCTGAGGGTGTTCACACACACATCTGAGGGTGTTCACACACATCTGAGGGTGTTCACACACACACCTGAGGGTGTTCACACACACATCTGAGGGTGTTCACACACACATCTGAGGGTGTTCACACACACACCTGAGGGTGTTCACACACACCTGAGGGTGTTCACACACACCTGAGGGTGTTCACACACACATCTGAGGGTGTTCACACACACGCCTGAGGGTGTTCACACACACACACCTGAGGGTGTTCACACACACACCTGAGGGTGTTCTCACACACGTCTGAGGGTGTTCACACACACCTGAGGGTGTTCACACACACCTGAGGGTGTTCACACACACGTCTGAGGGTGTTCACACACACCTGAGGGTGTTCACACACACCTGAGGGTGTTCACACACACCTGAGGGTGTTCACACACACGTCTGAGGGTGTTCACACACACCTGAGGGTGTTCACACACACCTGAGGGTGTTCACACACACCTGAGGGTGTTCACACACACCTGAGGGTGTTCACACACACACCTGAGGGTGTTCACACACACACCTGAGGGTGTTCACACACACACCTGAGGGTGTTCACACACACCTGAGGGTGTTCACACACACGTCTGAGGGTGTTCACACACACGTCTGAGGGTATTCACACACACACCTGAGGGTGTTCACACACACACACCTGAGGGTGTTCACACACACCTGAGGGTGTTCACACACACACCTGAGGGTGTTCACACACACACCTGAGGGTGTTCACACACACGTCTGAGGGTGTTCACACACACCTGAGGGTGTTCACACACACCTGAGGGTATTCACACACATCTGCCGGTGTTCAGCTGATAATTGAAGTTGATATTTAGATATTACCTGTATGTATGTGTCTTACATACAAACTAGTGCACATACACGTTTCCTAGTTCTCGTTTGCTCTTCTCTTAACTGGCGAGAGACAGAGATCTTAACTAGATCTCTATCTCTTAAGACCTTAAGAGATCTTAACTAGATGAATATTGGCGATTCTCTCGCCAAATTCCAGAAAACTCATATCCACGTAATCTATCCTGACTAACGAGAAGAAAAATTTCTTCCCAAAGCGGAAAATCCCATTAGCAACCTGATAACTGCCCTTAGAGACAAATTATCAGAAATTATCAGAAATTATCGGAGGGCAGACTTTGAACTGGCGCCAATAGAGGGAGGATAATTTTAGCGTCGCAATTGTGAGGTCAACGCTTAATCAAAATCAATAGACCCGAGATTTTTGTGAAACTTTGACTATCTGTAACAGGTGGAACAGGAGAGAAGGAGGAAGAGAGGGAGGGGTTACGATGTAATGGAGGACAAAGGCGAACTGAAGGTTACTTGGTAAGTTACTTTATGGTGTACACAATGTAATGGCATGTGATACAGCACATTCTGGTTGGGCCGGTAGTGAGTGTGCCTGGGAGTCCAAGAAAGAGTGTGTGATCCCATCGCAGGATCTCGTATGCCAGGAGAAAAAATATCAGTTATATGTGTAATATACACGACACATGACACACGACACACACACACTTGATATGTTATTGCGGACCTTCAACGGGAAAATAATATTGTTGTGTGTTGGCTTAAGTTTACGAGTCTGAAGTAAAACTTAATTGAAAGATTAGTATCGATGCAAGATATTGAGATTTTTTTTTATTGTGATAGCGATCACAAAATAAATTAATAAAAATTGATTTTTATTTCTAGTCTGACGCGACACTTGAACGCGTTTCGTAATAACTTATTACATTTTCAAAGACTTTAGTTATAGTTGTGTGTGTGTAAACTAAACAGAGTTTAAACAGCTTCGATTTTATACTTGCATTTGGGTGAGGTGATATGTTACAACATATTGTTGTGTGTATATATATATATATATATATATATATATATATATATATATATATATATATATATATATAATGTCGTACCTAGTAGCCAGAACGCACTTCTCAGCCTACTATGCAAGGCCCGATTTGCCTAATAAGCCAAGTTTTCATGAATTAATATATTTTCTCTATTTTTTTTCTTATGAAATGATAAAGTTACCCATTTCATTATGTATGAGGTCAATTTTTTTTATTGGAGTTAAAATTTACGTAGATATATGACCGAACCTAACCAACCCTACCTAACCTAACCTAACCTATCTTTATAGGTTAGGTAGCCGAAAAAATTAGGTTAGGTTAGGTAGTCGAAAAACAATTCATGAAAACTTGGCTTATTAGGCAAATCGGGCCTTGCATAATAGGCTGAGAAGTGCGTTCTGGCTACTAGGTACATTATATATATATATATATATATATATATATATATATATATATATATATATATATATATATATATATATATATATATAATATAATATATATATATATAATTATATATATATATATATATATATATATATATATATATATATATATATATATATATATATATATATATACACATACATATATATAATATAAAGTTTTGCTTTGGGAGGTAAGCGCCTCAGTCAACATTGAAGCTTAAAATCAAATACGTTATGGAGAAATAAAGGTGAGTGCGTGTGAGAGTGCGTGTGAGAGTGCGTGTGAGTGTGTGTCTGAGTGTGGGGTTTATTTGAATCTTTTTTTTTTGAAAAAGGAACCACTCAACATTACATCCCTCCACTTGCAACACACACACACACACACACACACACACACACACACACACACACACACACACAAATGAGTACCCAAAAGAGCCACAGAGACATTAGAAAGAACTATTTCAGTGTCAGAGTAGTGATGTGGTGGAGGCTGACTCCATACACAGTTTCAAATGGCGATATGACAGCTCGAGAAGCTCAGGAACCTGTACACCAGTAGATAGACGGTTGAGAGGCGGGACCAAAGAGCCAAAGCTCAACCCCCCCGCAAGCCCAACGAGGTGAGTACCTAGTTAATAACCAATAACACCAAATAAAACATTAACTCCCCCAAAAACTGTTTAATACCGCCCTAAATTCCAGTGCATGGTACATAAACATCACACAATTTATACGACTTAAAATATACATTGCAACGAAGTTTTCTTCTACATATTTGCAACTACACACACACAACGTCTGGCCATAAATTGCAGCCTCCATTTACGCATGAAGGTAAACACTGTTGTTAATATCAACCTAACTGTTGTGGCCTCGACGTGCGATTGACTCCATATTCAACACGAGAGTGAGAATGTGAGTAAGACTCAAGATCAATGGGACCCATTCCAATTACATTTGGATTCATTACTGAGAACTCTGTAAAATAAAGTGCGGCTGAGTATTACCACCAGTGCGGACACGCCAGGTGATCTTCCGGACGATTGAAGGGTGTATGTGTTCACCCTTCAATCGTCCGGCGGGAGGGGGCTTCGGCGTGGTCGACGGGGGCTTCGGCGTGGTCGACGGGGGCTTCGGCGTGGTCGACGGGGGCTTCGGCGTGGTCGACGGGGGCTTCGGCGTGGTCGACGGGGGCTCCGCCGTGGTCGATGGGGGCTTCGCCGTGGTCGACGGGGGCTTCGGCGTGGTCGACGGGGGCTTCGGCGTGGTCGACGGGGGCTTCGCCGTGGTCGACGGGGGCTTCGCCGTGGTCGACGGGGGCTTCGCCGTGGTCGACGGGGGCTTCGGCGTGGTCGATGGGGACTTCGCCGTGGTCGACGGGGGCTTCGCCGTGGTCGACGGGGGCTTCGCCGTGGTCGACGGGGGCTTCGCCGTGGTCGACGGGGGCTTCGGCGTGGTCGACGGGGGCTTCGGCGTGGTCGACGGGGGCTTCGCCGTGGTCGACGGGGACTTCGGAGGGCAGCTTCAGCCCGTCCTCTTACGAAGAACGTCGCTTTTCGCTCGTATGGCGTCACGTAAGGCCAAACAAATTGTCGTACTAGAAAATGGAAGCGGCTGGCGAAAGTGACGCATTATCCCGTTTTCTGTTTTGGGTTCTCTGGTCGGTTAGGCGAGGACACTTTAAATTGATAGTTTTCTTCACGTTGGGACATCTTAGGAGGACGGACTAGCCTGCTGTGCCGACGAGTAGCCTGACCTCAACTAGACCAGATACGTAACGCAAAAACCCAATCTATCGCAACACTTTTTGGTCAAGTGCTCAAATTGACTTCTGAAGCAAGTTGCATGCACCATAAATAAATAGCCTCGAATGCCACACTTTATCAGTGACGTAAATAAACACGCTATCAGGGCTGTGGAATTTCCAAACGCACGACAACATATATTTCTACATTTCCATTAAATTTTTCGAAGTGTAATTGCACACCCACCAACACGCAGACAATG
>NC_091191.1:7771095-7793595 GCF_040958095.1 Procambarus clarkii
ACAGACCTCTTGAAATTGCTACTCTTGGAGCTGCTCTTAAGAGCTCCAGATATTCCTGAAAGGAATTTGTATTTGAAAATGTGAGAGTTCCACTTGCCAGCAGCCAGGGGAACAGAGACTATCATAGACTATCATTGTAAGGAGAGAGAGTCTGCCTCTTAGTAGTGGCAGGTCGTTGGTGACGTGCGAACGCGTGTTCGTGTTTGATAAACCAACGTAATTGCCGTCTGCAACAAGTCTGCAAGTTGGAGCAGACAGGAGCCAATGCTCAATTCTTCCTTGCCTATGTGTGAAGTTTGAGACTACAAAATAAATCGTGTCTTTTTTGAAGGAAAAAAACAGGCATTGTAGCAAACTTAATTTATTATTGACAAGCTGAGGCAAGATGATCATTCGCTAGTATCTTTAGGTAAGATAACTGGCTAAATATATCTATATTTCAACATCGTTTGAGGTGACATCTGTCGAATTTGATCACCGTCGAAGATAGCGACATTATTGTTGACCAATCCACACACTAGAAAATGAAGAGATGACGACGTTTCGACTTGAGAATGGTCCAGGACGGACCGAAACGTCGTCGTCCCTTCACCTTCTAGTGTGTGTGGTCTGGTCAACATACTTCAGCCACGTTATTGTGACTCATCGCCTGTATAGCGACATTATTCATTGCCATCGTACAAATGAGGGATACTGCAAACTTTCCAGTTTAGTCCCCGTCAGGTGTCAGCGAGCCGAGTGAGACGCCATACATGATTTAAGACATTTGTGGACGTTATAAGTAGAAGTGGAAAACGTCAGAGTTCCGGCGACATAACCTTACTTTCATTTAAAATATTTCGTGAAGGGAGGATGTTTTATTTAAGTTTAAATATCACATTTTGCTGCGGCTAAGCTTGCGTGGTAGTTACTCTGACATTATTTCCATTTATTCTAAGTGCATCGGAGTCTGTGTTGCCTTTTAAACAGTTTGACATTATCATAAGTCGCTTATTTGTGTTTAATTCAGAGATCACAATATATTTACATGCTTGATGGTGTTTACATATTGGTTGTGTATTTTCGTCTGCTTGGGTCACATGCCTCTGGCTGGCCCACTGTCACTCGAGGACTTGCCAAAAGCAGTGAATGTGTATTTATAATTATGTTGGCTTAAGAAGCTAATGACAACATCTGCTAATGTTTAAACATAAATCAATAAATCAGTGATTCAACAGGTGTGTGGGTGATTATCTCTACCACACCTCCATCAACTCTACCACACCACCACCAAACTCTCCCACACAGCCGCCAACTCTACCACACCGCCGCCAAACTCTCCCACACCACCACCAAACTCTCCCACACCACCACCAAACTCTCCCACACCACCACCAAACTCTTCCACACCACCACCAAACTCTCCCACACCACCACCAAACTCTCCCACACCACCACCAAACTCTACCACACCACCACCAAACTCTACCACACCACCGCCGCGAACCTTCTACCCTTCAACGTCAGCATTTCTATCAAGACGGGAGCCGAGTCCAAATATTTTTACCATTACAGAGATAAATAAATTGCGACTCAGTCCTCACAATCTCAGCTCGCGTCTCTCTCAAAGACTTTCATCAATGAAAAACATGATATTAATGCCCAGGAAACGACAAAAGAGCTACACAAAAGCGCTGTTTTCCCCCCGCAAATATTTACTTTCTAAGAGGCGCCCTGGAATTCAAGAACCGGCATTATGTTTCCAGTCAAGGATTCCGGTTCTTCCACAAGAGCTTTCGCCGAGGCTCTATTTAAGGGACAGCGTGCGAAGGCAGTGGGGAATGCAATCACATATAAAGCAATATCAACAATGGCAAAGCGTACTCCTTCTTGAAAGGGTGTATATACAGGGAAGTACTCGCAGTAATTAGTGTCTCTTTCCTCCTTATTAATTAAGCATAACTGAAACAGATATTATATATATATATATATATATATATATATATATATATATATATATATATATATATATATATATATATATATATATATATATATATACATATATATATATATAGTCGTACCTAGTAGCCAGAACGTCGTACTCGGCCTACTATGCAAGGCCCGATTTGCCTAATAAGCCAAGTTTTCCTGAATAAATTTTCTCTAATTTTTTTCTTATGAAATGATAAAGCTACCCATTTCATTATGTATGAGGTGAATTTTTTTTATTGGAGTTAAAATTAACGTAGTTATATGACCGAACCTAACCAACCCTACCTAATCTAACCTATCTTCATAGGTTAGGTTAGGTAGCCGAAAAAGTTAGGTTAGGTTAGGTTAGGTAGTCGAAAAACAATTAATTCATGAAAATTTGGCTTATTAGGCAAATCGGGCCTTGCATAGTAGGCCGAGTACGACGTTCTGGCTACTAGGTACGACATTATATATATATATATATATATATATATATATATATATATATATATATATATATATATATATATATATATATATATATATAACCGCCGGGTCTTTGCTTATAACCGCCTCGTCGGTATATACAAAAGTGGACAACTATTTACGCACAACACGCAACAGTTCGGAATTCCCCTGAGCAGTGTTTCGCTTACTATCAATGTAAAATAGAGCAATAGCGACCAAAGATGCTGAGAGAGAGAGAGAGAGAGAGAGAGAGAGAGAGAGAGAGAGAGAGAGAGAGAGAGAGAGAGAGAGAGAGAGAGAGAGAGAGAGAGAGAGAGAGAGAGAGAGAGGACGATACTCGAAGGTTGCTCTTCTCGCTATAAACGGCTGAGACACGTGGTGTGAATTTTATGTATATAAGATTGGTGTTAAAACACTATATCCCTATCCGCTGGTGCCACATTACAATGATATGCACGAGCCCAAACTGCCTCTAAAGCTCCAAAAGACTCTATAGAGTATAGAACATACCCGGTAGATTAACGGCTCTATATAGAGCGTAAGCGCCAACTGAAGCAGTTGGGATATCGAACCAAAACACTGACCCTATTGTAACGCGTATATGCTTCTCGTAACTGCCGGCAGAGGGCTAGGCAAGTCGCAGGACAATAACATGATGTATTATGTATTAAATCATGTCGTGTGAACCACTTGCGCTACAGTTTTTGTATTCCTGGTACTGACCGGTAACTTCATGACTCCGAAACAAAAACCTTAAAATGGTCGAGTGCCATCTAGAGCTATGAAACCCCTTTAATAGACTTATCTCTCCAGCGGTCTTATCCCAAATTCTTATCCTCGTATATCCCTTACAAGTACTGTGTATCTCTTACAAGTACTGTATATCCCTTAAAAGTACTGTATATCCCTTAAAAGTACTGTATGATCGTAATGGCTTAACTCTTTGTCCTTATAACTATCTTAATTTACACGTCATGCTAATATCCAGGATAGTTTAGAGTATCTATGCAACATGTAATATAAAAAGTTATTCACATCAACCAGAAACAATGACACTAGCACACCACGTCAAATATTAATAATAGGCTTTGCCAAACCTATCATTAGCGTTTACCAACAAATTTTAAACAAACACAACATTCTAAAAATGTGTACAGAAAAATAGATGTACTAAATCTGAACTATTTCGGTGACAACTCTCCAATGAATACCGCCCCAAGTCAAACATCGAACTCAATAAGACGACGTCTTAAGAGAGAGAGGCGATAACAAAGTTACTGCAAGTAGCGGAAGCGGTAAAACTTAAGATATGAAATGCGTAAATAAAGAAAGAATAGAGTCGGCGTCTTGGGCGTGCGTAAGAGAGAAAGATACGAGGCACACAAATAAACCGTTTGAACAAAAGTTTGCGTGGATTCACCCCGGGCTTAGAGCGAGGGGACGTAGGAGGAGATATATATCAGAAGATATAACACTATTGGATTAGGCGACTCAAGATATATAAACTGGGTATTTTTTTAGGAGGGGAAGATTATGGGATTGTCATTGAGTTTAAGGAGATACGAGTGTGTGTGTGAAGGGGGAGGATTTGATTCATTATACTGTCATGGATACAAGAACAAAAAAGCTGAAGAAAATTAATACAGATTGAAATCATTCTATTGGTGTATGAATGTGGATATCGCGAGGAAAAATGGAAGATGATGATGGTAGTGATGAAGAAGACGATGATAATTCTTGATATTTCTGCTCCAGGTTACATTCAAATACTCAAAAATGTTTAACAGCCTCTTTTACCTTAATATATATAAATACACGACAAACACTTATAGACCAATACGAGTCTTTTGACGAGATTAGATATAAATTGGTTAGGATACTAATCCTTTTCTTTACCGCAACTCTTCAATGAATGAGAAGGCAGGAGGCAAACCGGGAGTCCCCCTAATATTTGACAAACAATTGACACATTTGTGTCTAAAACGAAACCTTAGGAACATATATATTAATATATGTTTATATTAGCTATAATATAAATATTATATATTTATAATATTTAATATTTATATTATATATTAATATTAGCTGGAGACGAGAGAACAACGGTGCAGCATGCCAATCATCCCATCAGTCATCCCAATCATCCCATCAATCATCCCAATCATCAGCATCCCATCAATCTGTATCGGAATAAGATCAAGTGATCCTTGAAGATGGAGCCAAGTCGAGAGAAGGCTCACTCTCGTCCCCTACTCTACACATGAGGTATAATAGGTACAATAGGTATCATAGGTTATATCATAGGTTAAATCACAGGTTATATCAAGCGTTATATCATGACATGAGTATGCGCTACATGTTTTTTGTTTTCATGTGTTTTAAGGTTTGATGTTACATTTGCAAATCTTCTTATAGAAGAATTGCATAATGTAAAATATTTTACATCTATAACATTAAATTGCCATCGTCCAAACCTGGTAATCCCCGGTACCAGCGTTCGAATTCCACAGAAGAGGTATCAAGTTCGGTAGGAGATTCACTCTCCAGTTCCTGTGATTCGTCTAATTCGTCGTTGCTTTTTACGGAATGGACCAATCCGTTGAAAATGTGACAAATTAGTACAACTTAAAGCACCTTAATACTGACGCTTTCTATGCATTGACCTTGATTGGTGGGTTACTTGGATTTCTACATTTCGGGCAAGGAAAAAAATTGCATTTTTTTATACAAAGTGGCACAGTGAATGAATCCATAGTGTTGGTTCTGATACGTATATATAGCCTTCAAAGTGTGTACAAAGCGCTCCACTGTTCACAGACTGATCTAAAGCAGCCTACTGACCCAGCCTGATGTCACACCCAAGGGCCTGACGGCTGAGTGGACAGCGCTTGGGATTCGTAGTCCTCAAGTTTCGGGTTCGATCCCCGGCGGAGGCGGAAACAAATGGGCAGAGTTTCTTTCATTATGGTGTACCAGTTCACCTAGCAGTAAATAGGTACCTGGAAGTTAGAGAAGCTGCTACGGGCTGCTTCCTGGGGATGTTTAACAAAAAAAAAAAAAAGAGACCTGGTCTAGAACCGGGCCGCGAGGACGCTAAGCCCCGAAATCATCTCAGGATAACCTCAAGATAACAAACTACCTGGCCATACCATAAAACTACAACACCCAATTCCATTAAACTTAGCAAGCAAAGACTGAAAATCGAAAGAGATGTGAAACTTAAAAAGTCGAAAAAAAATTCAATTTCAGTTGAGGGGCTGACGTATAAAAATAACATTCGGCAGGTGATGATATGTGGGCCAAGTTTGGGTATATTTAGCGAGTCACTCGCAGGAAAATACGAGAAGTGACAGAGAACCGAAATTAAATTTAGGCCATCCGAGTAGCGTAGGAGTTGTCACTGAAGAGTAGAGTAGAGGCACACGGACGTATGAGCTCTACTAGAGTAGAGAGGTCCTCGGACGCCGCCAACATTACTCCCAATGGAAAGAAAAGAAAAAGGGAGGAGACAAAGTATAAAAAAAAGAAAAGGACAGCAGAAATATGGCCGATAAAAAAAATGGAGCCAATAAAATAAAGGAGCCAATAGAGAGGAAGAGAGAGAGAGCGTGCGCGCGAGCTGATAGCGACGCAAAAGAGGATCAATAAAGTCAAGTCGGCAATGATATGGAACGAGAGAAAGGAACCAATAAAATAAGAAGGATAATATATGAGATCGAGTGTAGAGATAAGGAGTAAGGAATGACCAATAAAATTAGGAGAAGCGATAACAAAATTCCAGAGTAATGTTAGAGAAGGACAGGGAACGCAGCCAAGTCCAAGTCAGGACGGTAATGTGCCGGACTTTCAGAACAGCAGCAAGTCCAGTAAGCTGAAGGTAATGCTGGTAATTATTAATGGCAACGTCCACAGACACGGGACTTTATGGCAACTCCCACAGACACGGGACTTTATGGCAACTCCCACAGACACGGGACTTTATGGCAGCTCCCACAGACACGGGACTTTATGGCAACTCCCACAAACACGGGCCTTTATGGCACAACCGTATGTGTATGTATATATGTATACGTATATATATGTACATTTATTCATGAATGCGTGTACATGTATATATAACATTAATAATTTTGTAACTAGCGTCAAAAGATTTGTTATTTGCTTAGCTAAACGAACTAGAGAGGGTTCAGTTCCTGAACCGATTATGTGCCTCTGTAATCCTTAACACCACCGCCCACGGGATGAGTATAGGGTGCATAATAAAGACATTGAATTGAATTCGGTCCCCAGAATGTGTCTTGTAGACTCCTAGACTAATGAAAAAACATGTAATGTAACATTTTACAGTTTCTTGATATGATTTCGGGGCTTTAGTGTCCCCGCGGCCCGGTCCTCGACCAGGCCTCCACCCCCAGGAAGCAGCCCGTGACAGCTGACTAACACCCAGGTACCTATTTACTGCTAGGTAACAGGGGCATTCAGGGTGAAAGAAACTTTGCCCATTTGTTTCTGCCTCGTGCGGGAATCGAACCCGCGCCACAGAATTACGAGTCCTGCGCTCTATCCACCAGGCTACGAGGCCCCTTCAGGTGTTGCACTGATTCGCAATATAGTTAAATAATTACCGAAAATTATATTTACATTTGGGTAGTAATATTTACACGGGCCAAGCTAATGGTCGGCATTGTGATAGTTATTAATTTTTGTTTAATAGGCACAACACAATTACTTAGAGAATTACATTTTATATACATTAAATAATAATAATAATAATAATAATAATAATTTTTATTTAGGTAAAGGTACATACATAAAGAGATTTTACAAAGTTTGTTGGCTTTATAGATAGAGCTAGTACATACAATGCCTAAAGCCACTATTACGCAAAGCGTTTCGGGCAGGAAAGCGTTAAACTTTGAACAGGGGAAACAATAACGTGCACATACAATATAAGTTTAATTTAGAGTGAATTTTGTAAATATAAATATTTTATATATGATATGGAATTATGCAATATATAATTCCCTAGGACCATCGAAAAATAAAACAACTCCAAAAGTACTAGACCGTCGTGATATATATATATATATATATATATATATATATATATATATATATATATATATATATATATATATATATATATATATATATATATACGAACAAGCTTGAATGGTCCCCAAGAAAATATGCGAATGAAATATACTGCATATATATACATATATACACACACATACACACACAGGGTCTTCTCTGAATACTCATTATTTTCTTCATCGAGGCTGTGGGTCCCTACTATCGCACCAGAGCTGGTACAGACAATGAAACATTAGTTAAGTTTGAGAAACATGAAAATGACGAGCATCAGATGGGTAAATACAGCAGGTGGCCCTCAGTGGCAGACAATAATAATAATACAAAATGCCCGACACACACAAAAAAGCAAAGAACATCAACAACTTCTGGCTGAAAGCTATCGAAAGTGGAAGTTAGTGAGTAAAAGCCAAGTCGGGAAAGTTTCAAGCGTGAGGAAAGTATTTTCCTCGTTGAAGGAGGAGAGGAGATGGGTGAGAAGTAATAAGAGAGGAGATAAAAGGATAAAACTTTTTTTCTTAAAAGAGTGTGAAAAGTGCAGGAGGTGAGAGTCATATTTTATATAACATGTGAACTTGATGGCATGGAACAATCTCAAGTCCGGATGGTCCGAGATTTGCAGGTCATTTTTTTCTCCGCCCCCATCGCCCAACTTGGAATATTAGAACCCGGTGAGCTATCATCGATTCATAAACAATATCTTAGTCATCTTTGGGCATCATCTTCCTGAAGAGTTGAAAGGGAGTAAGGTAAGAGAGTGTGTGTGTGTGTGTGTGTTAGGTCTGAACGTTTATATTTCAATCTGAGGGGAACGTGAGTGGCCCAGAGATGACTTATCGTCTGGAACCGGAGACGAAGGTCTACTAGTATGAACTAGGCTCAAACACCCGAGGTAAAGGTCCTGGTCATGCAGTACTACGCCCAAACACCTGAGGGAAAGGTCAAGTCGGTAATAGGCTCAATGTATCACAGGGTCAAAAGCTTGAGTCCAAAGAAGATTACACTTAAGATTACTTAAGGACACTTAAGTAATCGATTCATAAACAGCAAGACAAAACAAAAAATTTCACACCACGTATATAATTTACAGCAGTGAGAGCTGCAAAAGATTAATACCAAGATTACAAAATAAACATTTTTGTTTGTTACTGCATAATACATGGTTGTGAGTAGATATGTAATGTGTGTGTGTGTGTGTGTGTGTGTGTGTGTGTGTGTGTGTGTGTGTGTGTGTGTGTGTGTGTGTTTTCATAATGTGTGTAAAGATATGGTACACAAACATACAAAATTAAGTATACTTGAAATAATGAGAATTTAATTAATGCAAGATAAAAATACCAATTAATTACACACATTAAAGTCTTGTTAGTCGTGTTCTTTGTCATAATCTAGATACAAATCTGCAACAACACCTTTAAAACTTTGTTATCTCTTTACAAACGACATTTCTCTTCTCTTGATGAACCGTAAATAAAAAATTGCAAAAGAATTTAATGAAAGTCCCAACCCCACATCTGTCCAACACACCCCTGGATAATATTCCCATTAGCCAGCAACTATCCATTTCCAATCTACCACGTCTCCCCTACTCCATAAACACGCAAATACGAGACAAAACCTCACCAAGTGACACTTTGCTATATACCAGGGGCAGTTGACAAATGAACCATTAACATGTTGCATCCGGGTCCCAACTGCCCCCGGGTACAATACTTACCCATCAAATGCTTTTAGTATTAGTTATTTAAAATCTCAGAACAGACACCTGTTGTCCTATCTCAAATCCCCCCGCTGCCACCAATTCATATACACAGGATCACCTGAGACAGACAATATTAGGAGAACCTACAAATCGGTAAACTATACTACAAAATTCAAATTCAAAGACACTTAGATAAGCTCGATCTGTATGGAAAGACAGGTAAGAATGGTCAGGCATGGAGAAGGACAGATGACAATGAACAGGCACAAAATTAATTGATACTCGTGAGAATATGTGATAACACATTGAACGAGCATAGATGAAATGTATAAAACAAAAAATACATAACTATGCATAAAAGATAGGATGAGACTGAAGACATGAGCATGGCAGAGCAAACAATACAACGCAAACGACCAGAAAAAGATGAGATACCCGAGGGAGCCGACGAGTCTACCGTGTAAGGAGGGAAGAAAAAGGGGAGGCAGACGCAGCAGGGAAGTCTGAAAGTCTGCATGGCATCACGGAAGCAAAGCCGGAAGGAGGCAAGGCAGCAACGATGCACGACTGCAATGAGCCACAGAGGCATGTCAACACACGGGCACGGATGAACTGATCCGCAGCGGTACGGGAGCACGTTGGCCAGACAGCAGTACGTAAGCCAAGCAGCACTGAGGTAATGCTGCACGGAGGCCAGAGGCAGGGTCGGCACGCACCCCCTCCACAAGCCACGCACCTCACGTAAATTCTCTGGCCTGTGTAATTAGTCCAGTAAACAAAAATGGACGATGAATATCTCACCAAAGGACGTGCACGTAACCCAGGCGGGTAAATATTTGCGTGAGTGCGTGCATAAGTCCGTGTGTCCGCGAGCGTGCACGTGTGTGTAACTATACAGCGATGGTGTGTGTTTATAAACCCTCCTATAATCAAAACAAAAGTCTTACTGTTCCCCCAGCTTGACAAAAATGCTCGGATTTTAAGACTGGTTCAGGTGGACATTTAACAACTATGTTCAGTTTCGGCCTAAAACATCACCAGTCTATACACAAGTGATCCATTCTCCACATCCCAAGAAACCAATCCTTCCCTCAGGGTAATCAACTGGGCCAAAATGGTATTTTAACCAAACTCCATTTCCAGGACAATTGCATTAGAAATGAAAGATTTTCTTCCTGTGAAGATGGACTAGCTATCCGGCCGCTCTCATAAGGAAGAGTTAAGTCGACGATTTGCAACTGAACAGGACTTATACTTCTCAATTTTGTCCAGTAAAGGAGAAGTATTGAAGTTGTCGGTAATTCTACCACATAATTTGTATATAAATACGTGTTTTAAAAGGCTCGAGTCACGTATTGAATATTTTACAGATTAGAATTGCTGTCAAGAAAACTGAGAAAGAGACCTTTTTAAAAACACGTTTTGAGTAAAGGACTCGTTGGCCTCTATACTGGTCGCGTTGGCCTCTATACTGGTCGCGTTGGCCTCTATACTGGTCGCGTTGGCCTCTATACTGGTCGCGTTGGCCTCTATACTGGTCGCGTTGGCCTCTATACTGGTCGCGTTGGCCTCTATAATGGTCGCGTTGGCCTCTATACTGGTCGCGTTGGCCTCTATACTGGTCGCGTTGGCCTCTATACTGGTCGCGTTGGCCTCTATACTGGTCGCGTTGGCCGCTATACTGGTCGCGTTGGCCTCTATACTGGTCGCGTTGGCCTCTATACTGGTCGCGTTGGCCTCTATACTGGTCGCGTTGGCCTCTATACGTCTGCTCCTCCTGCCCTCGTAACAGCATTACACAAAACCCTTTTTGGCGTAGATTACACAATACTACGCAAAACTTCTTATGATTACTTAGATTACACACGTTTTCTTAGAATAATATTGATAATGAAAGCAGAACTTGAATAAGCATACTTTTTTGATTAGGTAATTCATTTTTATAACAAAATAACAGGAAAATGATGGCAAGTGACGACGAAGGGAGTCGATCTGAGTTCAAAGTTAATACCTACAATGGGTAGTTGAGATTTTGGATCAGGACGTGGGGCTAGAATCATAGTTTTCACGGGTTTGTCGAGAGAATTAGAGCTGTGCTTTTCGGGTCAGGTGTTCACATCGGGACTTGATTATACACCTGCAAAGGACACTTGATCAACCGGGCTGTGATTCATACGTCAGACTGCGAGCAGCGGTGTCTAACAACCTGGCTGACCAGACCACTAACCAGATGTGGCCAGAGACTGGGCCACGGAGACACTGATCCTCGGAACCACCTTAAGGTAAGGTCCACACGAATCACACGAATAAGAAGCCGTGCGGGCAGTTAACATCCTAGTACATTTGCGTCACAAATCACCAACAGTCGTGTACAACACTACAACCTGTACACAGGACTCGGCAAGATTGTGATCACGAGAAGAACGTGAACAAGCACATCTAGATGAGCACACACACGTGCTGATACATGGGAGATATGTTAATGCTATTCAAGATTATAAGAGGAATTGATCACGTAAACAGAGAAGCAACGGTCAAGGAGACGAGGAACAGGACGGTGGGATGGACTGTAAATGGAAATAAGAAACTCAAACGAGTTAAAAATGTGGAAAAGAACGAAAGTGAAGGTGTATATAGTATATATATATGTATATATATATATGTATATATATATAGTATATAAACTTCATTTATGTAACTTTAACTCGACACACAACTTTCAAAACATACATCAAGGAAATCGTGTCACTGCGTTTAATTACTTCAATCGTTCTAAAGTAGAGGTTCGAACAAATAAATCGAGGTAGGTACACCGAATTAGATTCTCTTCAGCCCGTCCTCCTAAGGTTTCCCAACGTCAAGAAACTGTCGTACTAAGGTGCCATTATCCTAATCTACCAGAGAACCCAAAACAGAAAACGGGACAGTATGTCACTTTAGCGAGCTGCTTCAATTTTCTAGTGTGACAATTTTTGGTCTTAGGTAGAGTATACGTCAACATAAGTATATGTTATATCAGGAGGACGGGTCGCTTTCTTGTGTTTTCCACTCTATCCTGTTTCTCCAGTTTCCTTTCCCTTTCCTTGGTCCCCTGTCCCTCTACCCGTCCCTCTACAGTCCCCTGCCCTGTCCTTCACATCTCCCTCTCGTCGACCTCCTCTTCCATGTCGTCCAAAATCCCCCATGTCGTTCACCACCCCTTCACTCCTCCTCCACTTCCCCCTCCCTTCTCGTCCACCTCCCCCTCCCCCTTCCATGTTGCCCATCCCTCGTCCCATGTCCACCCCCTCTCCCATCTCGTCCACCTCCCGTCCCCTCCCCTTACGCAACAGCTTGGGCACTCACGCACGCGGTATAAATTGGTCCCTGCTGACTCGGAGAAAAACTCTCCTCCACGGGTGAGTTACATGAGAGACATCATGCTTAATACCGAACTTTAATTAAAGGCCGCCGCTATATACTGCCACCCATTTCTCACCCAAGTTTTTTTTTGTGTTATCTCCCTCGGCGCCGTTCAGGAAAAATAACCGCGCTCAGTCGCGTAAATTCAATGGCGACAAAAAAGTGATTCTTGTGTCGGTAGATGATGGACCTTTACGGAGGGGATAGATATTCATGATTTCTCTCGGGGTTGGATTTTGGAATGGTTGGGTAAATAGGTTATAATGCAAAAAATCTTGAAATGGCAAGCTGCTAGCATGAGTAAATGAGAGAGAGAGAGAGAGAGAGAGAGAGAGAGAGAGAGAGAGAGAGAGAGAGAGAGAGAGAGAGAGAGAGAGAGAGAGAGAGAGAGAGAGAGAGACAAGGATGGATGAGGAGCGAGAAAGAGAGCAATGGACAACAAGAGATAAATACTTTCGTCAGGATTTCCATTATTGATCACGCGGGCGACTCACTCATTTACCCGAGACAGGAGCTCAGAAGCTCAGGAGCTCAGAATACTGGATCGAGGCGACTTGTAAATACAACTCACAACCTCCTTCCGCTCGCCCCAAGTTACCTTCCCACAACCTGAGTTGTTAACGTCAACACACACACACACACACACACACACACACACACACACACACACACACACACACACACACGAGGGGGCCGGTGGCTGAATGGACAGCACGCTGGACGCGTGATCCTGTGGTCCCGGGTTTGATTCCGGGCGCCAGCGAGAAACAGTGGGCAGAGTTTCTTTCACCCTATGCCCCTGTTACCTAGCAGTAAATAGGTACCTGGGAGTTAGTCAGCTGTCACGGGCTGCTTCCTGGGCTGTGTGTGTTGTGGAAAAAAAAGTAGTTAGTAACAGTTGATTGACATTTGAGAGGCGGGCCGAAAGAGCAGAGCTCAACCCCCGCAAACACAACTAGGTGAATACACGCAGACGCGCGCGCACACAAAATGAGCTGGAAAAGGTTCAGAAATTTTCAAAGGAGCTGGTTTCAGAAGTACGTGGGATGGGTTTCGAGGAAGGTTTGAAGAGACTTGACCTAAATACCGTAGGAAAGAGAAGAGGAATAGATGGTGAAAATGGAGAAAATTTGACAAAGAATTACTATAAGACTAGAGTATATGGATGAAAACTAGACACACAAACCCAACCATATATATATATGTAACAAAATTTTCCTTTATCATGAGTAGACAAATCGAGTGAACTAGACACCTCCAAACACAATTTCAGCAGTAGATACATGATTTAAAAAAAAATTAATAGACAATTGGCGGCTGGAAAGTCGTTGTCTAAAAACTGAAACTCAATCCTTCAGACACAATTACACACACACACTGACCCAAATTCAGTTATATGACCGTATTTAATTAATGTCATCGTGGTTCAACGTACCGCAGCAACGGTTCTCCGATTGTATATAATATCAGATTGAATATCCCCATGGGATGAGAGTCCCAGGTCATACAGAAATACAGGTTACTAGGTCGTCCCGTTAATCAATATCCCACCAACCAGCAACAGCATACAAAGCGATATGAGAATTCCACTTCACGAAAAAGGAATTTGTTGGCAAGTTCTAGTGAGCTATATTCCACCTGTATCTCTTATGGGAGCCTGCACGTACTCAGATGCTGGGTGAGAGTGCAGGAGTACCAGTGGGTTTCGAGTACCATGAGTGCACATTTTATGCACGCTTGCTTGCAAATTTCATGTATATGAATATATGTATATCAAATGTATCACTAAGCAGACACATTCCTCTTGTGCTTGCATGTATCCTTCGAGCACTGTGGTCGTGTGAATATTTCTTGATCAACAATGGCTGCTGCTGTAGGCGTTGCTGTTATTACTGCTGATTCTGACACTGCTGCTACTGCTGTTAATGCAGCTGCTGCTGATTTGACTGCTGCGGCGGCTTGGGTGATTCATCCACCACTGCCACAATCTATCCAAAAAAACATGTAAAATAGCTACATCACTTTGTCAAGCTTAAACATAGATTTCAAATCAACATTTCAATTTCGACGAGATTAAACATGAACAGTAATTTTTAACGAGCGGTACTCGGACAGTACTCGACATAAAATGACAATTGATGTATTTAACTTGTGTAAACTGTTATTGGGAATGATAAAATATAAATCAGACTTAGTTGAAATGTGTGAAAATATTAAACTGGCCAGAGAAGTTGGACACATCTTTGGGTCTTCAGACCCTTCTAAAACCTTCCAACCCCTAACCCCTCCCCCCCCCCTTATTGCGGGGGGGGGGGGGAGGGGGGTGGGCTTTAGACATAACTGCCACAGCTAAAAGAATTCCACCGACTTTATGTAGACAGTCATAGCTACTACGTTACGGTCCGTGCTGGTCTTGCTAATTATATACTAACATTTCACTCAACCAAAAAAATGGATATTAGAGAGAGAGAGAGAGAGAGAGAGAGAGAGAGAGAGAGAGAGAGAGAGAGAGAGAGAGAGAGAGAGAGAGAGAGAGAGAGAGAGAGAGAGAGAGTGAGTTTAAAGATCTGCACGACCGCACCTGTTTTAAAACTAGCCTCGTATAGTTAACTTTGGTACGGACTCTTAAGAGTCAGAGGCTCTATATACCGTGGGACTACGAAAGAAAAGTCCAGCAAGGAAGTCTATCAGGGAACTCTTGCCAACGGGACTCGATCGATCCTGTGTCGGGTAAGTCCACTACGGGCTCACCATAACCCGTGCTACTTGGAACTTTTGGTTCCCAGTAGCTGAAGCTAAAACAATAACAACTGTTGCCAAAAGTACTGTGAAGAGGGGGGAGGGGGGGGGGAGGGAAGACTTGTTGAACAGTGAACTTGTTGTCTGTTCTTGTATATGTACCCTCTTAAAGGAACCCAACAACACTTGTAGGAAAGTGCTGCAGTGAAGGAGGTAATGACCCCACTAATCACTGACTAGTTAAGAACACGATAAGAAAAACAAATCATGAAGGATGAAATACAAAGTCATAAACCTTTTTAAAAGACGTGTCGTAGTATCTGACACTGACACACACACACACACACACACACACACACACACACAGATGAGCCACAGAGACGTTAGAAAGATTTTTTTCAGTGTCAGAGTAGTTAACAAATGGAATGCATTGAGTAGTGTTGTGGTGGAGGCTGACTCCATACACAGTTTCAAATGTAGATATGATAGAGCCCAATAAGCTCAGGAATCTGTACACCAGTTGAGAGGCGGGACCAAAGAGCCAGAGCTCAACCCCCGCAAACACAACTAGATGAGTACACGAGATACACTTTCATAAACCACAAGTTATATGTAACCAGAGAACTCTTCCTCGTAAAGGATTCGAACCTAGATAGCCTGGTGCATCAAACACACTAACATGATCACTAGATCCAAGCGACGTGGCAGTGCGTGGGTCGCACTCGCTCTCTCATCTACTCTCCACTCTCTCTTTTCTCCCATCTCCATTCCTATTTCTTCCCTCTCTCTCTCCCCCCCTTCTGTATCACTAATAACGCTATAAGAACACTTCACACCTATAGTCGGTACCATATATATAAAACCTGTCCTCCCAACTAATACCTCGCAATTTTTTTTAAGGAATGGACCAATTCGTTAAAAAACGACGTATTAGTAAAAATAAACACTCCATAATATTGACGTTTCCAATAGAGCGGCCTCAATAAGTGGAGTACTTCGGCTCGTATGTTTCTGGTTAGGCAAAATTGTTGCATTTTTTATGAAGTGACAAATCGAGGAGACATTAACACGATCTAAAAAGTCTGAGGACACGATCTCATCAAATTTTATTCAGGCTTTAAAGGGCAGGTATTATGTGTGGATTTTAAGTTCAGCATGCTCAGTGCATCAATTTTTACGACGTGATAAGAGAAAAATAATAATTCTGTGTCGAACTAACCATGTTGGATACGTACCCAACAATAATTACTGTAAACAATTGAGTGAGACTAGCCACAAGCGTTTGGCCTTAAATCTCGAAAAGATATTCCAAATAATATAGATATATCCTTAACATTATTGAGGATCAGCGCTCAGATATATTACTCTGCGAGCTGAATACAGCAAACTGATGCATGGAAACGTTGACGAACCACTTGTGAAGGGAAGGCGGTCACAGGAGGAAGTAGGGACGGTCTAGACGAGCGATTTAAGGTCAAAGAAGAGGGGAAAGGGTGGTCGTTCAGCCAGGAAAGAGGAGGGGAGATCGTCTTCTAAAGAGAAAAAGAACTTCGCCAAGTAGAGAGAGAGACACACATAAGGAAAGGCCAAGAAGCAAGATCTCCAAGGCAGGAAGAGAGAGAGGAGAAGGTCGTTCAATCCTCACTATAGACTCGAGCAACCAACACACACACACACACACACGTCCATATTGATCATATCAATCGTAGACAACAACAAAATTGCGCAACATCAAATTAAATGTTGCTATGTTATCCAAGATCTGTGTGTTCTCGGAACCTATTGAAAATATAACACATCCAATGTGGCATTTATGATCTTACTGAGAAGTGCAAGTTGCCACGAGTTGCGTGCAGCTCAGTAACTATAGTTATATAAAATATAGTTATATATAGTTATAT
Source organism: Procambarus clarkii (assembly GCF_040958095.1). Classification (NCBI taxonomy): domain Eukaryota; kingdom Metazoa; phylum Arthropoda; class Malacostraca; order Decapoda; family Cambaridae; genus Procambarus; species Procambarus clarkii. Next base: position 7,788,358 of record NC_091191.1, read on the forward strand.
ATATAGTTATATATAGTTATAAAAACAGTAACGACACGAAGCGTCGGCGCATTGCAAACGTTAGCTCTTGTCAGTATAGATGAATCTGTCATTGAATGCATCAGATTTCATCAGTGATCAATCTGGATTGAAGAATGTTTATTACAGAAGGGGACTGTCACTGCTATCTTGAGGTGATTTCGGGGCTTTTTAGTGTCCCTGCGGCCCGGTCATCGACCAGGCCTCCATCCCCAGGAAGCAGCCCGTGACAACTCACTAACACCCAGGTACCTATTTTACTGCTAGGTAACAGGGGGCATAGGGTGAAAGAAACTCTGCCCATTGTTTCTCGCCGACGCCTGGGATCGAACCCAGGACCACAGGATCACAAGCCCAGCGTGCTGTCCGCTCGGCCGACCGGCTCATACTGCTGATGTCAGTATCATCACAGTGATCACGTCACCTCACGCGACTGTGTCACTGCTGATGTCATCTCATATCATTGTTTCCAACTGAATCTATATGAAATAAAAAATAATTCTAAATGTTTAAACTGCATCAAGGTTATTCAACATTTCCTCAAAGAAAACAATTTACGATCTTAAGAGTCTTCCTTCAATTAACTTGTCTCTGCATGACTGTAGTAGTTAAGACGCCTATTTCTAATTCAGGTTGGGGGCTGGCTGATCCGTAATATAGTCAGTAGTACAGTGGTCTACGTCCTAGACTTGCAATCGAGGAACCTGGTTTGGATCATAGGGTGGGACGGAAATGGCTGAGTACCTGATCACATAACATTAAATAGTTACCGGGGAGTTATTCAGCTGTTGGGGAGGGAGGGAGGGGGGGGATATTCAGCTGTTGGGAGGGGGTTGAATCATGAGGTTGGCCTTACGGGAAGAACCTTTAAAATTCTAATATAAGCCTCCTCGCCCCTTCTACGAGAAACAATAAGGCGAATCAAGTGCATCATCTTAAGTTTGTATTAATATTCATCCTAACACATCTCTTACCACTGACTAGTGTGTCCAGATCCCCTCAATATTGATGTCATTTAACTCAAATGTTGCATACATTTCTACGCATTTTGAGGCTTTGGAGGTTCATTCTGATTTTAGGTTAATTGTATGGGCTTTGAAAAAGACGGGACCCAGCACTGAGCGTTGAGGGACGCCAGCCCATTGAGCCCTGAAAAAGCCACAACACTGAGCCCCGACGGGTCCCAGAGCCCTCGAGCCCTGAAGGGGGCCCCATTCCCTACGTTCATCTAGTCAGATGATTCTTTGTTTTGTGTCACTCATTGTTTCCTCTCTGTAAGCCAGACTTTGATCCAGACTTGTAATTTGTCTCCAATTCCACGGGACTCCAGTTTACTTGGCAACCTTTTGTGGCGCTGTTTGTCAAAGGATTTCTGGAAATCTACGTATAATGCATCAGTTGGGCTTTTGGAATCCCAGATTTTGTGTAATTGCCTTTATTTTTAGAGTCGTAAGGCCTGGAGTTTTGTTCCTTAACCTGTATTGGTTTTCCGTTACAGTTGTGATCCTCGACACATTTAACGATGGTGTTCCTGATTTTCGTTTCCATTATAGGACGAGAGAGTGAGAGGAGGAAGGGGGGGATTGAGGGAGGGGGAAGGAATAGGAAAGGATGGGGGGAGGAATAGGAAAGGGGGAGGAAGGAGGGCAAAGTCTGCTGCCCAACGAGACGCCATCACACACACACACATTTTTTAAAATTAGGTATGATAGGGAAATGGGACAGGAGTCATTGCTGTAAACAACCGATGGCTGGAAAGGCGGGATCCAAGAGCCAATGCTCGATCCTGCAAGCACAAATAGGTGAGTACACACACACACACACCTACCTGCCCAGCAGACTATCTTGCCACTACACGGAACAAGTACATCCCCCACGCCACACGAATGACACATTATACCCATCTAATATTTACCAGAAGGGTCCAGCAAAGCCCAGAGCGTGGGACACACACTGGTGAGCACGGTGTACACACACTGGTGAACACGGTGTACACACACTGGTGAACACGGTGTACACACACTGGTGAACACGGTGTACACACACTGGTGAACACGGTGTACACACACTGGTGAACACGGTGTACACACACTGGTGAACACGGTGTACACACACTGGTGAACACGGTGTACACACACTGGTGAACACGGTGTACACACACTGGTGAGCACGGTGTACACACACTGGTGAACACGGTGTACACACACTGGTGAACACGGTGTACACACACTGGTGAACACGGTGTACACACACTGGTGAACACGGTGTACACACACTGGTGAACACGGTGTACACACACTGGTGAACACGGTGTACACACACTGGTTAACACGGTGTACACACACTGGTGAACACGGTGTACACACACAGGTGAACACGGTGTACACACACACTGGTGAACACGGTGTACACACACAGGTGAACACGGTGTACACACACTGGTGAACACGGTGTACACACACAGGTGAACACGGTGTACACACACTGGTGAACACGGTGTACACACACTGGTTAACACGGTGTAAACTGGTATAACACAGCCGCTCAGGAGAGCATCTCTTAAGTGCCGGAAAGTTACAAATGATTTCAGAGAGAACAAAAAATCGTCACCTTGTATACTGAATTCGCGCCACTGCCCCAGGGAAGCTAAGGACCGTTGCCGTACGAGCGACGAGGGAGGCGGGAACATGTGTCGTACTGGTTCGAGCGTCCAGTTAGAACCAGGATTCATCAACCATTCACGCATTCACTTGCAAAGCTGGTACATCTCTTCTCCATTACGGCGGCTTAGCATATATCATAAACTTTAAAACCTCCGAAGTGCTACGAGGTTGTCTTAAATAATAATAGTCTTGAGTTGCAAAGCTTCGAAAGTTCGCAAACTGTTTAATAAATACAGACTAAGCCACCGTGATCGACTAAAGATGTTCAGGTTCGGTAATTAAACACTTCGAAGATCGACGAATCCTGGCCGTCATTTTGACAGGAACTTGAGGTGGTTACAGCCACCATTACAAGTACGGGAGCGGACCTTGGTGAGTCAGTACACCACGCCAAGTAACAAGACACATAAAACACAATTATATGTAATAATTTCCTCTTTTAAGAGCACGCGAAGGGGAACTGGTTAAGACCCCAGGAATGACAATAGAGGCACCAACTGCGTATGAATATAACGGGGTCATCTCAGCTGTTACCTAAGGGGTTACCATCTCTAATGGCCTCGTCGGGGACTGGACGCCAGCAACTTATCAAAGGCTCTCCCCTCTCATTATCTTTCTATTCTCTATTTTAAAGATCATTCCTGATATTTTTTGACATACTCAAATCGGCTAATTAGCTATTCTTCCGCTCCATCTGCTACTCGGTCATTATCGACAGTCTTCTCACACCTGAGGCAACAGTATAAGCTAGATTTTAGACGACATTCGCGCCGCAGAGAGAGAGAGAAGAGAGGCGGGCGGCCTGAATACACAAGGACGCCTTGTCTCGTAGGAATACCAACAAGGGATGGCCTGATCGCCGGCAACACAGCCCCAGGCATTATTACATGGCTGCTTTGTTCCCAAACTCTCGACACTAAATGAGAAACAGTCGAAATTGGATGCCGCATCCAGAGATGTTCACGGGAGATCCACGTAACGGAATATTACCAAGGTCACTTTCATACTCCCTTAAAGAGTGGTAGTGTTTTGGGTAGAGTGTTCTATTGTTATATGCACTGGAGAGTGTGTGTGTGAACTAGAGAGAGCGCAGGCCTTGAGCTAATGATCAGGTGATCACCAGTCACTATGCTGAGTGTAGAATATTACACCAAAATACTTGAGAGCTGTTGCTGGTGATAAGTCTATAGACGATCAGTATTTCAGTAGACAATCCTTGCCTACTAGCCATTCCCTATCCTCACTATTCATCTGTGCTAGCGCACCAAAACACTAATATGGCCTCCATGATCTCATCCCCCCCATAGATCAGAGGCAAAGAACACAAAGAACCACGAAGTCAACATCTTATAAAGAAGCCTCGCCATATACACCCCCCCCCACCCCGCAAAGTTCAGAGGCAGCCCCATCTGCTCAGCTCGGATGAAGCGAGAGACCAGATGAGGTCTCCATGTTAACCTGAATGGCAAACAGAACTGGACTATGCATGAGCATCCTCAATGGGCGATACCTGTCCTCCCGGTACAGCAGATTCAGAAGGAACTGACCCTCCTAGAGATCCAGACGGACATAACATACAAGGACCTCGCACATCGTTTCTCGCCGTATTAGGCTCTGAAACCCTCGGCTCTTGGGGGGAAAGTGCTATGAACTAGTTAGATAAATTACAGAGACCAATTTGCTTCTCCAGCGCCCAGTAATTGTATTTAGAAATGAAATGCCAAATGCATAATAGGTACAAGACCGATTTTGAAAGATTACATATATTTACAAATACAAATCAAGCTAGGCTTCACAAAGCCGGTCCGATATTTCACAATAGGGTTCTGCAGTGCCGATTCGATAATCAACCAGCCACTCTTACAACCAATTCTCCAATTACTGCTGGGTGAACAGGGGCGTATAGGTAAGAATTGGTGCTCAATCAACCCACTCTCCTGGGGCTCGAACATGGACGATATCATTGGCAAGGAGAATGTATCTCCCAGAAATACACAACGCATGCTGGACACACTTGAGACGCGCGCGCATGCTGGACATATGCATACGGGACCCATAGATAGGACACATACGCGGGACACGTGCATCTGAGGCAAAGAGTGACCTTCGTATAGATGAAACATTATTGTATAATGTACAAACTCATCATTATCAACGACAATGAAAGCATGAAGGGCAAGGAAATCATCCGGAGAGAACTCTACAAGTCAGTACGACTATGACAAGCTTCCACTCTGAAGGGATACGAGGTCGAGGAGCCGGTTTGGACCAGAGGAAAACCCGGTTAGGCTTGAACTCCGACCCACGGGAAGCTAGGCCAGCTTCCTAGCTTCCTAGATCATATGGGATCACAGACGACAAGGGACTTTGACCTTTCCGTCCCTGCTGTCATAGCTTATTTTCCACCTGTGCCCTTAAATTATGCAATGCCCCATGTTTAAAAAAATATATATATAATGTTATATAAAGGCAGAAAATCCTCTGGGAATCATGTGTGTTTCTTTGAATGTAGGAATATATTTTTTATATTTATTTTACAGCATAGCGGTCTTATATT
>NC_091191.1:7798595-7873595 GCF_040958095.1 Procambarus clarkii
AAAAAAAAAATGTACTTTATACAATCGCTTTATCATGGATTCTGATACTTCAGGTTTAAAATAGTTTTTCCCTTGGTCCGAGGCCTCTCCAGGGTATACTGTGCTGAATGTGAAACGATGTGGTGGTGAGCATGGAACACCCAGAGCGCAGCGACACTCAGAATTGCAGCGTGGTACACAATACAGGTCAATATGGTGCACAATCCATGGTCAACATGGGTTCACAGCAGGTTGCATTCCGTCTCCCACAGCGTCACAAGCAAGAGTAACCCCAACTGCAATAGCACACACACACACACACACACACACACACACACACACACACACACACACACACACACACACACGCACACACACACACACACACACACACACACAGAGAGCGATGAATGGTAAAAAAAATGGGACGACAGATGTCCTAACAAAGCGGGAAGCACAGAATAATAGGTAAATCAAAGACCCAAAAAGGTCAGTACCCACCCAAGATGCAGTACTCATCCCAACACCCTTACTCAGCCTCATATCTGGCAGGGTTCAAGAGCACTAGAGGACGCAAGACAGTAACATTCCGAGTAGATGCTAGCCAAGGAATAAATGGAGTTAAATGATATTTACTTCATGCAGTGATGTGTATACTAAGCCTCCTCTGTTCCAGCACCTGACCCAAGGCCTAAATCCCAACATAATAGGAACGTCACACTCATGTAAGACCTACTTGAGTGTCATAATCAATCATATAGGGTCTGCACGTGAATCATAATACACTAGAGTATCACAATGGTGTGATATCATCTTGAGGTTATCTTGAGATGATTTCGGGGCTTTTAGTGTCCCCGCGGCCCGGTCCTCGACCAGGCCTCCACCCCCAGGAAGCAGCCCGTGACAGCTGACTAACACCCAGGTACCTATTTTACTGCTAGGTAACAGAGGCATAGGGTGAAAGAAACTCTGCCCATTGTTTCTCGCCGGCGCCTGGGATCGAACCCAGGACCACAGGATCACAAGTCCCGCGTGCTGTCCGCTCGGCCGACCGGCTCCCTATTATGCCAACAAAATTCGCAGCACTCAGAGGATTCGAGCCTGCGTCCTGGAACGCATTCACCGGCTGCTTTACACAGTCGTACCCTGTATGAGTTGTCAACAAGTAGAATGCACTGAAAGAACAAGTTGTGGAAGCAACCTCCATCTACATCTTTAAGGCCAGATTCGACAAAGAATTCGACCATCAGAATAGTTCAATTGCGCACAACAGGTTCAACAAGACTAGCAGGCGGGGGTCGAGAGCTAGACCTCACTCCCCCGTAAACACCGACAGGTAAGTACCCAAACACCGAATTTACCGGAAGAACAGTCAAGTCCTCAAAATGTTGAGGACAACACGACTCAACAAGAGTCGTGTTGCGACTCTTGCACCTATGCCAGAGATAAGATAATACTCCCCGAAGATAACAGCGCATCTGTACACTGCAATAACGACTTGCAAGAGCTAGAATAACAGGAGGAAGGACGGACAGAAGTGTGTAAAATAGAGCAAATTCGTTAATAACACAACGGGCTCCACGCCTATCATTACCCCTTCAATAAAGTAGAAAAATACATTACCAACAGATTGCTAACACCAACAGCCCTAATGATAAGATCGCTCCTTCTTACCTCCTTCCCCCCAAGGTCTGATTGAGCCCCGGATCTCTCTCACCTAAACTCGATTGCACACATTTCTTGCACAAAACTGCTATACCAGCCGGAGAGTTAGAATTACAGTGAAACATTCACTCGCTCAAATATTTCTAACGGAGACGCAGTATATAAGCACCTGGCCAGCTGGCTGCAAACTTACGGGCTCACCATAGCCCGTGCTACATGGACACTTCGTCCTGAGTAGCTAAATCTTTAACAACAACAACAACTGGCTGCAACCTTTTGCACTCTCCAGAAACTCTCAAGCACCGAACACCTCGTGTTGCGACTCAAACACTCGAGATTCGACTCCATGCTCAAGTGACAGCTCTTCTACTTACCACCATTCCTTCCAGCTCCTTCTCGACCTCCTCGCCAGGACCATTCTGGGGCTATAGCTTAAATTAATTTTGCTCTTAAGAGTACAGCGCGAGGCCCAACTTTGCAATTCACGCTACAATGCGTGCCACTTTCCGCATTAAGCTGCAAGCTACAGCACAGGCTCAAGCCAGGGTCCACTAAAGCTGACGGCGCGCTTCAGGGCCACCAGTCATTTGTTTCTGGGGTTGTAAAGTAATGAACGGCGTCCTGTCTGGGGGTCTCCGTGAGCTGTGAACGGCGTCCTGTCTGGGGGTCTCCGTGAGCTGTGAACGGCGTCCTGTCTGGGGTCTCCGTGAGCTGTGAACGGCGTCCTGTCTGGGGTCTCCGTGAGCTGTGAACGGCGTCCTGTCTGGGGGTCTCCGTGAGCTGTGAACGGCGTCCTGTCTGGGGTCTCCGTGAGCTGTGAACGGCGTCCTGTCTGGGGGTCTCCGTGAGCTGTGAACGGCGTCCTGTCTGGGGGTCTCCGTGAGCTGTGAACGGCGTCCTGTCTGGGGGTCTCCGTGAGCTGTGAACGGCGTCCTGTCTGGGGGGTCTCCGTGAGCTGTGAACGGCGTCCTGTCTGGGGGTCTCCGTGAGCTGTGAACGACGTCCTGTCTGGGAAGGAGTCTCCCTGAGCTGTGGTTGTTGCTAATCAGCTGCAACACTGGAGAAGCAAGCAAAGAACCAGACAGCAAACAAGCAAGCAAGCGATCAAACAAGCAAGCGAGCACACAACCAATTATCAACCACTAACATATTTTTTTTTCGGCGCGTAATATGGTGGCGTTTTCCCTCGACTTCCACAGGACCTCGGACCTCGGCCTTGCACCCTGTTGACTTCTTTATGCACCACTCTGCCGTGCCAGGCCAGCAAGCAAGAATATTCCTTATCATACCAAATCATTTCTCATTTCCCAAAGTGCTTCTGGCGACCATTGTGTCGAGAATGACCTCTTGGCTGTTCGCTTCTAATACAGCTAAGAGCAGGTTGCCTACAACAGAGGTCTTTAACGGTTAAAATGTTAAGAGATGTTCCTCATATAAGGCTGGGAACGCTTGGAATAAAAATGACTTAATTCATGAAAAAATCAAGAAGCGCAGGTTTGAGGGCAAAGGTCAAATGTTGCTAATATGTGAACTATTCTGTCCGCTCTACAGGTTCGCAGCCAGTTAATTTTATTGTTGAAATTTATATATATATATATATATATATATATATATATATATATATATATATATATATATATATATATATATATATATATATATATATATATATATATATTGTGACGGTAACGCGTTGGTGTTCGGCTGTTTAAGGCTAGGGGTATGGCCTCGTCACATAGTTATAAAAAAAAATAGAAAACTGGAACTTCGTCTGTGGTAAGGTAAGGAGAAGACACACAAAACACAAGTAAATTTTAACAATGAAATTTTAATTACGTTAATTAAATCAAAACATGAATAAAATGCACAAACAAATTCTTATAATAAAATCAATCAAAATAATAAGAATAATTAGATGACACAATGAAAAGTTACGTTAAGGCAAAATAACAAGAAGTGCAATACAAAAGTAAATGGGAGGTGTTGGAATATTGGCTTTAAGCCACCACTTCTCTCAGTACACGCTAGTGTCTAGCTGGGAGGAGTGGTGACAACGAGAGCACTGAACATTCTGAGGTATGAGGGTGGGGCGACTCCAGACATCAAGTAGTATGGGGGGGCGAGTGCAGGTGCAGCCAGACCGGCGACCAATCAGCGGAGCCGGTAGCGATCAACATGTAGTTTGGTGGTTTGAGTCCGAACAGGTGGCTGGCTGCATACGTTTTGCTCACCCTGGCAAGCCTTGCTGGTGTTGTTGTTGTTGTTGGACATGTCTTCCATAGTCGTTTTATATAATTTCAACGACGTGTTTGTGGAGGGAAGAGCAGGCTCAATCTCTTGAAGGAGATTATTGTCACAATATATATATATATATATTAGGGGTACCACCTCTGGTGCAAGTGTAGGGACCCATAGCCTCGGAGAAGAAAATAAAAAGTACTCAGGGAAGACCTTGTGGATCCTCATATATATATATATATATATATATATATATATATATATATATATATATATATATATATATATATATATATATAAATATATATATATATATATATATATATATATATATATATATATATATATATATATAATCTGGGGAGGAAGTAGGAGAGAGGGGGGGGGGGGAAGAGTCTGGAGAGGAGAAAACAGTTCTCCTGTTTCCAGTGACGTTTCCAATCACAGTAAGCGGCCAGCACTGGATTTCTGCTCCTTCCCTTAGTATCCATTGTGATATATCATCTGGTCCAACAGCCTTAGTCGGGTTTAGCTTCATCAGGTGTTTTGCTTACTTCGTCTCTACTTATCTCAAAGTTCGTAAGTGTTGCTTGGTTTGGCTCCACCCCTTAGGTCAGATACCTTTCTTTGCTCTATTGTGAAGACCTCCCGGAACATCCTGCCGAGCTCTTCATACACTTCTCTTTCGTTCTTAGTGAATGAGGTTTCCACTATTTGCAGTGTTGTTCCTTAACTGTTGTTCTCTCTCCTGATGCGCCTATGAGGCGAATTGGGTTGGGTTCTTGCTCCGGGAGTAATGTCATTTTCAAACTGCTTTTCTGCTGTCATACTCACTTTAAGGCACTCATTCCTGACTCTCTGATACCTCTCTCCGCTGTTCTATGGTTCTTGTAGTTTACCATTACTTCGTGAATGTGCGTCTTGCTTCCTTAGTCATGGTTGAACCAAGGCTTTCAATGTTCTCCCTCTGTAGAGGGACAAATTTCTCAGCTGCCTCCCAGCATTTCCAATTGAAGTTCATCATTTCCAGCGGGGACTCCCGAGATCTATATAATGACTGACGGAGCAGAGGAGCACTGCGAAGTATTCGTCTGGGGACCTGTCTGAGGCGTGGTGTTGATAACATCTCTGCCGCCCACCTGAGATGATCTCCAAGGACCAGGCCAATCAAACTCGATCAGAAAGTCAACCAGTTATTGGACTAGCTAGTCGGTGAAGCTAACCAGCTAACCTAGGGGCTAACCAGCCAGTCACTGGGCAGCGTGGGGCTAGGCAAGCAGCGGACCACACAGTCAGGAGCGGGCCAGCTAGACGCCATGGACCGGCGGGCCAGCCTGGACCAGCGGGCCAGCCAGCCTGTTTCATCATGTATACAGTGGACAAAGTTACCTCACTTCTGCCAGGTTACGTTTCTCCTGCTTCATTACACACCATGATGAACTCTGACGAGTGAAACCAGTCATGACACTCATGCTTGTTACTGGGATGTTATCTCTGATTCTCCTGACTGTTAACTGTGGTTGTTGTGCTGTAGCGCCGAGCGTCATCATCGTTCCTTCATTCCGTTCTCATATCCCACAGATTGAACAGTTCTCGAACTTTCCAAGAGCCGTGTAGTCATAATTGCTAAACGATTTCTCCAGACAGATCGACAGTCCTCCTGTCGACCTTAACCTCTTCGACAGGAGGACTGCAAAGTTGGTGGCTACTCTAGTCTTTAAGTACTTACACAACGCTGTAAATAATTCCTTGTTCAGGTTCTTGAAGGCTACACAAGTGTTCGCCAGCCATGCATATGTCACTGGAGTAACTGATATGTACAAATGGTCCAATAATGTACATATCACTGTATCCTTGATATGTACATTAGGAGTCAGGCTTTGTATTAGTTTAACCCTTAGAAATTTTCCGTTTTCTGACCCCGAGCTGTTCCATATTAACTTTGAGGTCTCCTCACTCCTGCCGCACTCTCATTACCCTGCATTTGCCTGCATTGATGTCAGTAAACCATCTCTCAAACCAAGTATGTAGTTTTTTCTTGTTAGCAGTTTGTATACATTTAAATATTATGTTATTTTCAGTTGCCTAATCGAATACTTTATTTATATTTGCCTGTAGTTCATCGGTTGTGTCGTTAACATAAATTAGAAGAATGAAGTCTTGCACTAATTCTAGCATTATCATGATTGTTTCCACTCCGCAATTACGACGCCTCTGTCACAGACTGTCTCCACTTCAGTACTAGTTACTCTAATTTGTTCTTCTAGTTTATGTTGGAACCTCTTAGTGCAGATGAATAACAAAGACTTTCTGATTAACTAGTATGATGCAGTTAGTTCTTCACCTCTATTACTTGATTACTGATAGTTACGCAGCTTTAGCAAGTTTGCCAGGCAGAACTTTACCTAAAATTTTGATTATATTTATTTTAGGGTAATTACAGTAAGAACCTTAACGGTTTTTAACTAAATCTGTAAAATCCTATTTTGTAACAAGCTGTTATAGTGTTGACCAGACCACACACTAGAAATTGAAGGGACGACGACGTTTCGGTCCGTCCTGGACCATTCTCAAGTCGATTGCCCAGGACGATTGAGAATGGTCCAGGACGGACCGAAACGTCGTCGTCCCTTCAATTTCTAGTGTGTGGTCTGGTCAACATAATTCAGCCACGTTATTGTGACTCATCGCCTGCAAGCTGTTATAGTTTAAATGTTATGATAGCAGTTGTATTCGAGTGGTAATGCTCTTCACTCTAAGAGGTTTGTGGTTCCTGTGCCTAAGATTCCCCTAGTCTGGCTAGCTGAAATACCACCGGTAACTGATGAGGTTAGTAAGGTGTCACTACGCTTCAGCTCATCATATAGGTCTAAGTTGGCGCGTGTGTGTGCGCGTGCGCATGCGTGTTTGTGTGTGCGCGTGCGTGTTTGTATGTGCGTGTACTCACCTAGTTGTGCTTGCCGGGGTTGAGCTCTGGTTCTTTGTTCAGGCACACATACGCGCGCGTGCGTGTGTGTGTGTGTGTGTGTGTGTGTGTGTGTGTGTGTGTGTGTGCGTGTGCGCGTGTGCGTGTGTGCGTGTGTGTGTGTATAAGTGCGTGTGCGCGCGAAACGTGTGCAGCTGCGTATAACTTACAACACAATATTTCACACTTCAGTCTGCACTAATACTAGTTCGTTACCATTTGTTTATGACACAGTTTTAACTGGCGTAAGTACGACAAACACGCTTACCAGCTGATGTACAAAAATGACATATTTTCTACCTAAGCAAAGAACATGCCTCTGGAGAGTGTCTTAAAGACGAAGGCACTTTTCTTAGTGACCAAAATATTATTGACTTCGCAGGTGTTGACGACGGCAAACCATATTCCCACTTCAAGTCTCTCCTCATACTAGTCGGCTCCCTGTGTTCTGAGTAAGTGTAGCACCTTAGTCTGCCGTGGAAATTGAGGTTCTGCAACTTATGAGACACTTAAAGTCTTAAGTTGAATACGAGTTTAACAACGATCCGAGTAAATTTAAAATCTGTTGGGAAAAAAATGCTTCAATTGTTAGGGTGATATTCAGTGAAATTTTTAAAAAAGTTCAGGTTTACTCTGAGAGCTCTCGGGAAGGTCTATAAAATAGCAAAACAGCCGAGCCAAAAAAAAAGTGTCACTAAAAATCACACAGAAAGCCTTGGTGGAATAGGAAATCTATATTCTACTAAATAAAAGCATCACATGACTCATTGAAAAAACGAAAAAACTGTATTGACTTAAGCTATTATTGACCGGATGGCGCTTTTCACAGCGCTTGGGCATATTGACAGTCTATCGGTGCGCGCGCACACACACGCACGCACGCACACACACACACACACACACACACACACACACACACACACACACACACACACACACACACACACACATCCACACAACATGCTGTGGGAGACAGAGAGGGGTGAAACGACAGAGGTGGATAGTCAAGCAGGTGGATAGGGCAGCAGCAGGTGTCCCGGGACCTACCGGGGCGACGCGAACCCATTGCACCCCTCCAACACTACACCACCGGCTGCTGGTCCTGCACACTACAACTTGCAGTCTACATGTATACTCTACAGCATCTGTAGTTTACTGGGTACTTTTATCATTTCCTTCTGTTGTTACTTCTTATTAGTCTAAATGTGGGTTAAGCATTATTAAAATCCAATGCCAGATTTGGCATTCCTACAGGTTAAGCCCAACCACTTGGGCTGGACGGTAGAGCGACGGTCTCGCTTCATGCACGGTCGGCGTTCACTCCCCGACCGTCCACAAGTGGTTGGGCACCATTCCTTCCCTACCCCCGTCCCATCCCAAATCCTTATCCTGATCCCTTCCAAGTAATATAGAGTCGAGATGGTTTGGCCCTTTCTCCCGATAGTTCCCTTCCTAAGGGGAAACTTCCAACGCCTCCTATTATTTATTTTCTTTCCCAGAATTGTGAAATGCAACAGAAGTCTGATACCCTTATCCAGCGAGAACAAGGCGATTCAAGACAGTTTTAAGACGGTGGGGATCTCCCAATTAGCGAGAAGTTGGTGAAAGATTAGCTAATTGACAAATTGGATCGACACCCTGATAAAACGAACTTCTGCATAAAAATCTACTTTCAAAGTTTATTACAAAAAAATAAGGTGTCTGTAACGAACAGACCGAATAGCTGCTGCGAGGTGAACCCCCTCCCCCCTCGCTTGTTACAGGCAAACCCCCGTTGCTTGATACAGGTAAACCCCGCCTCGCTGGATACAGGCAGACCCCCTCGCTGGATACAGGTAAACCCCGCCTCGCTTGTTACAGGCAAACCCCCGTTGCTTGATACAGGTAAACCCCGCCTCGCTGGATACAGGCAGACCCCCTCGCTGGATACAGGTAAACCCCGCCTCGCTTGATACAGGTAAACCCCGCCTCGCTGGATACAGGCAGACCCCCTCGCTGGATACAGGCAAACCCCGCCTCGCTGGATACAGGCAGACCCCCTCGCTGGATACAGGCAGAACCCCTCGCTGGATACAGGCAGACCCCCTCGCTGGATACAGGCAGACCCCCTCGCTGGATACAGGCAGACCCTCCTCGCTGGATACAGGCAGACCCCCTCGCTGGATACAGGCAGACCCCCTCGCTGGATACAGGCAGACCCCCTCGCTGGATACAGGCAGACCCTCTCGCTGGATACAGGCAGGCCCCCTCGCTGGATACAGGCAGACCCCCTCGCTGGATACAGACAAACCCACATTGGCGCCAGGCGTAAGTCTAACTGTTGTTAAGTAAACCATTTATAAAAGAATATTGTAAAAAGCGAAATTAAAAAAAAAGTTTAATGAAAGGAAATCCAGGACTTCCAGTGGTCGCCAAGACAGTGCTCGGGTCATACCTGTCTTCCAATCAAGTCAATTTTGCTGTTGTTAGCGACGACGACAAGTTTTACGTCATTCGCTCAGCCAGGGAGAAAGAGAGATCGGAAAACAAGTTCAGTGCACAAGAACAGTTGGGTAGAGCAGGCACCACTCGAGGCACTGAGTAGGTCGTTGATTCCAAGCAGGCACTGGTAAGTCGTCGACCCCAAGGGAATATTGACATGTTCTAAGAGTCCCACTCGACTCTGAGCATGTCCTATGAGTCACACTTGACTCTGAGCATGTCCTATGAGTCCCACTCGACTCTGAGCATGTCCTAAGAGCCCCATTCAACTCTGAGCATGTCCTGAGAGTCCCACTCGACTCTGAGCATGTCCTATGAGTCCCACTCGACTCTAAGCATGTCCTAAGAGCCCCATTCAACTCTGAGCATGTCCTGAGAGTCCCACTCGACTCTGAGCATGTCCTATGAGTCCCACTCGACTCTGAGCATGTCCTAAGAGTCCCACTCGACTCTTAAGCATGTGGTCGAGCCCAGTGTCACTACCCTCCCTCCACGCTAGTCAGGCGAGAGCACTGAGGAACACCTTGAACAAGCCCTGATAACATTCAGTATAAACTGGCTAGTAATTACGGGTTCCACTCGTGTTCAACGCTCGTTATGCACACTGACAACGGTCTCTTAACAGGCTAGTTGGAATATACCCAAACTTATTAATGGTCACAATTAATAAACATCTTAGCTACGATGGTCTTCGAGGCACGCAATATTTTGCTGGTTCGGCTCCCCCTCTTACTGGATTTTAACAATGTTTAAATTAGTTTTTTTGACGAGGTGAAAAATATGATGGATATGAAAAAACATATCCGTCATATTTTTGTTGACGGATGTGTTTAATTCTGCCAACAGGCGAGAGTGTACAGTTACCTCATCTACTGATGACCGTTATACAAACGGTCTGTTATACAAACTGTTATACAAACTGTTATACAAACTCCAATTCCCCCCGCGGTTTGCACTGGTAATTAAAAGTCGGAAATACAGCGCCCTCGATTTGTAAACATTATAGAGAATGGTGTGCCGGTGGGTAGACCTGTGTCACCGCCGCTTGCGTTGGCTGTGCGTGCGTGCGTGCGTGTGTGAACGCACGCACGCGTTCTTAATTCCTCTGGTTGGTTTTTCAGAGTTGAACTTCAGTTCCGGGGACCCGCCTCCCAGTTTTCGCTTTTGTGTTGCAATAATTCTCAACACTGTTCCAAATATAGACACACACACACATACATATATATATATATATATATATATATATATATATATATATATATATATATATATATATATATTGAGATTCTCTCAAAACAGGAAAAGAATCAACACACAAGGTCAATAAGCTCTGCTTTACTTCTTCACCTAAAAAAACAACAAAGCCCTGTGCTTTGACAGTGTCTCTGATTTAAAAAAAAAAAAAAATACAATACATACAACACAGGGGCAACTGTAAGGGTGAGCGGTTTGGCCAGGAATTAATTTGCTGGATAATTAGTCACCAAAAAAACGCCCGAGTGTAAAGGTATTCAATCGTGCAACAAAAACTATAATTAAATTTCCTCTGATATGAGACATAACGCACCTGTTTGGGGGGGGGGGAGGGGGGGGAGGGGGTGGCACTAAAATTAAATGCCTGTTGCCCTCCACCCCCTCGAACCTCACCCCACCCCCCTCCACTGTCTATGATCCTGTCCCCATTCCCCCCCCTCCCCCCCCCCCACCTATAACCCCCCCCCCCCTCAAACAGCTGACTGACGGGTATAAACATCAACAGTGTCACAACCTTTTTGTAAATGCTCACAACCTCTTTGTCAAGAGGTCACAACCTCTTTGTCAAGTGGTCACAACCTCCTTGTAATACGTCACAGGTCGCTTTCACAAAAACTTAAAAAAAACTTCATAGTAAATATATCAAGATTTTGTAGTAGTTAATCTGGTTATATGTAAAATTTGGTCTTGCTACAGTGGAAGTCTCCAGACTTGATGTGGATTCAGTGGCGTCCCAGTGCTGTAAAACGTATTACCATGTTGTGGTACAGGGGGTAAGGCTGGGAATACCCTGGTCGCTGGTTCGAGTTACCTCATTGCTCCAACAGATTTTCTCTGAGCGACGGTTTCGCTTCATGCAGGTCGGCGTTCAATCCCCCGACCGTCCACCAAGTGGTTGGGTATCATTCCTTTCCTTTCCGTCCCATCCCAAATCCTTATCCTGGTCCCTTTCAAGTGTTATATAGTCGTAATGACTTGGTTTCAGAGCAAAAAGTTACGGAAGCAAGTACTTCGACTGGTCCATACAGAGGAAGCTGGTCGGAGTTCAATCCCTCGATATGTCCATATGTGGTTGGGCCTCGTTCCTCATATCCCGCCTATTTTGTTTTCAAGTTCCTTTGAGTAATATAGTCCTGCTGGCTTAACACTTTCTCATAGCCTTACTATCATCAAGAACTAGTTACACGGAACTATGTTCTCCGACCTTTGATATCACTACACATTTACTCAAACATGTACACAAGAGCCACGATAGTTGACAAGACTAAAGAATGAATCAAAGACGAAAGTAACGTGAATGAATAAGAAGTCACAAGGAAAGTGAATATCCTCTTAGACATCTTGCGCTGAGGACACTAAATCATTCACGGACGGGGAGTAGGAGTTTGTTTGAAGGCTCAGGTGTAGTCGTCTATTCTCGTATTGTGGTGCGTTTTAATTCACACGTTGACATGTTACAGCTGGCACGCTGGGGCCACACATGTTTACATTAACAAATATTATGTTTACATGCCAGAACTTTAAAATTAAAATGAAGAGACGCAGCTTCGGTGTGTAGGATTTGTGGGTATTGGGAGGTGTGTGTGTGTGTGTGTGTGTGTGTGTGTGTGTGTGTGTGTGTGTGTGTGTGTGTGTGTGTGTGTGTGTGTGTGTGTGTGTGTGTGTACTCAGTTGTGCTTGCGGAGGTTAAGCTTTGGCTCTTTGGTCCCGCCTCTCAACTGTCAATCAACAGGTGTACAGATTCCTGAGCCTATTGGGCTCTATCATATCTATATTTGAAACTGTGTATGGAGTCAGCCTCCACCACATCACTGCCTAATGTATTCCATTTGTTAACTACTCTGACACTGAAAAAATTCTTTCTAACGTCTCTGTGGCTCATCTGGGTACCAAGTTTCCACCTGTACTCACCTAGTTGTACTCACCTAGTTGTGCTTGCGGGGGTTGAGCTCTGGCTCTTTGGTCCCGCCTCTCAACTGTCAATCAACAGGTGTACAGGTTCCTGAGCCTATTGGGCTCTATCATATCTACACTTGAAACTGTGTATGGAGTCAGCCTCCACCACATCACTTCCTAATGCATTCCATTTGTCAACCACTCTGACACTAAAAATGTTCTTTCTAATATCTCTGTGGCTCATTTGGGCACTCAGTTTCCACCTGTGTCCCCTAGTGCGTGTGCCCCTTGTGTTAAACAGCCTGTCTTTATCAACCCTGTCAATTCCCTTGAGGATCTTGAATGTGGTGATCATGTCCCCCCTAACTCTTCTGTCTTCCAACGAAGTGAGGTTTAATTCCCGTAGTCTCTCCTCGTAGCTCATACCTCTCAGCTCGGGTACCTGTGTCCCCTTGTTCGCGTTCCGTATGTGTGTGTGTGTGTGTGTGTGTGTGTGTGTGTGTGTGTGTGTGTGTGTGTGTGTGTGTGTGTGTGTGTGTGTGTGTGTGTGAGAGAGGTCATGAGGTCTGACGGTACCTACATCCCAGCCACAAACATTGAACACCGCAACAAAATAAACCCTCCGAAGACTTTTGAAGCTTTGATATACCTTCTTCATTTAAAAGCAAAAATAGGGAACACAAAAAGCTTGCTGGTGGCGCGCAATTAAGCCAAGCTTGCGAAATTGTTTACACAGTGTATCGGTGAACTATTTAGAATGCTCAACTCATGTCAGACAAAAATGACAACTTTTGCACAGCCATTAACAAGCCGATGATGCAATAAACCTTATTACTGGCACTTTAAGCGTGTTACAGGGATATTACAGAGGCACTTTCCGACTGTTTTGATGCAAAGCTGATTAAAAAAATTTATATTAATGATAAGTAAAGATAGGTTTTATTGACGCTTTCACGTTTATAGGAAGGTATCTTTAAATGTTATAAAACGTTAAGAATGGTTTGACTTTTAGTTGTTTTAAAAAAAACCGTTTGGGGGGGGGGGGGGGCGTGATAACAATATATTGTGAGTATATTGTTATCACCAGATCTGGTGATAACAGGCTCTATCAGACTGACTCTACAAAACTCTGAAACTCTACCCGATTCTGATCTACTTGTTCACTTTTTCCAGACTCTAAACTCCCACCCAGAACCTACATTCAGTCTGCAGCAATACCAAGCCTTAGCCTTCCTATAGTGACGCCCAACTACTTTAGGGCTGGACGGTAGAGCGACGGTCTCACTTCTTGCAGGTCGGCGTTCAATCCCCGACCGTCCACAAGTGGCTGGGCACCATTCCTTCTCCCTCCGTCCCATCCCAAATCCTTATCCCTGGCCTCTTCCCAGTGCTATATAGTCGTAATGGCTTGGCGCTTTCTCCTGATAGTTCCCTTCCTATAGTGACAGTGAAGCCACTATAGCCCCTCCTATAGTGATGTCTTAGCCTGCCTGTAGCTATACAAAGTCCTTAACCTAAGGGAGCCGGTCGGCCGAGCGGACAGCACACTGGACTTGTGATCCTGTGGTCCCGGGTTCGATCCCGGGCGCCGGCGAGAAACAATGGGCAGAGTTTCTTTCGCCTCTGTTACCTAGCAGTAAAATAGGTACCTGGGTGTCAGTCAGCTGTCACGGGCTGCTTCCTGGGGGTCGAGGCCTGGTCGAGGACCGGGCCGCGGGGACACTAAAGCCCCGAAATCATCTCAAGATAACCTCAAGATAACTTACTCCTCACACGATTGCAGCCGTATTATTGTGGCCAAGACACACCCTTGAACCTGTACTATACAGCGTGGTATTCCAATCATGATATCGTTAGACCAATTGCTATCCTGAGATTGATGCCATTGTGGGTAAGTGTCTAAGTAACCTCCTAAGGTTTCCCAACGACAATGTCCAACCACTTGGGCTGGACGGTAGAGCGACGGTCTCGCTTCATGCAGGTCGGCGTTCAATCCCCGACTGTCCAAGTGGTTGGGCACCATTCCTTCCCATCCCAAATCCTTATCCTGATTGATGATGATTGATGAAGATTAAGCCACCCAAGAGGTGGCACGGGCATGAATAGCCCGTAAGTGGTGGCCCTTTCGAGCCATTACCAGTATCAAAAGATGATACTGGAGATCTGTGGAGGCGCAACTGCACCCTGCGTGACGGGAGATGTCTCCCGGACCAAATGGTGACCAAATGGTGCCTTATCCTGACCCCTTCCCAGTGCTATATAGTGGTCATGGCTTGGCGCTTTTCCCCCCTGATAGTTCCCTTTCCTACCCAAAGAAAACGGCCAATTTAAAGTGTCCTCTGCTAACTTTACCAGAGAACCCAAAACAGAAAACGGGACAGTACGTCACTTTCGCCACCCGCTTCCATTTTCTACTACGACAATTTTTGGTCTTATGTGACCCATACGAGCGAAAAGCGACGTTCTTCGTATGAGGAAAAGTTGGACATAGAATGTCCAGTACCGGTTCAACACAGGTAGTAATAGCGTCACTCTTGTGGGGCAATATATAACACTCCGTCCGTTATCATTGCTATCACCTTCCACCGCTATCTACATCATTACTGCCTTCACTTTCCTCATCTTCACCGTCATAAATATTACCACTGTACCCCCCACCATCACCATTGTCGTCTTCACCATCACTATCGCCCCTCACCATCACCGCCAGTTATTATAATCCGCATTGCTAATTTGCAATTATAAATTAAATGATAAAGTTTTCTTGGAATTTAATTGCAGGTTTCCTATCATTCAATACATAATTAAATTTCTCAGGCGAGTTGGCCCAGACTTTCAGTGTGGAGTGTGTGTGTGTGGCGTGAGTGTGGAGTGTGTGTGGCGTGAGTGTGGAGTGTGTGTGGCGTGAGTGTGGAGTGTGTGTGGCGTGAGTGTGGAGTGTGTGTGGCGTGAGTGTGGAGTGTGTGTGGCGTGAGTGTGGAGTGTGTGTGGCGTGAGTGTGGAGTGTGTGTGGCGTGAGTGTGTGTGTGTGGTGTGAGTGTGGAGTGTGTGTGGCCGGAGTGTGGAGTGTGTGTGGCGTGAGTGTGGAGTGTGTGTGTGGCGTGAGTGTGGAGTGTGTGTGTGGCGTGAGTGTGGAGTGTGTGTGGCGTGAGTGTGGCGTGAGTGTGGCGTGAGTGTGGAGTGTGTGTGGCCTAAGTGTGGCGTGTAGATGATATAACACAAAGCCAAAAACCCGTCTTGAACCTGAAACCTACAAGTGAGGCATTCAAACCCAATCAGGAAGAAGACAACATTGAATTCAAACCCGCACTGGACCACCATAACCTCCCAAAAAGACCCCCCTGGAAGAAGCGGTCGTCTTCCAGAGGGGGGAAAAGACCCCCAATGACAAAGAAGCTTAAACAATCCTAAGATTGTTTATCTTAGATAAGATCCTTTATCTTTAAGATCCTAACAATCTAAGACAACCTGGATAATATGCACCGAGCACGGTACAACCTCGAACCCTTGCCAGGAATAATAGCGAAATTCCTGAGACACCTGAACCGTGCGCAACAATTTGGAACAACTTGTAGTGGGCCAGAAGAGATACGAAAAGTTTCCAGTTTTCCGTCTGGGATTCTTGCCTGGAATGCATTAGTGAGACGAGGAGGAGTGTCTGGGGGTAGGGCGTGGCGCCTCTGATGTAGCTGACATTTCTGGCCACCAGGTGAACCAGCCGGATACCAGGGGACGATACCGGCCACCAGGTGAAGCAGCCGGATACCAGGGGGACGATACTGGCCACCAGGTGAACCAGCCGGATACCAGGGGACGATACTGGCCACCAGGTGAAGCAGCCGGATACCAGGGGACGATGCTAGCCACCAGGTGAAGTAACCGGATACCAGGGGACGATACCGGCAGCCAGGTTGCTGCAGGTCTGAAGACTGCAGAAGACAGAGAGCTGTGCTGTAACTTGTCTACATGTGGTCTAGAAGTAGTGTGCTCCCGTGACTTCTTAACTCTCGTGTCTGCTGGTGGAATTACCATCAAACTGGGCCAAACACCTTTTCTTATTCTTTAGCATTATCTTGCTCCGGTCAGGCACCGTTTAGATTATACAGTTCATTTCCCCTTGAATGAGTTCAGAAAAGTGTGACAAAGTTGATCCCATGACTAGAAACTTTTCCTTTTGAGATTTACAAAAAAAAAATAAATTGGTTGTATGTTGTTGTTTAAGATTCGCTACCTGGAACAAAACGTTCCAAGTAGCACGGGCTATGGTGAGCCCGTATTGGTGGTAATCTGTTGAAGTATCTCAACACTTACCTCTTAATTTGTTTTTGAACTTAATTAGTAAACTAATTATTAATTAGTTTGCCTCTTAACAAACTAACAAATAGCCACTCAGAATTTTAATTTTAATCAAAATTAATTCATTTTATGAATTTAATTTATGATTAATTAGTATCGCAAAGCAAAGTTCTCGGTGACTGATTTAATAAATTCACTGGTAAATCGGTTAGATTTACCAATGTTAAACGTCTGTAAATCTATGTTTCAACAGTATTCTTGATTAATCCCTTGGCACTCTCTGCACCTCTACAAGCCTGATACTATCCCATTACATCACTACAACTCGGGGCCCTATCCTTTTCCACCTCCACAAGCCGGATACTATCCCATTACATCACTACAACTCGGGGCCCTATCCTTTTCCACCTCCACAAGCCGGATACTATCCCATTACATCACTACAACTCGAGCCCTATTCTTTTCCACCTCCACAAGCCGGATACTATCCCATTACATCACTACAACTCGGGGCCCTATCCTTTTCCACCTCCACAAGCCGGATATTACCCATCCACATCTCGACACACTATTCCTCTCATTCCTGGAGAACTTGGTGCAGCACCAAAAGGTGTGAATATATATGTTTGCCTCGGAGAATTAAGATACGAATCTGCCCCCCTCCACATACTGAATAGCTGTGCCACAGTCAGTGTATATGTTGTGGCCGCCGTAGGAAGAGGGGAGGAGGAAGGCGCGCTCTGGAGTTCCTTTACGGAGATGGTTGGGCAAAGCCATTACCATAAATATATTCCCAGCGGTAAATTATTTAGCCATGAATTCCAGCAACACCCATATTCCTCGGGGGGATACTTCCGCTTAATACTTATTTTCGCGGCTTCTTGGAAGATCACAGATGAATCGTTTTTATATATTCTTTGAATCGGAAGACTACCTGAATATCCGAGTCATATATAGGTATTGTGAATGCGTTCTGTGTTGGCGTTCGCCTTTCCATTGGGGACTTTCGGCGCCGTGGAGAGGGAGGGTCTGCTGCCTGGGTAACAGCTTCTCTATATCAACCTACCCTGGCTTTGCGCCCTAGTGAGGCCACTCCAGAGCACAACACCATAGCCTCCTGAGACTGATGGATGCCTACTGCCTGCTTAAGATTGGGTACAGCCAAGCGTATATGAATATTGCACGAGGGCTTAATGTGGGAGAAGGCTTCCTACCAGTGGGGTACCCAGCACGACTGTTCTTATATTCCCTGGACGCAAGAGCAACACAGCCAAGCTGCACTGAGCAACGGAAACGCAATACGGAGAAGCGACTGAGAACGATTTTAGCCTCGTTATCACCTTGCTGGAAAAGTTGTGAAGTTCAATGGACCAGAAGTGAAAACTTGTCTCAGGAGAAGTTTTCGACAAGGAGGGCCCCAGAGGGGGGGAAAGGGTACAATGTGAAGAGATAAGCAACTGTGTGTATGGTTGTCTAGTTGTGGTTTGAGCGGGCTCGAATTTCAGCTCCTGGACCCACTTTTTAACTTTTGGTCGATTACCCTAACGCTGATGCAAGTTTAACATCACCGTGTTCATTTTTTTTTGTGTGTTCTCCATTTAATTTGAAGTGCTTTTACCTAAGCAAAATAATATTTGTTTTGAATACTGCAAGAATGGTTAGGAAGGAGGCGATGAAATGCGACAGGGGATTTTAAACCTCTCCTCTTACAATGAACGTCGCTTTTCGCTCGTATGCGTTACCAAAGCTAAAAATGACTTCGTTACTTCGCCGAACAATTACTTCGACTCGCAAAAGTGACGTACTGTCCCGTTTTCTGTTTTGGGTTCTTTAGCTTAGTCTGTTAGATCAGGAGAGGACACCTAACCCGTTTTCTTGACGTTCTGAGACCTTAGTAGGACGGGCTGGGATAAAAGGGTGTGGGATGGAATGACAGACCTTATACAGCACCGCTCCTGTGCCAGGTAAGTCCACTACGGGCTCACCATAGCCCGTGCTACTTGCAACTTTGTGTTCCGACTATCAGAATAAAAAAAAAAAAAGAACAGATGACAGGCGATTTTACCCCCGTCCCTTTCCTCCCTGCACCTGGTCGACATCGTGTCCCACTCAACTATTGTGGTTAACAAGGAAAAAATATTATCGTGATAAATAATTCTGTACAATACATAAAACCCACGACGATCGGTTCAACATAAACAGAAAAGGGAGAGTCGGGAAAGAAAAGGCTAAGTGGAGAAGGGGGGGTTTGAGATGAGGAAAAGTCTGTAAAGGGAGACCGAAGAGGTTTAAGCGGGAAAGTAGGGGCTGGGTGGCGGGACGTTTTGGCGGGAAAGTAGGGGCTGGGTGGCGGGACGTTTTGGCGGGAAAGTAGGGGCTGGGTGGCGGGACGTTTTGGCGGGAAAGTAGGGGCTGGGTGGCGGGACGTTTTGGCGGGAAAGTAGGGGCTGGGTGGCGGGACGTTTTGGCGGGAAAGTAGGGGCTGGGTGGCGGGACGTTTTGGCGGGAAAGTAGGGGCTGGGTGGCGGGACGTTTTGGCGGGAAAGTAGGGGCTGGGTGGCGGGACGTTTTGGCGGGAAAGTAGGGGCTGGGTGGCGGGACGTTTTGGCGGGAAAGTAGGAGCTGGGTGGCGGGAAAGTGTTGGTGAAGGTAGTTAGCCACGCAGCCTTGTCTTGTCAGCGACAGCTGTTATTGGAACTCTCGCTAACTTTGTAAAGTAAACAGCGTGGTGAACGATTCTCTCTGTAACTTGACGGCTCAGCTTTTATAAGGAATGTCTCAAAAATTGCTTGTTGCTCCATGGTTGCTTCTAGCTGCTCCAATGTTGCGTCTAGCTGCTCCAATGTTGCGTCTAGCTGCTCCAATGTTGCGTCTAGCTGCTCCAATGTTGCGTCTAGCTGCTCCAATGTTGCGTCTAGCTGCTCCAATGTTGCGTCTAGCTGCTCCAATGTTGTGTCTCGCTGCTTCATTAAGGTGGCTAAGATATAACTCCGCCCCTCACTTTTACTTTTATTACACCCGATTACTGCCACAAAAGCTTCGGCTAAACAGACATGCGGCCACTGTTAGAAATTATATACATGTGGTTACCGGATGGGTGGTTTTGGTTGTGTGGTTGGATGATGAATTGGTTGGGAGGGATGATGGTGGTTCGTTAATACGGGACTGGTTGAATGGACAATTTGAATCGGTTTGCAATCTCGCGTAATTCTGCCTGCAGGATCCAGCTCTAGTGTAAGATTGTTATACAGGATCTTCCAGTTCGACAAAACCATACTACCAGTCCGTTATTATATAATTCCTTATCTCAGAAGTCAAGGTGAAACTCAATCCGCCTCGAATGCCTAAATGTTTGTTTACAGCGTCTTTTTTTATAAAGTTTACATTGAAACCAGACAACCGTGGAGCCTGGGCTTAGGGTAAACCTGGCTTTGTATTCACCTAGTTGTGCTTGCTGGGGTTGAGCTCTGCTCTTTGGACCCGGCTCTCAACTGTCAATCAACTGTTACTAACTACTGACTAATTGTATTCTCTCACCCACACACACACAGGAAGCAGCCCGTAACAGCTGGCTAACTCCCAGGTACATATTTACTGCTAGGTAACAAAGGCATCAAGGGTGAAAGAAACTCTGCACATTTTTGTTTCTCGCCGGCGCCGGGAATCGAACCCGGGCCACAGTATTACGTGTACAGCGTGCTATCCACACAGCCACCGGGTCCCTCTGGTTATTGTCTTGAATGCTTTGTGTCGCATAGTGTCTGCATGTGTGTGGAATTGTTGTATTTTGTTTGTGCAAGAAAGAGCTTCAGCACCTGGGCCCCGCCCCACCAGATCGTCTAATTCACCGACTCGAGATACCATTGTTTCTCGTCATATCTTCAGGGGACATTACGACTGAAAGCGGTCGTATTGTCAAACTACTCTTTCTAGTTCACAATTTATGCATGTCTTCCGGTAACTTTGCTAACTGATCGATACTCTTGAGTATTTTTGAGGTCTGGATCATATCCCCCTCTTTTCATTCTGCTCATTAGGTTCAGCTTCACTGTCTATCATCACAGCTCAGTCCCCTCAGTTCTGTGACTTAATCATCTATACTTTATCATCGTTTTGTTATTTTTTTAACATTTTTTCACGCTGTTACTGCACACTTTGCAACACATAAAGATGTGGTGGGTGGGTGTTGCACAGTGTGGGGGTGGGTGTTGCACAGTGTGTGGGTGGGTGTTGCACAGTGTGTGGGTGGGTGTTGCACAGTGTGTGGGTGGGTGTTGCACAGTGTGTGGGTGGGTGTTGCACAGTGTGTGGGTGGGTGTTGCACAGTGTGTGGGTGGGTGTTGCACAGTGTGGGGGTGGGTGTTGCACAGTGTGGGGGTGGGTGTTGCACAGTGTGGGGGTGGGTGTTGCACAGTGTGGGGGTGGGTGTTGCACAGTGTGGGGGTGGGTGTTGCACAGTGTGGGGGTGGGTGTTGCACAGTGTGTGGGTGGGTGTTGCACAGTGTGTGGGTGGGTGTTGCACAGTGTGTGGGTGGGTGTTGCACAGTGTGTGGGTGGGTGTTGCACAGTGTGTGGGTGGGTGTTGCACAGTGTGTGGGTGGGTGTTGCACAGTGTGGGTGGGTGTTGCAGAGAATGTCCCTAAATGTTGTCATGCCCCTGAATGTGCTCAGTCCCAGAAATGAGAGGTTCGAGTTACGAGGAAAGGCTACGGGAGCTATGCCTCGTCACTAGAAGACATAAGAGTAAGGGGAGACATGATTACCACCTACGGAATTACCAAAGGAATTGTCAGGGGTGTGAAAAGGTGGACAAGGAAAAGCTATTTAGCACGGGTGGAACATAAACAAGGAGACAGGTGGAAACTTAGTACCCAAATGAGCCATAGAGACATTAGAAATAGTTTTATCAGTGTAGTTAACAGATGGAATGCATTAAGCAGTAATGTGGTGGAGGCTGACTCCATACACAGGTTCAAATGTAGATATAATAGAGCCCAGTAGGCTCAGGAATCTGTACACCAGCTGGTCGACAGTTGAAAGGCGGGACCAAAGAGACGAAGCTGAACCCCCCCGCAAGCACAACTAGGTGAGTACACACACACACACACACACACAGTTGAATTGCCCAGTTGCTGGAAGAAGGCAAATGTCGTGCCGATCTTCAAGAAAGGTGATAGGGAGGAGGCACTTAACTATAGACCTGTATCACTGACAAGCATCCCCTGTAAAATACTGGAAAGAATAATTAGGCTACGACTGGTTGCACACCTGGAGAACATTAGGTTTGTGAACAAACATCAACATGGGTTCTGGACAGGGAAATCGTGCCTAACAAACCTTCTGGAATTCTATGATAAAATAATGAGGATAAGACAGGACAGAGATGGTTGGGCAGACTGCATATTTCTGGACTGCCAAAAAGCCTTTGATACAGTACCGCACATGAGACTGCTGTTCAAGCTCGAGAGGCAGGCGGGGGTGGGGGGAAAGGTCCTAGCATGGATAAGGAACTACCTAACAGGAAGGAGCCAAAGAGTTACGGTAAGGGGCGAGAAGTCGGACTGGCGAACAGTAACAAGTGGAGTACCACAAGGATCGGTGCTGGGACCAATTCTATTTCTTGTATATGTTAACGACATGTTTACAGGCGTAGAGTCCTACATGTCGATGTTTGCGGATGACGCAAAGTTGATGAGAAGAGTTGTGACAGATGAGGATTGCAGGATCCTCCAAGAGGACCTGAACAGGTTGCAGAGAAGGTCAGAGAAATGGCTACTGGAATTCAACACGAGCAAATGTAAAGTTATGGAAATGGGACTAGGAGATAGGAGACCAAAGGGACAGTACACAATGAAGGGGAACAGCCTATCTGTGACGACGCGTGAAAGAGACCTGGGGGTGGACGTAACACCTAATCTATCTCCTGAGGCACATATAAATAGGATAACGACAGCAGCGTACTCTACACTGGCAAAAGTTAGAACATCATTCAGAAACCTAAGTAAGGAGGCATTTAGGGCGCTTTACACTGCCTACGTGAGGCCAGTCTTAGAGTATGCCGCCTCATCATGGAGTCCCCATCTGAAGAAGCATATAATGAAACTGGAAAAGGTTCAGAGGTTTGCAACGAGACTCGTCCCAGAGCTACGAGGGATGGGGTATGAGGAGCGCCTGAGGGAACTGTGCCTTACGACACTAGAAAGAAGAAGGGAGAGGGGGGACATGATAGGAACGTATAAGATACTCAGAGGGATTGACAGAGTGGACATAGACGAAATGTTCACACGGAATAGTAACAGAACGAGGGGACATGGATGGAAGCTTGAAACTCAGATGAGTCACAGAGATGTTAGGAAGTTTTCTTTTAGCGTGAGAGTAGTGGGAAAATGGAATGCACTTCAGGAACAGGTTGTGGAAGCAAATACTATTCATAATTTTAAAACCAGGTATGATAGGGAAATGGGACAGGAGTCATTGCTGTAAACAACCGATGCTCGAAAGGCGGGATCCAAGAGTCAATGCTCGATCCTGCAGACACAACTAGGTGAGTATACACACACACACACACACACACACACACACACACACACACACACACACACACACACGAGTTTCCACTTGAAACTTGAACACAACAGAGGTTTTCCGCCTCACTTCCCGAACACAGAAGACGAAAGTTGTCACAGTTCCGGCCACTGTCCACCGAAAAGGAAGGAGGAACGCGCTTGCACACACGCGCGCCCATACGCACACGCATGTGCACGCACGCACGCACACGCAATTTTATCTGAAACAAACATAGAACAACGTTGGAAACTGAGTCATCGCATTTAAACTAAGTCTGTTCGGAAATCTTGCAATCACATTTACGTGAGTACATCTAGGTGAACACACACACACACACACACACACACACACACACACACACACACACACACACACACACACACACACACACACACACACACACACACACGTGTCTTACGAGATGCGTTGCCAACAAGAACAAACAAGGTAAACATATACAACTCTTTAAAGAACAAACCTAATACAAAGATAAAAAGAAACCAAGAGAGAATACGTAGCTTAAAACAATACGAGAGAAAACGTACAGAACAAGAGATTTAGAGAGCTGTAGATTTCTAGAGGAAGACAGACGACAAGAGACAGACAAGAGAAAGCAAAGACGAGTTAGGACACTAAAAAAAATAGACAGTGAAGAATAAGACAGAGGCTTGATGTAACGATGAAACACAAATACGACACAGCTGAGACGAACGGTGAAGAGTAGTGAGACGGAGGTGGTGACACAAAGTGACAGAAGCCCCTTTCCCCCCCTTTCCATTCCATTGACGCGGCGGGGCCTCCCCCAGGAAGACGGGTGACACCCTCTGGGACGGGTGACAGACAGGCAGGCTGCAGCTGAATGCCGTGGTACACGCCCAGACACGCGCAGACAGCCGCAGACAGCCGCAGACACCAGGAGAGAGAGGGGACAAATCCCTCAGATGAAAGAGATGTCGTACACATATAAACACACAGGAAACACCATCTCAGGACCTGAGTTAATGACAATCGATACTTCATCCGATGTTACTTTATCCTCATTTTCCTCCTCCTCTTCTGACTCTCTCTACTCATTCTCAACTCCAATTCTTCCCCATTTTGCCCTACAACTAAATTTTTTTGTATATTTATTTTTTACACAGGATTAGAGACGCCTTCTGACTCTTAAGAGCTTTCCCTTCCCATATTGAGGTTATCTTGAGATGATTTCGGGGATTTTAGTGTCCCCGCGGCCCGGTCCTCGACCAGGCCTCCACCCCCAGGAAGCAGCCTGTGACAGCTGACTAATACCCAGGTACCTATTTTACTGCTAGATAACAGGGACATAGGGTGAAAGAAACTCTGCCCATTGTTTCTCGCCGGCGCCTGGGCTCGAACCCAGGACCACAGGATCACAAGTCCAGCGTGCTGTCCGCTCGGCCGACCGGCTCCCTGGTTCATGGTAAACCTTACCCCCCTACTAGTTTACCCTTGGAACACGATCCACTAATTGGTTTTACTCTCAGGTCCCAAATTAACGCTGGGTGAACAGGGGCGAACAGTGATGAACAGTTCTCTCCGGGTTTTGTCTGGAGGCGAGTGTGGGTTTGTATCATGTATTCCGGATTTTGTTTTAGTAGATATGTATTTTTTAGCTATTAAGCTAACTACTGACCTACTATTAAGCTGCTACTGGGCGCGGTATTCGAACCGGAGGTTGAGAAGACAGCTCAGCTCTCATACACCCCCAAAAATAACCCCTTTACATCCTCACCCCCCTCCCCCCTCTCACCGTCACTCTTCCCTTCTCGCCTCAGTAATTCATGCAGCTAGACTCACCTGAGCGGCTTTACCTGTTTGCTTGGAGGTTTGTGGTAAAATTTAAAAAAAATTCCTGAATGTGTTGTTTGGAGGAATTTTTCAGCCCTCGTCTATAACCATCACAAGTATAATCCTTGTATTGTTTTCTAAATGTCCTTTACACACACACACACACACATATACACACACACACACACACACACACACACACACACACACACACACACACACACACACACACACACACACACACACACACACACACACGTGGACTTAACACCTAATCTAACTCCTGAGGCACATATAAATAGGACAACTACAGCAGCGTACTCTACACTGGCAAAAGTTAGAACACTATTCAGAAACCTAAGTGAGGAGGCTTTTAGGGCGCTTTACACTGCCTACGTGAGGCCAGTCTTAGAGTATGCCGCGCCATCATGGAGCCCCCACCTGAAGAAACACATAAGGAAACTTGAAAAAGGTTCAGAAATTTGCGACGAGGCTTGTCTGAGATTTCCGAGGGATGGGATATGAAGAGCGCCGGAAGGAACTGAACCTTACAACACTAGAAGGGAGAGGGGGGATATGGTAGTAACATATAAAATACTCTAAAATAAAATACATATAAAATAAATAAAATAAGTGAGAGATAATGCCATCGTCCCTCAGTGAGAGATAATGCCATCTTCCCTCAGTGAGAGATAATGCCATCTTCCCTCAGTGAGAGAGAATGCCATCTTCCCTCAGTGAGAGATAATGCCATCTTCCCTCAGTGAGAGATAATGCCATCTTCCCTCAGTGAGAGATTATGCCATCTTCCCTCAGTGAGAGATAATGCCATCTTCCCTCAGTGAGAGATAATGCCATCTTCCCTCAGTGAGAGATAATGCCATCTTCCCTCAGTGAGAGATAATGCCATCTTACCTCAGTGAGAGATAATGCCATCTTCCCTCAGTGAGAGATAATGCCATCTTACCTCAGTGAGAGATAATGCCATCTTCCCTCAGTGAGAGATAATGCCATCTTCCCTCAGTGAGAGATAATGCCATCTTCCCTCAGTGAGAGATAATGCCATCTTACCTCAGTGAGAGATAATGCCATCTTCCCTCAGTGAGAGATAATGCCATCTTCCCTCAGTGAGAGATAATGCCATCTTCCCTCAGTGAGAGATAATGCCATCTTACCTCAGTGAGAGATAATGCCATCTTCCCTCAGTGAGAGATAATGCCATCTTCCCTCAGTGAGAGATAATGCCATCTTCACTCAGTGAGAGATAATGCCATCTTACCTCTGGAGGAGATTGCCAGCTCGCCATAAGGAGAAAATGCCACATTACCATAATGAGAATACAATTCTACCACAAAGAAACAATTTCGCATTAGCAAAAAGACTTAACAATACCTTAATGGTTACGACATTGTATTAGAGCCAGAATACTGTGCTACAACCACCAATACCACCGCTACAACCACCAATACCACCGCTACAACCACCAATACCACCGCTACAACCACCAATACCACCGCTACAACCACCAATACCACCGCTACAACCACCAATACCACCGCTACAACCACCAATACCACCGGTACAACCACCAATACCACCGCTACAACCACCAATACCACCGGTACAACCACCAACACCACCGCTACAACCACCAATACCACCGCTACAACCACCAATACCACCGCTACAACCACCAATACCACCGGTACAACCACCAATACCACCGCTACAACCACCAATACCACCGGTACAACCACCAATACCACCGCTACAACCACCAATACCACCGCTACAACCACCAATACCACCGCTACAACCACCAATACCACCACTACCACCACAACCACAACCACCACTACCACCACCAACCACCACCACCACCACAACCACCACAACCACCACCACCACCACCACCACCACCACCACCACCACCACAACCACCACAACCACCACCACCACCAACCACCACCACCACAACCACCTTACCTATCACTGAATGCAGCAGTTATAAAACCCTCGCTCAGACCAATTCTTCCACGATTCAGCCCCTCTCCTGTGCCAGGTAAGTCCACTACGGGCTCACCATAGCCCGTGCTACTTGGAACTTTTTGTTCCCAGTAGCTGAATCTTTAACACCAACAATAACCAAGTCTTCAACCCCCCAACACCACTAATTGGAAGGGATTCAGTACTTTAAACAAATCAATAAACAAGTACACAACAAACAAACAATAACGACAGCTACGGAACAAAACAAAAATTCCACACACAAGAAACTTGAAAGCCACCTCGTCCTCGAGGAGAGAGAGAGAGAGGGAAGGAGAAGGAGGAGCTCGCAGCATCATCTTCACCTAATCTCACCTACATCTTAACCCCTTCAGCATCTTCTCTCCTTCTCTCGCGGCATCATTACCCTGAGCACCTCAACACAGCTCAAGTGACGAGAGATGGAGTGGAGACCAAATATTGGTCGTATATTGATGCTTAGAGGGAGGGAGGGAGGGAGGGAGGGAGCAAGGTGTTTCAAATTAGCCGGTCTGGCACCCCCCCCCCCCCCCCCTCCCCAGACTCCATTTAGATTATGAATGAACATTTTAGCAGTTAGAGCCCGCTTTCAAACGAGGCCATCGAGTAGTTTCGGTTATTAGGCATTGTTTCAGCTGCGAATTAGGCACTTTTTTTCCAGGGACAGTTTGAAGTTTAGTCCCGCGGTGTTTCAGCGAGTAAGGGGCCATTCGCAGATGAAACAGTAAGCGAACGGCTGCCGTTAGCCCCGACAGCCTCGCTGCTCTATTTGCTCCTACCCGGCATCACCTGTGCCCAAACAGTTCCGCCAGATTTTAATGCATGCGAGCGCACGGCCGAGCATATAGCGCTCTGGGGTCGTAGTCGCAAGGGCCCGGGGTTCGAGGCGGAAATAAACGGGCAGAGTTTCTTTCACCTGATGCCCCTGTGCACCTAGGAGTTAATAGGTACCTGGGAGTTTTAGGTTATAGCTACATATAGTGAAATTATGTAGTAGATACGATAAGAGGACAATTAGGTCGGGAGTCAATACACTAGTTATACACACACGCAAAGCGATGGTTAGAAAGGCTGGGTCCAGGAGCTAACAGCTCGATCCTGAAGGCACAAACCATAAATACAAGTAATACATACACACAAGCACATCCACAGTGCTTTGTGTGTGTGTGTGTATACGTACACACACACACACACACACACACACACACACACACACACACACACACACACACACACATATGGAATGCATTAGGGGGTGATGTGGTGGAGGCTCACTCCATACACAGTTTCAAGTGTAGATATGACAGAGCCCGATAGGCTCAGGAATCTGTACGCCTGTTGATTGACGGTTGAGAGGCGGGACCAAAGAGCCAGAGCTCAACCCCCGCAAACACAACTAGGTGAGTACAACTAGGTGAGTACACACACACACACACACATACACACACACACACGCGCGGGCGGTAACGATGGCCGTGTTTAACGAGTTCACACAGAAAACTACCACAGCGAGGTAACCACTTCATAATTAGCAGCTAACGAGACGGACTAAGAAGATTAACACAAAAGCAAAGGCCAAAAGAACCTTTGCTATTTCTGAGAACTCTCTGAAGACTTAAGATGCCGGTATGAAAAGCAGAGTTTTTCTAAAGGAGTACAGGAAAATTTTATGTTTTCTAAAGAAAATTGAAACAAGGTTTGTAGCAGTGAGAGAAATTCTAAGAAGCAAGCGTATTCAATAAGAAGGAAATACATCAAGAGAAGGTTAAAGGACTTGATAACCTCGTAGCATGAGCAATGTACACACACACACACACACACACACACACACACACACACACACACACACACACACACACACACACACACACACACACACACACACACACGCACACACGCACGCACGCTCGGGATCCAAGAGTCAATGCTCGATCCTGCAGACACAACTAGCTGAGTACACACACACACACACACACACACACACACACACACACACACACACACACACACACACACACACACACACACACACACACACAGCTCGCTTTTAATGGAATGCATTAGGAAGTGATGTGGTGGAGGCTGACTCCATACACAGTTTCAAGTGTAGATATGATAGAGCCCAATAGGCTCAGGAACCTGTACACCTGCTGATTGACGGTTGAGAGCCGGGACCTAAGAGCCAGAGCTCAACCCCCGCTAGCACAATTACGTGAGTACACACACACACACACACACACAAATATCTCTAATCTCAAATGAAGATATGATAGAGCCCGGTAGGCTCAGGAATCTATACACCAGTAGATTGACGGTTGAGAGGCGGGACCAAAGAGCCAGAGCTCAACCCCCGCTAGCACAATTGCGTGAGTACACGTACACACACACACACACACACACACAAATTATGAGGAGGATTGAAACAGAGGATGATAGTAGGAGGCTACAAGATGACCTGGAGAGACTGAGTGAATGGTCCAACAAATGGCTGTTGAAGTTCAACCCGAGTAAATGCAAAGTAATGAAACTAGGCAGTGGAAACAGGAGGCCAGGCACAGGATACAGAATAGGAGATGAAGTACTTAATGAAACAGACAGAGAGAAAGATCTAGGAGTTGATATCACACCAAACCTGTCTCCTGAAGCCCACATAAAGAGAATAACGTCTGCGGCATATGCGAGGCTGGCTAACATCAGAACGGCGTTCAGGAACCTGTGTAAGGAATCATTCAGAATCTTGTACACCACATATGTAAGACCAATCCTGGAGTATGCGGCCCCAGCATGGAGCCCGTACCTTGTCAAGCACAAGACGAAGCTGGAAAAAGTCCAAAGGTATGCTACTAGACTAGTCCCAGAACTAAGAGGCATGAGTTATGAGGAAAGGCTGCGGGAAATGCACTTTACGACACTGGAAGACAGAAGAGTAAGGGGGGACATGATCACAACCTACAAAATCCTCAGGGGAATCGACCGGGTAAACAAGGATGAATTATTCAACACTGGTGGGACGCGAACAAGGGGACACAGGTGGAAGCTGAGTACCCAAATGAGCCACAGAGACGTTAGAAAGAACTTTTTCAGTGTCAGAGTAGTTAGTAAATGGAATGCATTAGGAAGTGATGTGGTGGAGGCTGACTCCATACACAGTTTCAAATGTAGATATGATAGAGCCCAATAGGCTCAGGAATCTGTACACCAGTTGATTGACGGTTGAGAGGCGGGACCAAAGAGCCAGAGCTCAACCCCCGCAAGCACAATTAGGTGAGTACACACACACATACAAATATCTCAATCTCAAATGTAGATATGATAGACCCCAGTAGGCTCAGGAATCTGTACACCAGTAGATTGACGGTTGAGAGGCGGGACCAAAGAGCCAAAGTGCAACCCCCGCAACACAACTAGGTGAGTACACACATACACACACTAAGACTATAATTGAATGGGAAACGATGCGCACAAGAAAGAGAGAAGGAATGGCACACCAAAGGGGAAATTACAAGGAAATGAGAGAATTTCTATCAGAAACACTATGAGACACAGACCTCAGAGGTAATACCACGAAATGTGGTGGACTTCCCCGACCAGAAATGTTGGGAATAAGTCAGCAGTCTTGTTCATGTCCAAGCTGTAAGGTAGCAAAGTGCATTGGCACCTAAGTGCATTGGAATAAGGCAAAGGAAAATGTAAAATAAGAACAACTATAATAGTGGGCCAAGAATTAGTACCTCAGAATGGGAAAAGGAGTGGAGAATGCGAGAGAGAGTGGATATATTTACAGAGAACAACAGAAGTGTGTAAGGAACTCGACAAGAAATTCCAGGAGGCCAGCACAATAGAGCAATGCAAAGAATCTAAAATTAAAGGGATAAGAGTCAAATCACGCAGCATCGGAGGAGATTGAGATTACCAAGGACGAAGTAAGTCCTTGGTAATCTTCAGTGACATCTTACAAATGCTTTGGGGAACCGGAAATGGTTTGACTATGGAGAGAGGGCGCTGAAGCACAGTGCTTGCCGCTTATTCCAAATTACTGGAAGCCGGAGAACTACCAAAAAAAGATAAAAAAAAATCAGAATCCAAAAGTATGGCACATACCACCAGACTGATCACCCTGGAAAACTCAGAGAGAACAGGAATGGTCGACTGTAAGTTTTTATCCATTATTATAACTGGAATATTAAAGATACCAAATTCCTCAAGAAGTATCAGACAGAAACAAAACAGTGGATGACTTACGTGTGGCATTGATAATTAAGACGCATAAACTGTTGAAGACGTAAGCTTGAAGACATAAATGTGGACCACAACTACATCGTGGGCGATATTGAAGGGCAATGACACAGTAGGCCTTGAGGAAATATTTAGAATTATAAATCAGAGTTCCGAAGGACACTGGATAAAGCTAGACATAAAACAGGAGATAAATATTAGGAATTTTATTTTCTTCAGCTTTAGGATCAAAAAACAGAGTAAATAGCCACGAGAGATCATGATGTTGGAGAATTTAATTATCAGCTTTAATTGGGAGAAACATGTGGAATTATGCAGGCGATGAGTCACAATAACGTGGCTGAAGTATGTTGACCAGACCACACACTAGAAATTGAAGGGACGACGACGTTTCGGTCCGTCCTGGACCATTCTCAAATCGACTTGAGAATGGTCCAGGACGGACCGAAACGTCGTCGTCCCTTCAATTTCTAGTGTGTGGTCTGGTCAACATGTGGAATTAGAGTTAATTTGTTTTTGCATTAACTAACCAGAAGCTTGTTAAGGTTCGGGGCCACGGAAGGAAGGAACTATCAGGGGGGAAAGCGCCAAGCCATTACGACTATATAGCACTTGGAAGGGGTCAGGATAAGGATTTGGAATGGGACGGGAGGCAGGAATGGTGTCCAACCACTTGGACGGTCGGGGATTGAACGCCGACCTGCATGAAGCGAGACCGTCGCTCTACCGTCCAGCCCAAGTGGTCGGGGCTACGGAGCTAATGCCCGACCCATTATAAGCACTCCTACTCAAGTACACCTAGTTCACTGCACACAAGTTCTTTCCGTGAACATAATTTTCACTCCGATTTCCCGCTCGAACTTCGTCAAAAATTCCCGTTTTCTGTCGCTGGTGGCCGGGAGCAGCAGTTGTCGCATACCGCCAACCAAACTCGGGAAATTAAATTGCCGCAGCCAATTAGAAACTTTTTACCATGTTTAAGCGATTTATTTACATAATCATGTGGAGTTGTTTTACACGCAGAAGATTGCCGCTTTAATAATCAGTGGGAGGGATTTCTTTACCTTCAAGTTAGGATTACTCAGAGCCGTGGTTTCTTTCTCTTAATGTTTGGATTAAAAATTCAACAGTTTCCCCTAATGAAGAAAGAACATGTAAAAAAATGTGGCCAGTAAACTGCACTTTTAATGAGAATTAGATATGTGGTCTGGGTGAAGTTTGCGAGAAAAAGTGCAGCAGTGCTATATAAATCTGCGAGATTTACGAAGCAATTTGTGCATTTCTCTCCTTAAAGGATACTATGTTAATCTGCTAAAACTAATTCTTGGCTCCCATCAGCACTAACCCTGTACGCAATAGCTCACAAGAGGCTATAAACCAATTTTAGCTTAAAATGCAATAGGCTGATACACTCTCGGTTAGACAATAGGCTAACACGTCAGGTTTAGACAAAACACCCTTAAGGCCAATCCCATGCTAACTTTGAATATAAAATCTGCTATTAAAGAACAAATATGAAGAAATCACCTTGTCGCAACCTGTCCTCTTAAAAAAAACGTCGCTTTTGGTCGTTTGCCCGTATGGCCGAATTTGGACATAAACTGAAAATGAAAATAAATTTAGGATTCTTTTTTTTCAACAACAGTAAGTTAAGGGTCCTCTGATAGGTTAGGTGGGCAGGAAATTCTCATAAAGTTTCAAAACGTTGTGAAAAACGTTAATGGAAAGTTCCTCTTCTAAGGTTGCCGAGTAAGCCGGATGACTCAAACAGAAAACGGAACAGTACGTCACTTTTGTGAGTCGATTTCATTTCAAATTACGTCCAAATTTAGCCATATCGCGCATACGAGCCAAAAGTGACGTTATTTTTAAGAGGACGGGTCGCCTCAACACCCAAATATCCGATAAAACGGCGAAGATTCACTCTCCACCTTCGAGAGTTCTGCGTCCGAGGTGTGATGGTGAATCGGAAACAAATCGTAAGTCTTCAAGCTTTCTGACGTCTCAGTGTCTGTCTCACGCTACTGTTGGGTGTTGAGCGCTCGTAAAGACAAAGTTTGTAGAATAAGAAACATACAAAAACATTCATGATATACAAAAGGTTTGCTGAATAAGAAACATTCATGACATACAAAATGTTTGCTGAATAAGAAACATTCATGACATACAAAATGTTTGCTGAATAAGAAACATTCATGACATACAAAATGTTTGCTGAATAAGAAACATTCATGACACACAAAAAAACAACTTCATTATCTGGTATTAAAGTGTAAATACCTAGTGACCTACGCTCCGGGCAATAGTTAACGAGGCTTTACTGCGTATAAATGAAAATGAGAAATGCTGAGTAGACTCTGTGAGTTGAGTAAATCGGCCTTTAAAACATCACTTTAAATAGGAAAATCGACCTCTAAAACATCACTGTAAATAGGAAAATCGACCTCTAAAAACCTCATTGTAAATAGGTAAATCGACCTCTAAAACATCACTGTAAATAGAAAAATCGACCTCTAAAAACCTCATTGTAAATAGGTAAATCGACCTCTAAAACCTCACTGTAAATAGGAAAATCGACCTCTAAAACACCACTGTAAATAGGAAAATCGACCTCTAAAAACCTCATTGTAAATAGGTAAATCGACCTCTAAAAACCTCACTGCAGTGAAAGTAGTGTTGATAACAGCACGACAAGCTCGCTGAGAACAACAACTCCGAGCGACAGTGACAATCCTATCAGGAAACCTAATAGTATTGAGTAATTGTGTGTGAGAGAGAGAGATATACCTTGTTGCTGTGCAGTCAGGAACGTGTTAACTCGCTGTTGCAGGCGATCTGAGTAGCTTGCGAGTTTTTATTGCTAGCAAATCCCTCTATATCATAGATCCAATTTCCAATCTGTGCCAATGAGCATATGCTAATGTAAAATTGTTATGTATGCACAAATAATAATTTAAATCAAAGTGAAGGGAAAGCACTAATAAGCCTTTGGAATTTGCACCAGGATGCATGTCTCTAAGACTGCCAGGTGGCCACATGTATATAAGTTATATAATATAATATATATAATATATGGCCACAGGTATATAATTGTTAGGTATTTAAATACACAAAAAGTACAGCACTACGACATCGGAGTCCCGACAGGTTACGACACGAGTCAGAAAATCTCACCAATGAACTATCCTAATAGGATAGTTCATTTAGGATGCTCATATTTAGCCCGCAGGTAGGGGTTACTATCCCTCGGTTTATACCCAAAACTAGAACTTTTTGTTTTATTTCATTAATCGCTCAATAGCCAACCGATGCCAACGCCAGTTTGTCATTATTAAATTGGAAGATATGCTAGTATTTATTTATCCGTTCTGTGTGAAAATGGTTAGTAAAATGTTGACCAGACCACACACTAGAAGTTGAAGGGACGACGACGTTTCGGTTAGTAAAATGCCTATCTTTACGCCGTTTTGGTCAAGGGGCCAACTGTCTCTTGCTGACCAATCCACACACGGATTAGTCAACAAGAAAAAAAAAAAGAAACTTCAGTGGAGAGCTTCGGTCTCACACACACAATGTCCATGGTTCGAGACTTCTAGAGCCTAGATGAATGAAATATCAACACGGTCTTCTCTAAGAAATGAAAGTAATACTATTTTATATTAATACAGTACATACTGTTGTGTGATATATTAATATAGAACAGAATATAGACAATTTATTGATCAATATAAATCATACACTATGAATCGGGATAGAGCATGGGTATGTTGCAGTTTGCAAATGATTCTTATATAGGTACTAACACATTATATAAATGTCAAAAGAAGAACATCATTGCAGCAATGAATATATATAGACATGACCTGAATATCAAACCGCTCACGCCTCCATGTATGTCCAATTACTGCAAAACAATCCATCAACAAACAATTACTTAAAATAAGGTAAAATGATTACTGCCAACATAATTACAATAACACCACTCACCTGTGTTATTAAAACACGTTATTAATTTACCACAAAGCCAACTATGTCTAATATTTACAAATAAGCTTAGCATCGTTGCTAATATCACATTGAAATCCTCAACCAAAAATCTCACTTTCATCCCACACTGATATCGTATTCCAATATAAGTAATTATTGCATTACAACGCCTTCACATCTTGACACAGCAACCCGAGACGTTGCTGTGTCTTCTCACCCACTGTCAAAGGAGATGGAACTTGGCACCGCAAGCAGCCGTGGCCAGGAATCACGGGTCATTGCTACTAAGAGACAAAGTGAAGGTGTCTCTTGCTCTGAACATTGGCTTCTCTCCGAGAATAAGTTCATTTGCTATCTTCGCTGTTTTGCTCTTTTTAAGTTGACTTGAACTATCAGAGGACTTATTGGCGTTGCTCTTGGATACCAAGTAACATTTGCGTCAAATTATTCAGACATTTGGCAGGTCTGAAGAATTTGACACAAAGCTGCCAGTTACCAGCTTTTTTTGCCAAATGCCTCCTTTCTAGAACATTAATTTCTCCCAGAATAATATCAATATTGGTCTGCACTGCTTTATGCGTCTCTCAAGAGCGTATACTGACCTCGTAAGGAGAGATAACAGCCTTAGCGAGAGCCACGATAACCATCGCGTCTGTATATATACCTGGAATATATATATTCTAGAGAATCAAGTCGGTGTCCAATATTAAGTCAGCGGAACAGAACGAATCTGAACCTCTATAACAAGACGCCTTGAGTCCACTGTCTCTGAGGTTGGCTACTTTGCTTAGAGGTTTGGTGAGACCGTTGGAAGGTGTTTGTGAGGGCTTAAGTCGTATGCACTCGTCCACTGGTGCTTGAAGGGGGAGTTTCTGTAGCAAGCTGCACTGGTTCTCGACCTATTTTAGTAGCCAATTGCACTGGTTCTCGACCTATTTTAGTAGCCAATTGCACTGGTTCTCGACCTATTTTAGTAGCCAATTGCACTGGTTCTCGACCTCTTTTAGTAGCCAATTGCACTGGTTCTCGACCTATTTTAGTAGCCAATTGCACTGGTTCTCGACCTATTTTAGTAGCCAATTGCACTGGTTCTCGACCTATTTTAGTAGCCAATTGCACTGGTTCTCGACCTATTCTAGGTTCCTATCCTACCTACTCTTGAACCTTCGCATGGAGTTAGCGTTACTCTTACACTATATAAAGTAGTGCTCTCTTGCATCCTGGTCAGATTTTAGCATTTCAACAGTATCATAACAAAGTGGCTAACCCTAAAAGCTTATCATATAATATAAATTGTAATAATTCATTGAGTCGAGGGGACAGAAAGCCAGTGTATTTATACACGTTTTGGCTTTTATATTTTCTCGATTGTGAGTCAAGAACGAACCCGACTGTACCACCAGGACCCTTTAACCGGGATATAGGAGTGACCCTTTATACCTATAAGGATATTGGAGAGCCTTTATACCGGGATATAGAGGGGATGGGGTTGTGCGCCTGGGGGGAGGGGGTGTTTTTTAATTATTTATCAAAGCCCAAATGGAGATAGATATAGCTGTTTGGGCACCACCTACTGTTTGTTCTTGGTGCATTAAATATGATTTACTTCATAGTTCACAGTCGTATTTGCTCTTGACGATGTGGATAGAAGAGACTTCAACTACTATTGACCATTATCAATGCCCATTAGTGTCACCCTGCTACT
Source organism: Procambarus clarkii (assembly GCF_040958095.1). Classification (NCBI taxonomy): domain Eukaryota; kingdom Metazoa; phylum Arthropoda; class Malacostraca; order Decapoda; family Cambaridae; genus Procambarus; species Procambarus clarkii. The sequence goes on from NC_091191.1 coordinate 7,835,699, forward strand.
CTCGGTCTCTATTTGCTTCCTCTGTATTTTGTATGTCGTGATCATATCCACCTGTTCTTTCTTCCGCGTTGTTAGATTGAGTCTCCGTAATGTGTCTTCGTAGCTTAGACCCATCAGTTCTGGTACTAGTTAAAACTGTCAACACAGTGGCAGCTTCTCACCGAGGCAGCTTGAAGGGTGACGTTTCAGCACCTGTTCAGACCTTGTTTATTATGCATATAGGTTGCGAAAAGGTTTTTCCTGTTACAGGTGACCGCAGGAGTCGTTGGGTAGTGAGGCGTCGCAATAGATCGCAATAGACCCTGGACAAGCCGAGAGCACTCGGCCCTCTCACAGCACACACTCACTCACCACCACACACACTCACACTCACCACCACACACACTCACTCACCACCACACACACACACACACACACCACCACACACACACACACTCACCACCACACACACACACACACACACACACACCACCACACACACACACACACCACCACACACACACACACACTCAGCACCACACACACACACACACCCACCACCACACACACACACACACACACACACACACCACCACACACACACACACTCACCACCACACACACATACACACACCACCACACACACACACACTCACCACCACACACACACACACACACTCACCACCACCACACACACACACACACACCACCACACACACACACACACTCAGCACCACACACACACACACACCCACCACCACACACACACACACACACACACACACCACCACACACACACACCACCACACACACACACACACACTCACCACCACACACACACACACTCACCACCACACACACACACACTCACCACCACCACACACACACTCACCACCACACACACACTCACCGAGTCTCCCACAGCCGGTGAGAGGCAGGAGCCCCCACCTAACCATGTCATAGTCGTCCACATCTGACTCCTCGCTGTCTACACCAGCATGAAATTTCATAACAGTGTGTGTGTGTGTGTGTGTGTGTGTGTGTGTGTGTGTGTGTGTGTGTGTGTGTGTGTGTGTGTGTGTGTGTGTGTGTGTGTGTGTGTTTTGGACAAAATGTTAGGCAGGTCCGCTATATTCCAAACTAAAAAAAATGGTGTACAGCAATATACCAATCACTCACACTCATGTGAGTGTAAACCACTGGTAGAACAAGCCCTCAAATATTATGATCTCTCTCTCGTATTGTTGACAACTCGTTTATTAGAACCACTGCACTATTGGTCCACTCGTGGGCTGCTGACGATACCATCAAGCCGAAGTGGTCTTTATACACGTAGGGCATTATACTCGAGGGGGGGCCATATACACCAAAGACCCAATAAGCGACATGCCCAATACCCACAGATGATGAGGGGGGGGGAGGGGAGGACATATAAATATGTGATTTTGAAGAGTGAATGTGGTGCCAACTCTTGCTCCAGCTCTCGCACTCATCACCAGGATTCATCACGAATTTACGTCTCTATTATACGAAACCTGTGCATCTTTCTTGTGCATCTGTGATGTCTTCAGACATCACAGAATTAAACAGCCCATAATCTGTTTAATAAAAGCCAGTTAAGCCGCCATGAATAAGGAAGATGTACGGGCTTCGTAAGGGGACACTTACGATCCCCCCCCCCCATAGCACCCCACTACACGTGTCCTCATTCCCCCTCTCCCCCCCCCCTCACCCCACGCGAGCACCCCCTCCCCCCCTCCCCGCCAGCACCAGTTCTCGACAAGAAGTTATGAACTATGTAAATCCAATCAGCTGATCACACCACCACCTCGACGGAGCTGGCAGGAACACGTCCCCCACGTCCCTGGCCACGACTGAGCTAGCAGGAACACGTCCCCCACGTCCCTGGCCACGGCTGAGCTAGCGGGAACACGTCCCCACGTCCCTGGCCACGGCTGAGCTAGCGGGAACACGTCCCCCACGTCCCTGGCCACGGCTGAGCTAGCGGGAACACGTCCCCCACGTCCCTGGCCACGGCTGAGCTAGCAGGAACACGTCCCCACGTCCCTGGCCACGGCCGAGTGAGCAGGAACACGTCCCCACGTCCCTGGCCACGGCTGAGCTAGCGGGAACACGTCCCCCACGTCCCTGGCCACGACTGAGCTAGCGGGAACATACCCGTCCCTCCACAACATGAACATACTCACGCATATCTCCCAAACACCTGTAGAACATCATGCTGGAGAGGCGAGTGGGTGAGTTGGTACCTGTCAAGTGGGTGAGTTGGTACCTGTCAAATGGGTGAGTTGGTACCTGTCAAGTGGGTGAGTTGGTACCTGTCAAGTGGGTGAGTTGGTACCTGTCAAGTGGGTGAGTTGGTACCTGTCAAGTGGGTGAGTTGGTAGCTGTCAGGTTGTTGCTTCAGTGTCGCAAACACACTTGCCGTGTTCTTGCGAATTAGCTTACGATACTTCACAAGACCAAGTGTATAAGTATAGCGAAGGTATACTTCGCTATACTATATAGGGAAGGCCATAGGCACAATCAGAGAACACTGTATAAACATCAGAGGTCCGCGGTTGTTCAACGTCCTCCCAGCGACTATAAGAAATATTGCCGGAACAACCGTGGACATCTTCAAGAGAAAACTGGACTGTTTTCTAAGAGAAGTTCCGGATCAGCCGAGCAGTGGTGGGTATGTGGGCCTGCGGGCCGCTCCAAGCAACAGCCTGGTGGACCAAACTCTCACAAGTCAAGCCTGGCCTCGGGCCGGGCTTGGGGAGTAGAAGAACTCCCAGAACCCCATCAAGCAGGTATGTGGGCCTGCGGGCCGCTCCAAGCAACAGCCTGGTGGACCAAACTCACAAGTCGAGCCTGGCCTCGGGCCGGGCTTGGGGAGTAGAAGAACTCCCAGAACCCCATCAAGCAGGTATGTGGGCCTGCGGGCCGCTCCAAGCAACAGCCTGGTGGACCAAACTCACAAGTCGAGCCTGGCCTCGGGCCGGGCTTGGGGAGTAGAAGAACTCCCAGAACCCCATCAAGCAGGTATGTGGGCCTGCGGGCCGCTCCAAGCAACAGCCTGGTGGACCAAACTCACAAGTCGAGCCTGGCCTCGGGCCGGGCTTGGGGAGTAGAAGAACTCCCAGAACCCCATCAAGCAGGTATGTGGGCCTGCGGGCCGCTCCAAGCAACAGCCTGGTGGACCAAACTCTCACAAGTCGAGCCTGGCCTCGGGCCGGGCTTGGGGAGTAGAAGAACTCCCAGAACCCCATCAAGCAGGTATCAAGCAGGTACAAACACTCCGTAATGACAAAGATATGTGTGTTTTCCACACAGAATTGAAAACCTAGATGCAGCCCCGTACCTACATTTGATATACGGAAAATACAAGTTTACTGAAAGTTGAGAATGTTCCAATAATGATCCAGACTCTAAATATGTAAACAAAATAAATACCTACAGCTCTCAAAAGATATTTGATGGCATTTGTAGACTTTGATAGACCCAGGGTCCAGAGTCACAAAGCAGTTACGCAAGCACTTATGAACCTGGCCATCTTTTCTCAATCTTTGGCGGCTTTGTTTACAATTATTAAACAGTTAATGAGCTCCGAAGTACCAGGAGGCTGTTTATAACAATAACAACAGTTGATTGGCAAGTTTTCATGCTTGTAAACTGTTTAATGAATGTAAACAAAGCCGTCAAAGATTGAGGAAAGATGTACACGTTCGTAAGTGCTTGCGTAACTGCTTCGTGAATCTGGCCCCTGGTCCAAAGGTGACTTTGTGTGAGGATGATTTATTAAGGCCACGGAGCATCTTAATACGACGTTTTTAGGCTCGTTCTGCCCCTCAGTAAGCTATCCCTGAGTATCTGATTGTGTAAGTGTAAGACGATAATGTAACTCCATCTCAATCAGCCAATCCACTTAATCATTAGAGACCTGTTGCAGACTCACGTACTAACAGACTTCAAGACTTACTGGCAGTATTCCCAACTAAATTAATTTGTTTTCCAAGACTTAAAACACATATTTCCACTAAAATTTCAACATAAATTTCCGGCATAATAGCATTGCTTCTTCTTTACAATGCAAAGTTTAGAAGTAAACAATTTAAAAACTTCATATATATTATATACTAGATGGGGGTGGGGGAGCCCGGCTGTGCCTGGGGGTCTCTTCCCCTCTCCCACCTCTCACCATCTTTCTGCCCCCCCCCCCTCCCACTCCCTCCCTCCCTCCCTTCACCTCTCCCACTTCCCTTCCTTCTCTCCTCTCTCTTCCCCTGTTCCACACTCACTATCTTTCTACCCACTCTCCTTCCTCCCCTCTCCCCCTCTCAGAAAATGTATATCAAAGTACTGAAAACTGCATAAAACTCCATGGAAAACACATAACCGGTTTCAGACCATGAAAAACGCAGGGGGTCGCTATAGATGCTCATATTTCTTAAAACGATGGCCCTGGGGCCGACTCTGACACGCCTATGACATACACATACCCCCCATGTGTCATCCAGGAAGAATGAGTGAGACTAACCCCAAGCATCTGACCTACTTTGAACAGACACAGACATACCATTTTATAAATATCGATAGTATATAATTTATGATATATGGTTTGATGTGATTGTAAATTAAAAGTAATATTCTACGAAAGCCGATCAGACGTAGTACGCGTAGTACACACGTATAGTACACGCTATAAAGTATAAATTGTCATCAAGACACCTGTACACAGAGCAAATAGGTGTCTACCCCCAACGCCAAGCACGCGACAATGTGCGTTGGACATCTGCACTTATTGACACTAGACAAGAAATGTCAGCCTTGGATGTACTCTTGATAAATAACTAAGAAGCCAATCAAAGATGTACAAATGTCAGTGTGTAGGGCGGCTCTGCCATTTAGCACACAACTCACTTTAACAAAATGCAGAGGTTAAAAGCAAGGAGAATTTCTCATGACGGGAAAGGTTACCATGAATAAATGTGAGTGTCTATGCATTCGGACATCACAGTGTATGTGATGTCACCAAGGCTGGCATGATAGTCCTCACGAAGGCTATGGTCGGGTCTGGCATGGTTCTAGTGGTTCTCGTCCACTGTGGGACGGTCTCTAATCTTAGGAACTTTGGTTAATGGTGAGACCATGAGCGTTGAAGACCATGTGAAGCAGTCATCTTCCACTGGGAGGATGAAGACGAGTTAGACAATGGAGAAGGGCAGCGCTCTTAAGGTTATTTTCTCTCATCTTTGAGCCTCTTAAGAGCTCACGGATTCTTAAAATGGTCATATGTGAACCCTTCCTGCACTCTCTCTCTCTCTAGTGTTTATATATTCCAAGGCTGTTAACTAGAGCGGACGCTCAATATTATATGTATACTACAATACATAGTGTTCTGGCTTGGTGTTGCCTTCTGATAATTACTTACTAGACTATTGCAATCTTGCAGCATATCAACACTAGAGTAACCCTGGAGTATATACACACTAGAGTAACCCTGGAGTATATACACACTAGAGTAACCCTGGAGTATATACACACTAGAGTAACCCTGGAGTATATACACACTAGAGTAACCCTGGAGCATATACACACTAGAGTAACCCTGGAGCATACACACACTAGAGTAACCCTGGAGCATATACACACTAGAGTAACCCTGGAGCATATACACACTAGAGTAACCCTGGAGCATATACACACTAGAGTAACCCTGGAGCATATACACACTAGAGTAACCCTGGAGCATATACACACTAGAGTAACCCTGGAGCATATACACACTAGAGTAACCCTGGAGCATATACACACTAGAGTAACCCTGGAGCATATACACACTAGAGTAACCCTGGAGCATATACACACTAGAGTAACCCTGGAGCATATACACACTAGAGTAACCCTGGAGTATATACACACTAGAGTAACCCTGGAGCATATACACACTAGAGTAACCCTAGAGTATATACACACTAGAGAGAAGTCCTGTGTTTCTGTAGCTCATTGCTTGTAAGTTTATAATACTGATCCCAGCAATTTGTTTATGTAAATGATCGTGTAGTTGAAATTCTGGTGAATAATGCACGAATGAAAGTTTTCCTGTGAAAAATGCACAAAGAGAAGCGAGCCTCGGTAAATGTTGAATTATTTAGCTAAAGTGGCATTGACAAATAAAATTCCTTCTTGTGATGTCTCCAACAATAGGGGGCCTTAAGTATAGATTGATTGATTGATAAAGATTAAGCCACCCAAGAGGTGGCACGGGCATGAATAGCCCGTAAGTTGAAGTATAGGATTTGTTTTGATTAAATATGTGTCATCCAACACCTCCACACCTGCCAGTGTCTGCCACCCAACACCTCCACAGCTGCCAGTGTCTGCCACCCAACACCTCCACACCTGCCAGTGTCTGCCACCCAACACCTCCACACCTGCCAGTGTCTGCCACCCAACACCTCCACACCTGCCAGTGTCTGCCACCCAACACCTCCACACCTGCCAGTGTCTGCCACCCAACACCTCCACACCTGCCAGTGTCTGCCACCCAACACCTCCACACCTGCCAGTGTCTGCCACCCAACACCTCCACACCTGCCAGTGTCTGCCACCCAACACCTCCACACCTGCCAGTGTCTGCCACCCAACACCTCCACACCTGCCAGTGTCTGCCACCCAACACCTCCACACCTGCCAGTGTCTGCCACCCAACACCTCCACACCTGCCAGTGTCTGCCACCCAACACCTCCACACCTGCCAGTGTCTGCCACCCAACACCTCCACACCTGCCAGTGTCTGTCACCCAACACCTCCACACCTACCAGTGTCTGCCACCCAACACCTCCACACCTGCCAGTGTCTGCCAGCTCGTATCAACCAGCAAAACACACTCGGCCTGACACACTTAACTTGTTTCATACAACCTTGAGTATGAATCGCTGAAAGTAAACAAGTCACTCCAGGTACTCATCAGCAGGAAGGTCACTCCAGGTACTCACCAGCAGGAAGGTCACTCCAGGTACTCACCAGCAGGAAGGTCACTCCAGGCACTCACCAACAGGAAGGTCACTCCAGGTACTCACCAGCAGGAAGGTCACTCCAGGTACTCACCAGCAGGAAGGTCACTCCAGGTACTCACCAGCAGGAAGGTCACTCCAGGCACTCACCAACAGGAAGGTCACTCCAGGTACTCACCAACAGGAAGGTCACTCCAGGTACTCACCAACAGGAAGGTCACTCCAGGTACTCACCAACAGGAAGGTCACTCCAGGTACTCACCAGCAGGAAGGTCACTCCAGGTACTCACCAGCAGGAAGGTCACTCCAGGCACTCACCAACAGGAAGGTCACTCCAGGTACTCACCAACAGGAAGGTCACTCCAGGTACTCACCAGCAGGAAGGTCACTCCAGGCACTCACCAACAGGAAGGTCACTCCAGGTACTCACCAACAGGAAGGTCACTCCAGGCACTCACCAACAGGAAGGTCACTCCAGGTACTCACCAACAGGAAGGTCACTCCAGGTACTCACCAGCAGGAAGGTCACTCCAGGTACTCACCAACAGGAAGGTCACTCCAGGTACTCACCAACAGGAAGGTCACTCCAGGTACTCACCAACAGGAAGGTCACTCCAGGTACTCACCAGCAGGAAGGTCACTCCAGGTACTCACCAACAGGAAGGTCACTCCAGGTACTCACCAACAGGAAGGTCACTCCAGGTACTCACCAACAGGAAGGTCACTCCAGGTACTCACCAGCAGGAAGGTCACTCCAGGTACTCACCAACAGGAAGGTCACTCCAGGTACTCACCAACAGGAAGGTAACTCCAGGTACTCACCAGCGGGAAGGTCACTCCAGGTACTCACCAACAGGAAGGTCACTCCAGGTACTCACCAACAGGAAGATCACTCCAGGTACTCACCAACAGGAAGGTCACTCCAGGTACTCACCAACAGGAAGGTCACTCCAGGTACTCACCAACAGGAAGGTCACTCCAGGTACTCACCAGCAGGAAGGTCACTCCAGGTACTCACCAGCAGGAAGGTCACTCCAGGTACTCACCAACAGGAAGGTCACTCCAGGTACTCACCAACAGGAAGGTCACTCCAGGTACTCACCAACAGGAAGGTCACTCCAGGTACTCACCAACAGGAAGGTCACTCCAGGTACTCACCAGCAGGAAGGTCACTCCAGGTACTCACCAGCAGGAAGGTCACTCCAGGTACTCACCAACAGGAAGGTCACTCCAGGTACTCACCAACAGGAAGGTCACTCCAGGTACTCACCAACAGGAAGGTCACTCCAGGTACTCACCAACAGGAAGGTCACTCCAGGTACTCACCAACAGGAAGGTCACTCCAGGTACTCACCAGCAGGAAGGTCACTCCATGCACTCACCAACAGGAAGGTCACTCCAGGTACTCACCAGCAGGAAGGTCACTCCAGGTTCTCACCAACAGGAAGGTCACTCCAGGCACTCACCTGTAACAGAAAACGCACAATTTAATGACAGTAACTTGTAGAGGAGAGACGGACAGTCGCATCGTCACCAGTCAAAGATCAACACGCCTTGCACACCTCTCGTGCACTGACCATGCAAGCTGTGGCAGAAGGTGATGACACTGACTAATGATAAGAGAAGTACCTTCAAAATATAGGTTATAATTGCGTTCGTGTGTTTACTCAATGACATGTGATTGCAGGGTCTAGCTAGGCTCGTAGGGCAAGTCGAGGGAGGCAGGGTCCAGCTAGGCTTGTAGGCCAGGTCGTAGGTAGGTCATAGGTCTAGCTAGGCCTTCCAAATGTTTTCAGATTAATACAGTAACTTATTTCTTACGCTTTTATCCTATTTACATTTAAAAAATGTAATTGAATTAGCTTTCAATGACATCTGCATCTAACCTGTTGTATTTATTGACGGCTGTAACACTGAACAAATTCTTCACGTCTCTGTGACTCAATTGTGTTCCCAGTTACCATCTACGTTTGTCAATTGTGTCAATTTTTCTTAGAATCTTGTATGTTGTCATGTCCCTTCAATCTCTTCTTTCCTCCAGTGTGGTTAAGGTTCAGTTCTCTCAGCTTTCCTCATAGTCCAATCCCCTCAGCTCCGGACGTTGCATATCTTTGAACCTTTTCAATTTCTCCTTGTTTTCTTCAAGTAAGGGTGCTATGTTGGGGATGCATATTCAAGAGAAGGTCTCACGTTCGCTGTATATAAGGCCCGGGAAAGCCCCTTTGTCCACGTTTCTGAAGGATACACGGATGCTGGCCAGGAGGTCCCTGTGCCCTTCTTCACCAACTTCGAGGTCATCCCCGGAACTCAACAGTTCCTGCGACGGCGCTGGAACCAATCGTATTGGCGTATGCCTTTTCTGTTGGAGACTTTCAGCGCCGTGGAGAGGGGGACGACCTGCTGCCTGGGTAACAGCTTCTCCCCCGAATCAACCTACCCTGGCTTTGCGCCCTGGTGAGGCCACTCCAGACCAGGCCGACACCAGAGTGCAACTCCATAGTCTCCTGAGACTGATGGATGCCTACTACTACTACTATTCTGCTAATGTGGGCTTCTGGCATCAGATTTGGGGGTTATGTCCCAAATGGTTATGTCCACTCCCGGGTCTTTCTCATTTTCCAACTGAAGAATTTGTTTTCCCTACATGGTTTAATGGCCTTCAGTCCCCTGTTGGTGTGTGTGTGATTGTCAATGTTAAGAAAACATGGAGACTAAAGGGTAGCAAGAAACTAAGGAGACGCACCATGGGAAGGGGGCGCAGGAGAGTTAGAGAGGACGCAACAGAGTTAGAGAGGACGCAATAGAGTTAGAGAGGACGCAATAGAGTTAGAGAGGACGCAACAGAGCTAGGGAGGACGCAGCAGGGAATTATGCATATCTCTAGCATCACAACAGTGAACATATTGATAACCGAGCACCTATAGATAGCATAGTCAAGATAACACTCCCTCCCTCCCCAGCACCCCCCCTGCCTCTCTATCCCTCTGTCTCGAAATAAAATTAACACACCAGGCCCCCCCAAAACACTCTTGCCAGTCCTCTGGTCGTCAGTATTTAGCGCACGAGGACACATTTTCCCAGCGAGTTTTATGAAGGAAAGGCAGGACAAAGGTGCCGGGGAGCGCAGTCCACACCACGTATGCAAATGTGGCCAAACACCACCAAACAAATGAATATGTAAAGTGACAAAAGTCGTTCCCGCGCGGACAAGTTTTCCCATTAGCCAACTACACGACACTTTTACTCAACACACTTCAGTGTTATCCAACACTGTCGCCTTGTTGTTGGTCAGTGTCGCCTTGTTGTTGGTCAGTGTCGCCTTGTTGTTGGTCAGTGTCGCCTTGTTGTTGGTCAGTGTCGCCTTGTTCTCGGTCAGTGTCGCCTTGTTGTTGGTCAGTGTCGCCTTGTTCTCGGTCAGTGTCGCCTTGTTGTTGGTCAGTGTCGCCTTGTTGTTGGTCAGTGTCGCCTTGTTGTTGGTCAGTGTCGCCTTGTTGTTGGTCAGTGTCGCCTTGTTCTCGGTCAGTGTCGCCTTGTTCTCGGTCAGTGTCGCCTTGTTCTCGGTCAGTGTCGCCTTGTTCTCGGTCAGTGTCGTCTTGTTGTTGGTCAGTGTCGCCTTGTTGTTGGTCAGTGTCGCCTTGTTGTTGGTCAGTGTCGCCTTGTTGTTGGTCAGTGTCGCCTTGTTGTTGGTCAGTGTCGCCTTGTTGTTGGTCAGTGTCGCCTTGTTGTTGGTCAGTGTCGCCTTGTTGTCGGTCAGTGTCGCCTTGTTCTCGGTCAGTGTCGCCTTGTTCTCGGTCAGTGTCGCCTTGTTCTCGGTCAGTGTCGCCTTGTTCTCGGTCAGTGTCGCCTTGTTCTCGGTCAGTGTCGCCTTGTTGTTGGTCAGTGTCGCCTTGTTCTCGGTCAGTGTCGCCTTGTTCTCGGTCAGTGTCGCCTTGTTCTCGGTCAGTGTCGCCTTGTTCTCGGTCAGTGTCGCCTTGTTCTCGGTCAGTGTCTGTTCTCGGTCAGTGTCGCCTTGTTCTCGGTCAGTGTCGCCTTGTTCTCGGTCAGTGTCGCCTTGTTCTCGGTCAGTGTCGCCTTGTTCTCGGTCAGTGTCGCCTTGTTCTCGGTCAGTGTCGCCCTGTCCTCGGTCAGTGTCGCCCTGTCCTCGGTCAGTGTCACCCTGTCCTCGGTCAATGTCACCCTGTCCTCGGTCAGTGTCACCCTGTCCTCGGTCAGTGTCGCCCTGTCCTCGGTCAGTGTCACCCTGTCCTCGGTCAGTGTCACCCTGTCCTCGGTCAGTGTCGCCCTGTCCTCGGTCAGTGTCGCCCTGTCCTCGGTCAGTGTCACCTTGTTCTCGGTCAGTGTCGCCCTGTCCTCGGTCAGTGTCGCCTTGTCCTCGGTCAGTGTCGCCTTGTCCTCGGTCAGTGTCGCCTTGTCCTCGGTCAGTGTCGCCCTGTCCTCGGTCAGTGTCGCCTTGTCCTCGGTCAGTGTCACCTTGTTCTCGGTCAGTGTCGCCTTGTTCTCGGTCAGTGTCACCTTGTTCTCGGTCAGTGTCACCCTGTCCTCGGTCAGTGTCGCCTTGTTCTCGGTCAGTGTCGCCCTGTCCTCGGTCAGTGTCGCCCTGTCCTCGGTCAGTGTCGCCTTGTCCTCGGTCAGTGTCGCCCTGTCCTCGGTCAGTGTCGCCTTGTCCTCGGTCAGTGTCGCCCTGTCCTCGGTCAGTGTCGCCCTGTCCTCGGTCAGTGTCGCCTTGTCCTCGGTCAGTGTCGCCTTGTCCTCGGTCAGTGTCGCCTTGTCCTCGGTCAGTGTCACCCTGTCCTCGGTCAGTGTCGCCTTGTTCTCGGTCAGTGTCACCTTGTTCTCGGTCAGTGTCACCTTGTTCTCGGTCAGTGTCACCTTGTTCTCGGTCAGTGTCACCTTGTTCTCGGTCAGTGTCACCTTGTTCTCGGTCAGTGTCACCCTGTCCTCGGTCAGTGTCACCCTGTTCTCGGTCAGTGTCACCTTGTTCTCGGTCAGTGTCACCTTGTTCTCGGTCAGTGTCGCCTTGTTCTCGGCCAGTGTCACCTTGTTCTCGGTCAGTGTCGCCTTGTTCTCGGCCAGTGTCACCCTGTCCTTGGCCAGTGTCACCTTTGATCTAGAGGGGTGGTAAAGGAGGGAGAGGGGAGGTGGGGAAGGAGGGGAGTGAAAGTGGAGGTGGGAAGGTAGAGGGGGTGGGGGGGGGGGTGATGGAGGAGGGGGAGGGGATAGTGGGGGTGGGATGGAGGAGGGGGTAGGGGGTGGGGGTGATGGAGGAGGGGGTAGGGGGTGGGGGTGATGGAGGGGGGGGTAGGGGATAGTGGGGGTGGGGGGGTGGAGGAGGGGGTAGGGGTGGGGGGATGGAGGAGGGGATAGGGGTGGGAGTGTAAGGATGGGGGGGGGGTATCGTACAGCTTCTTCGTGTTTATTGCCTGTTGCAGGTGGCTGCGGGGGGCAGGGGGGGGGGGGGGGGGCGGGGGTGATATATTTGACACCTTGACTACCAGCCTGTGTTATTCTTGTGTCCTCCCTCCCTCTCTCCTCCTTCCCACTCTTCTCCCTCTCTCCTCCTTCCCACTCTTCTCCCTCTCTCCCTCCGACCATCACCTTCACTATCAGAAATACAGTCCCTACCATGACTATCCCCTACTTCACTGCCCTATACATATATGACTAGCCACCGTCATCATTATTACCTAGGCCTACACCCACGTAGGCCTACGTGGGCGTAGGAGCCCCCCCCCCCGTTATTGCTGCCTGATATTTTACCGCAACAATCCATAAATCAACCATTATTTCTATAACAATATTACTGCAGCTGCTGTTGCTAAGGACACTGCTAGAACGACTACTAATAGTATAATTAGTCCCCCCTGTAAGCATGTCTTGTCCCACCCCCTGCAAGCATGTCTTGTCCCACCCCCTGCAAGCATGTCTTGTCCCACCCCCTGCAAGCATGTCTTGTCCCACCCCCTGCAAGCATGTCTTGTCCCACCCCCCTGCAAGCATGTCTTGTCCCACCCCCTGCAAGCATGTCTTGTCCCACCCCCTGCAAGCACGTCTTGTCCCACCCCCTGCAAGCATGTCTTGTCCCACCCCCTGCAAGCATGTCTTGTCCCACCCCCTGCAAGCATGTCTTGTCCCACCCCCTGCAAGCATGTCTTGTCCCACCCCCTGCAAGCACGTCTTGACCCACCCCCCTGCAAGCACGTCTTGTCCCACCCCCTGCAAGCATGACTTGTCCCACCCCCTGCAAGCATGTCCCCCACCCCCCTGCAGCGGCCACTCCTCCAGTTGCTATCATTACCGCCACACCGCACGTCCACCCCGTCAAGAACATGCTGGGTTCCCTCCCGTCTCTCTTCCTAAGACGCCGTGGACAGTGTCACGCCGCCAGGGTGATGGGGTTGCCAGCTGCTCCCGGGTCAATGGAAGGAGGTGCAACAACACCCAAGTTACGAGCGAAGCGAAAAGGGAGGGTTTTACGGCCTGGCCAACACTCATGCACGGTCTCTCTCAATTAAGGTACTCGGGAGACGACCAGGAGCAGCACTTGTCCCTCACTCCAGCAGGGCTCTTGCTGGGCCCTTGGGACGCCTGTAGGAGGAGAGGCGAGGAATCAGGGGTTCGGAGACACGTTGTGACTTAGTGGGGGAGCCGGTCGGCCGAGCGGACAGCACGCTGGACTTGTGATCCTGTGGTCCTGGGTTCGATCCCAGGCGCCGGCGAGAAACAATGGGCAGAGTTTCTTTCACCCTATGCCCCCTGTTACCTAGCAGTAAAATAGGTACCTGGGTGTTAGTCAGCTGTCACGGGCTGCTTCCTGGGGGTGGAGGCCTGGTCGAGGACCGGGCCGCGGGGACACTAAAAAGCCCCGAAATCATCTCAAGATAACCTCGAGAAGAAGAAGATAGTGGGGGAGGAGGAACGAGATAGAATAGTAAGTGGAGGAAGAGAAAGCTAAGATGTGTGTGAAGAAGAGGCATAGGAGAGCTAAGGCTTGTATGGTACCTGGTTGATACCTGGTTGATGGGGTTCTGAGAGTTGTTCTACTCCCCAAGCCCGGCCCGAGGCCAGGCTTGACTTGTGAGAGTTTGGTCCACCAGGCTGCTGCTTGGAGCGGCCCGCAGGCCCACATATACCTGGTTGATGGGGTTCTGGGAGTTCTTCTACTCCCCAAGCCCGGCCCGAGGCCAGGCTTGACTTGTGAGAGTTTGGTCCACCAGGCTGTTGTTTGGAGCGGCCCGCAGGCCCACATACCCACCACAGCCCGGTTGGTCCGGCACTCCTTGGAGGAATAGGTCTAGTTTCCTCTTGAAGATGTCCACGGTCAGAAACATGGTGCCATTGGACCTTCTGCAGTTGCCTTAATTCTTGTTGTAACTGTTATGGGTGGCACTCCGGCGTTCAGTTCGCTGCTGGGAGTAGTTGAATGACGGGACCCTTTGCTTAAGGCTGTGGCAAGACGTTAGGGAAGTTCCCTTGTCAGGAACAGGAAGTCTGTACTTAGACTTATTGTGGGTACCCTCAATGCTTTCATACGTCAGGCTGCGAGCAGCCGCGTCCAACAGCCTGGTTGATCAGTCTAGCAACCAGGAGGCCTGGTCGACGACCGGACCGCGAGGACGCTAAGCCCCGGAAGCGCCTCAAGGTAACCCTCTAGAGGAGTCTAGGGAAACAATTAACATTCCCGAGGACGCAACCCACAACCGCTATCTAACAGAGGCTGACGGATCAGAGCCGGACGGATTAGGACCGGACGGATCAGAGCCGGACGGATTAGGACCGGACGGATTAGGGCCTGACGCAGTACCACGACCGAACTCAGCCTTAGGGAGAGGACGAGTATGGAGTGAGAGGCCATGCCCTCACACCCCCAGCCCGTTTTCTCCATTTGCTCCGTAAAAAAAAAAATGCAACAGTTCTACCTGAAACGTACGAACCCAAGCAACCCTCCTTATAACTTATCCAAGCCGATGCATATAGAAAACGACCAACATTATGATGCTATAATATTTTAACGGACTGATCGAACCCGTTAAAAATGCAACGTTTGAGATGAGAAGGCAGGTTGTCGATAGAGCTGTCAACACCGCAACTAACCCCCCCAACCCCCACCTTGTTTTCACCCTGAAAAACAAAACCTCTTAATTACATCTGGCGCCACTCCTAATAAACAGGTTTTACTATACAATTTACAATGTAACATTCAATTGTCGCCCTAAAGTATAAAAACGAATCTCTTGCTCATATTTCTGCCTCCAATCTCCTAATCACTAGGACACGTGGTCACACCTGTTGAGGGACAAATGTGTACGATTGGTTAACGGAATTGATTGGTCAAGGGAATTAGGTATAAATCCTGACCAACCGGCAAAATCCCTAATGTTTGACTGCACTGAGTGGATAAGGTCGATCCATCCCCCTGGCCGGATAAGATCATTCCATCCCCCTAGCCGGATAAGGTCATTCCATCCCCACCTGGCCGGATAAGGTCGATCCATCCTCCTGGCCGGATAAGATCATTCCATCCCCCTAGCCGGATAAGGTCATTCCATCCCCCCCTGGCCGGATAAGGTCGATCCATCCTCCTGGCCGGATAAGGTCATTCCATCCCCCTGGCCGGATAAGGTCATTCCATTCCCCCCCCCTGGCCGGATAAGGTCATTCCATTCCCCCCCCCCCCTGGCCGGATAAAGTCATTCCATCCCCCTGGCCGGATAAAGTCATTCCATCCCCCTGGCCGGATAAAGTCATTCCATCTCCCTGGCCGGATAATGTCATTCCATCTCCCTGGCCGGATAAAGTCATTCCATCTCCCTGGCCGGATAAAGTCATTAACCCGTCATCTTTACAAGCTGACAATACAACACATTAATGAAGAAATATGCGAGGACCCCAAACACACTCCGGCTGGAAACATTACAGCATACTGACAGCGTCTCTGCGGCTTGCATAATTCACCGATTAAATGATTTGTCTTCGGGAACTGCCAATCTTGTATGCATAATGTCGAGGCTTTGACCTGTCTCCAATTAGTTTATGGGGTCTCCTGCAACTTGACGCGCTCTCCGGTTTCTTTTTTCTTCAACATAGTGTGATGTTGCATTAATAAGAGACACACTGACTCCTGAAGCACGGTGGAGGCTGGTGGATTGTTGCAAGGGGACGTGGTAACTGAAATGTTAGAGGCTGCCTTGAAAAAGAAAAATATATTAATTTAGCTACTATCGTAAAATATTATTGCCACCGACTGTATAGAGGATTATTTTTTAAGTTAACAGGTATCTACTGAAAGCACAATCGCCCATCTATATATTGATGCCTTATAAAACTTTGCAGGGTGAGGGGTCTGGGGTATGGAACGGACATAAGATGGTCTAGGTGGTTCTATTGTTGCTATTATGAGGGGAGTCAGACCCAAGAGAGACCTCTCCCCCCCTCCCACATAATCGATGAAATGTGGCTGGACGAGTCCTTAGATTTCTTCACTGGAAACTATGAACGTGAAATAAATATGATATTTTCTGAGATAGAGGGGGAGGGAGGAGGGGGGGGGGATGGAGGGAAGGAGAGGAGTGATCTTGGGGTGAGAGAGAGAGGGGGAAAGACAGGTGGAGAGAGTGGGAGAGCAGGAAGCTTGAGAGAGGGTGGGATACGAGAAAAGAGGGAGGGGGGGGGGGGGGGTAGAGGAATGAGAGAGAGAGAGGGAGACTGGGAGAGACAGGAGAGGGGGTTTGAGAGAGTCCCAGGAGCAGTCGGCTACCCCTCTCTAATATGTCCTCATATCCCAGCTCCTTCTCCTCATTTCCCAGCTCCTAGTCCTCACATCCCAGCTCCTTGTCCTCACATCCCAGCTCCTTGTCCTCATATCCCTTCAAGGCACTATATACAAGTCGAGCCTGGCCCCTGGTCGGGCTTGGGCAATACAAGAACTCCCAGAACATCATGCAGGTATGATCAACGTAGAACCATTCCCCATTCTCCAACGAACACCCCCACCCACCCCTACCCTGCACCCCCGTCAACTAGCATCTTCCCTCCGACAGATCTTATTTACAAAGACAACCCACTACCCCCTCAAACGGCTCTCAACAACAACAAATATAGAGTTGAATCCCTCCTCACAGTAACCATAAACACCATTCAAAACTCGCCTTTCTAGCGTGATCTACGTCGACTTATTTTATTAAAAGGAGGTGATCAAACCATGGCACCGTTTCCCAGAATTAAATTCACAATGTTACAATCCAGCTAATGAGATTTTTTTATTGGAAAGGGGGGGACGCACTCCTAGTGCACTAAATCTTAAAACTTGACACGCGGGGTGACCGCAAACGAAAGAAGCGGTGCTTACCCTGGAGTCCGTCCTTGGACGCTCCTTAAATACATCTTTGAAGAACGAGCCTGGACGACCTCACGAAGGACGGGTTTTATACAGGATCGAGAGTCACAGTGCCTATGGAGTGTCATAAGGTTATTATACCGAGCTACGGTCTGGTTGTTATACACCGTGAGAGCATAACACCGCCTGGGGTTGAGAAGGGAAGACCCAGTGCAGAGGCTGTATGCAGGGAGCTACTGGCAAAGGGAGGTGCAACCCGTTCTCGCACTTTCGTATAGTCAATATTGACTTATTAAATACGTGCACATGTGACATACTAAACATACTAGTTTACCTTGAAAAGCTTCATAGAAAACACCGACCTTACCTAACCTTCTTAGTATGTTAAGATAAGCATCTTATTGCTTCGTAATTACAATTATTACTTAACCTATACCTATAATAGGTATAGGTAATAAGTCAACATTGACTGTAAGAAAGTGCGAGAACGGGTCGAGAGGTGGGTGGGGGGCCGTTGAGGATGGATTATTAGGGGGTTACCTTACCCCTGTAGTCACGCTTAGGTAAGCACTAGGTGAGTGGTAGTTTACTAAAACTCGCCTTGATCTTCAGCTGATTTTATCTACCCCCTCCGTCTGCTATCTACCCCTTCCCTCTACTATCTACACCCTCCCTCTGCTATCTATCCCCTCCCTCTGCTATCTACCCCCTCCCTCGGCTACCTACCCCCTCCCTCTGCTACCTACTTCCTCCCTCTGCTATCTATCCCCTCCCTCGGCTATCTAACCCCCTCCCTCTGCTCTCTACCCCCCTCCCTCCGCTATCTACCCCCTCCCTCCGCTATCTACCCCCTCCCTCCGCTATCTACCCCCTCCCTCCGCTATCTACCCCCTCCCTCCGCTATCTACCCCCCTCCCTCCGCTATCTACCCCCTCCCTCCGCTATCTACCCCATCCCTCCGCTATCTACCCCCTCCCTCCGCTATCTACCCCCCTCCCTCTACTATCTACCCCTTCCTCTGTTGCTTCCTCATGATCTGAGGCAGCTCCAGCCATGCAGTTGCTCTGCCGTTGCTTTACATACATGCCGGAGAGGTTATTACAAACTATTGATTCTCCTGTGTACACACAGAGCAAATATTTGCAACGTTTTATTGCAACGGTCTACGTCTAAAGCATACATCATTAAACTAAAAAAAAATCTTTGTGTAACAAATCTTCGAAGTTCTATACAGTCGGAATGACAAATATTATCGCTGGGAAAAAATGATGTTTAATTTTTCATTAGATTAGCATTATCAAAGGTATACTGAGTGCGTTATATCAAAATGTTTGAGTTTGCATATGGTATATCGAAAATTAATATGACCTATTTTACATTCTCTCTTGTGTGAGCTGAACTAGTACCTAATTATATATATATATATATATATATATATATATATATATATATATATATATATATATATATATATATATATATATATATATATATATTAGAATATCTGTCTAGGATTGGAAGCAAGACACTTAGGGCTAAGCACACCTAATTTTGAGTAATTGCTGTCGGGTACATGACCAACATGGACGGGGTCAGGGGGTTGGCATAAATGAAACAAATGCCACTTTACAAGGTGCCAAAGCGACTCCCAAGACGAGTCTTGTAATACATTTTCATGGTTCTGAATTATTATTATTACTTGTTTACGTTTCTATACTGTAAAATATTATACACTGATGTTCGTAAAATAAAATAACAAACAATATTATACTTTGTAATAGCCTTTAACATGTGTTTGTGACACCAACATCAGATTCCAAATACGGCTCTATTCCCCTATACCCATCCTCATGCTGCCTCGAGTACATCGCCTTCACACATGTCACGATAACCGGAGTCATGGCACGATAACCGGCGTCATGTCACGAATGAGTCCATGTGGCCTATAGACATGTACTGAGACAGAGACTAAAAGAGATGGACAGAGACAGACACACAGAGATAGAATCAGACAGATAGACATTAGAAGGGAGACAGACACAGAGAAGGAATGTCACAATTTTTCTTGGATTTGTTTTTGAATAATGCTGGATCGACTCAAAGCACCGGCTTTACCTCTGTACCGGGCCGATCCGAACAACGCCGGCTACCCCAGCTAGTTATATAATAAGTTAACGGGCATAGAAACTAATATCCAGTTCAGCTATGCAACACAACCATCACATAGACATGTCAAGAGTAACAGACCATACGTAAAGAACGTAATCGATAAACCAACCTCCCCCTCCCCCGACCCTCTCTTTCACCTCCCCCTCCCCCCCTTCTGCACCCTGGGAGACAAATTACAATAATCAAACCTTTACAAAAGTGCCATTTAAAACACTTAAAAAGCCTCTACTTTAACTTAAGGGGATCCATGAGAAATTACAGTTGCCATTACATTTCTCTCTAGACTGTCCACCTCACGTTAAAAAAACAAAGAGACGGGAGACAGTCACACAACCTGTCTTTAATTTATCCGTCTACCCGTCCACTTCACGTAGTCACGTACATACAGTCATTCCCCCCCCGCCCCTCTGCTATTACTAATTCCTTAACTGCTGGTAAATTACTGGTCACTTGTCTTGCGGCCATTACCTCCAGCAATTAGTCGCTCAGAACCGCGTGGTCTATTTCCCTGTTGTCATGTTCCAGCTCCTCAAGGTGTAGTAGTCCCCTGTTGTCATGTTCCAGCTCCTCAAGGTGTAGTAGTTCCCTGTTGTCATGTTCCAGCTCCTCAAGGTGTAGTAGTCCCCTGTTGTCATGTTCCAGCTCCTCAAGGTGTAGTAGTCCATGTTGTCATGTTCCAGCTCCTCAAGGTGTAGTAGTCCCCTGTTGTCATGTTCCAGCTCCTCAAGGTGTAGTAGTCCCCTGTTGTCATGTTCCAGCTCCTCAAGGTGTAGTAGTCCCCTGTTGTCATGTTCCAGCTCCTCAAGGTGTAGTAGTCCCCTGTTGTCATGTTCCAGCTCCTCAAGGTGTAGTAGTCCCCTGTTGTCATGTTCCAGCTCCTCAAGGTGTAGTAGTCCCCTGTTGTCATGTTCCAGCTCCTCAAGGTGTAGTAGTCCCCTGTTGTCATGTTCCAGCTCCTCAAGGTGTGGTAGTCTCCTGTTGTCATGTTCCAGCTCCTCAAGGTGTGGTAGTCTCCTGTTGTCATGTTCCAGCTCCTCAAGGTGTGGTAGTCTCCTGTTGTCATGTTCCAGCTCCTCAAGGTGTGGTAGTCTCCTGTTGTCATGTTCCAGCTCCTCAAGGTGTAGTAGTCCCCTGTTGTCATGTTCCAGCTCCTCAAGGTGTAGAGAGTCCCCTGTTGTCATGTTCCAGCTCCTCAAGGTGTAGTAGTCCCCTGTTGTCATGTTCCAGCTCCTCAAGGTGTAGTCCCCTCTTGTCATGTTCCAGCTCCTTTACTACGACACCTCTCCCCTCTTTATTGCCTCACATTATACAGGTAATCATCATAATTATTTTAATTATTCTTTTACAAAACGTTTACATTTCTTAAACCCACACGGCACCTTAACAACTGGTACCTCGTTAACAGCTTGAGCGCCTGCCTCACAGCCTGAGCTCCTGCTTAACAGCCTGAGCTCCTGCTTAACAACTTGAGCTCCTGCTTAACAACTTGAGCTCCTGCTTAACAGCTTGAGCTCCTGCTTAACAGCTTGAGAGCTCCTGCTTAACAGCTTGAGCTCCTGCTTAACAGCTTGAGCTCCTGCTTAACAACTTGAGCTCCTGCTTAACAGCTTGAGCTCCTGCTTAACAGCTTGAGCTCCTGCTTAACAACTTGAGCTCCTGCTTAACAACTTGAGCTCCTGCTTAACAACTTGAGCTCCTGCTTAACAGCTTGAGCTGTTTAACAAACTGCCTTTTAATTGAAGTGCATCAAAACAACTAGTATTGCTTAAAACATTATATTCTCACTTTAAACCTGTGTTAGTTTGACAACGAGATATTTGCAGTTGACAATGTTGAGGACCAATTTAACAGCACGAGTGAGCTTGTATGTCTTTGAAATTTAACGCTGTTACTAATTTTGTTAACAGCCTCTAAGTTCTTCCTATATCACAAACGAATAACTTGCATTCTTATTGAACAGTTTTATCTTTATATTTAAACTACTAATTCAGCTTTGACAACCAAAGTGTCATTAACATGCTAATGACACTATCAGGGGCAATATACATACATTCGTCATAACACACATTCATGTATAACAAACTCCTAACTACAACCAACACATGCTTCCATTCACGGTGCTTCATGATCACTAACAATCACAAGCGAATGATGAACACGTCCTTGGCATACAATCTGAAGGAAGCTTTAAAGAAAAAGCACAAACATTTATAAGAAACTTTGCGAAAACTTGGTGTCAAAAGACTAAAATGGATGTATTTAGCTCTCTCATTCAACTATGCAAAGGATCTTCCGTGATCATACACTTAATGAAGTAAAGGGTGATATTGTTGCGACTATATATAATAATAATAACGTCTCTGTGGAGTAGTGGTAAGACACTCGCCTGGCGTTCCGCGAGCGCTATGTCATGGGTTCGTATCCTGGCCGGGGAGGATTTACTGGGCGCAAAACCTTAACTGTAGCCTCTGTTTAACTCGACAGTAAAATGGGTACTTGGTTGTAACAACGATTCTTCGCGGCGGGGATCGTATTCCAAGGACCTGCGCGAAACGCTACGCGTACTAGTGGCTGTACAAGTATGTATAACAACTCTTGTATATATCTAAAAAAAAAAATAATAATAATATTACAGTTTCAGGCAAGTTCAACAGCAAGTTAAGTTCACACCCAACTAAACCCACGAATATATCGTGTTTGAAACGTTATCTTTGACGAAAACAAATGTCACTATAGTCTTTATAACACTAAAAAAAATCAAATTATCCATGATAAACACACCAATACCATCTAATCACCAATAAACTTCATGACCCTACAGCGAATTACTGAACACTATTGGTATAACATCTGAGCTATTGGAACCGCCTTGAAGCATTCGGGAACGGACACGAGAGAGAGAGAGAGAGAGAGACATTCTTCACCTATACATAAATATTACATGAGGCTCGGGTCACTTAACTGCTCAATCGAGTAATTAACAGATTAATGGATTGTCAGGAGTCAAGTCAACTGAATTCCAACGTATTCTTACACTCCTATTTAATAACTCTCCTCCTAAATCAACAACTAGCTATTTTACTTCAAAAACTTGTATTCTTACATACAAACTTAAGACATTCTTGTGTTAAATCTTACATATTCTCATACTAATTCTTACGCACTCGAGACTCTTCCTTCTCTCACGATAATTTTAATTCTTACTTACGACTTTCATTAAATTCCCACTTAACACGAGCTCGCAAATATCCCAGCGTTAATCACCTCATTTTCTGGCTTCGGCTCATCTTCCCCCCCCCCCCCCCACAACCCCCCTCTTCTTTTTTTCGGGGGAGGGGGAGGTGGGAATGAGGGTGAGAGAGGGGGGAGGGGGGATATTCATTTATCACATTCTTTCTTGCCTTCTCAATATTACCTCCACTTTATCATCATTTATTTCTCTCCTTCCCCCATTCACAACGCAAGTTTCCCTTCTTCAATGTATTTCAGAGTCATTTTTTGTTTAGTTCGTAATTTCCTTATTCATTCGGTATTGATAATGGTTATTGTGTGGTTATGTCTTACTTGTTGTTTTAAATAGTTGTTACTTGCTTGCAACTGTTTATCTCATTGTTTACTTCATTGCCTATTTGCTTGATTGTTATTTACTTTACTCTTTGATTGCCTGATTGTTATTTACTTTGATTGCCTGGTTCCTTGACTACCTCCTTGCTTTGCCTCTATAGTGCCAAGGAGCTTCCTGCGCTCTTCACCATCGCCCAAGACACACTCCCAAGAACCCAGATCGTCTCCCACCACCACTAATGGTCACGTGGGACCACGTGGGATGTCTTTGCTCCCAGCGTGTGATCGCCTGTAATTGAACACATCCCACGTGGCCGTCTACCGACATCTCTGTCAGATGTCAATTACTGTCACTGGCTAAACATTCCCTGATTTAGATAAACCATAGGGGACTGACGGCTGAGTGGACAGCGCTCAGGATTCGTAGTCATAAGGTTCCGGGTTCAATCCCCGGCGGAGGCAGAAACAAATGGGCAGAATTTCTTTCACCCTGATGCCCCCCCCTGTTCACCTAGCAGTAAATAGGTATCTGGGAGCTAGACAGCTGCTACAGGTTGCTTTTTCCTGGGGATGTGTAACAAAAAAGGAGGTCTGGTCGAGGACCGGGCCGCGGGGACGCTAAGCCCCGAAATCATCTCAAGAAAACCTTCCCTAACTCCCACTGTTAAACTACTCCCCTACCCGTACAGAACACCATCTTCTCTATCCCCTCCCTGGAACAGAACACCATCTTCTCTATCCCCTCCCCCAGAGAACACCCCCCCCCCTCACCCCTCACAGAACACCCCCTCCCCTCACCCCCTCACAGAACACCCTCCCCCCCTCCAAGCAGCTGGAACAGATCATCATCAGCACCAGCAGCACAAACTCGGAGGTGTAATTACTTCACCCGGAGTAAGTAGGGAAGCGTCCTGGAAACTCCAGAGGGAGAGAGAGACTTCCTTTTGGACTGGTTATTTGGTTAGCGCACAAGACGTCACTATGAGCTTCCAGTGCCCTTTGTCAGTTCGTAAACTTGCCAGATGGGGGGCGGCGGCCCCCCCCCCTGCACCGGGAGATTCATCTGCAGTGGAAAACGAGGACACTCCCGGTACCCCCGTTTTGATATTTGAAAGATTAGGCTTCCCGACTTGTGATCCTGTGGTCCTGGGTTCGATCCCAGGCGCCGGCGAGAAACAATGGGCAGAGTTTCTTTCACCCTATGCCCCTGTTACCTAGCAGTAAAATAGGTACCTGGGAGTTAATCAGCTGTCACGGGCTGCTTCCTGGGGGTGGAGGCCTGGTCGAAGACCGGGCCGCGGGGACACTAAAAGCCCCGAAATCATCTCAAGATAACCTCCCCGCTTTTCCCTTGTCTCTGCCTCACAAGATGAGGTAATGTTGGTTTTCACTCGTCTTGTACCACCACGTTTTTGCATTAGCATTTTATTGCAAGTCGTTCACTGTTGAGCTTTGTGTCTTCTTCCTGTCTCTCTAAATCATCTGTTGTGTCTTTCTCTTCCAGCTCTCGTTTTCCTTTCCTCTTATTCCTGCCTCCTCTTCCCCCTCCGCCTCTCTCTCTCTCCAATATTCCACTTCATCCTCATTTCCTTTGTGGCCGTTGCTTTCACTATCCTGTAGAAGTACCTGGATGATGATGGCTCTCGTTACTCTCCAATATCTCTCTCTCCCCCTCTTCCTCATATTTCTTGTCCTCTCATACATCTTTTCCATTCTCTCCTCCTTCCTCTTTCCCCCTCTTCCTATCCCACCTCTCTCTCTCCCCCTCTTCCTATCCCACTTCTCTCTCTCCCCCTCTTCCTATCCCACTTCTCTCTCTCCCCCTCTTCCTATCCCACCTCTCTCTCTCCCCCTCTTCCTATCCCACTTCTCTCTCTCCCCCTCTTCCTATCCCACCTCTCTCTCTCCCCCTCTTCCTATCCCACTTCTCTCTCTCCCCCTCTTCCTATCCCACCTCTCTCTCTCTCCCCCTCTTCCTATCCCACTTCTCTCTCTCCCCCTCTTCCTATCCCACCTCTCTCTCTCCCCCTCTTCCAATCCCACCTCTCTCTCTCCCCTTCTTCCTATCCCACTTCTCTCTCTCCTCCTCTTCCTATCCCACCTCTCTCTCTCTCCCCCTCTTCCTATCCCACTTCTCTCTCTCCCCCTCTTCCTATCCCACCTCTCTCTCTCCCCCTCTTCCAATCCCACCTCTCTCTCTCCCCCTCTTCCAATCCCACCTCTCTCTCTCCCCTTCTTCCTATCCCACTTCTCTCTCTCCTCCTCTTCCTATCCCACCTCTCTCTCTCCCCCTCTTCCTATCCCACTTCTCTCTCTCCCCCTCTTAATATCCCACCTCTCTCTCTCTCCCTCTTTCTCTCACTCTCCCTCGCCTTCTTACCCCTTTTCTTCCCTCTCCTCCTCCTCCTTCCCCTTGCCTGTCTCACCTTCCCGCGTGATGCGGGCAATTTAAGGTGTAATTTTCACACCTAAATATTTTTTGGCTGTTGCCATAATTACATTATACCTGACTTGCCAGGATCCGATGCACCATTTTGTTCTCAACTTTACTACTCTCCGTTGTCATGGCGCCTCACAAATGACCTTCGTGTGTTCATTTTTATTCGTTTGCTTTCGAGAATATTTCTTATATAGGACCGGGGGGGGGGAATTTCACGTAACAAATCAGTTTTATTACTTTTTACTATTGGAAGTAGTAGTATCGACAGGAAGAACAACAGCCTTGGAAGCAGCCTCATCACTAGTAGTAATAGTGGTAATAGTGGTAGTAGTAGTAGTCTAATAGCATTACGTGTGATTATGAATGGTTGTTGTGGTAACGACAAGTAAGGCGGCAGCAGTGGCAGCTACAGCAATACAATACATTAAATACAATACATTTGAATTCCTGTAAATAAGTATTTTTATCATACATTGTTGTTAGCCTAAATAAATTGCGCCGTGAAACAAAAAAAAAATCCAAACAAAATAAATTGCCGTACAAAAATTGCAAATCGCCGAACAAAGAAACTACAAAACACATTAAAAGCCTACAACTTGCGTAAATAAAACAAATACTCCAATACTGGTATTAGGCCAGATAATTCTGGTATTAGACCAGATAATTCTGGTATTAAGCACAGATAACACTGGTATATAAGCACAGATAATACCCGCATTAGCTAAATTAGCGAAATAAGAACAAACATCTTGTTTAAGCAACGTGAAAACAAATCAAAGCCTAGCGCACTTTCTTATCCCAGCCCTGTGCCATTGCCACACAATAAATAAAAAAAAAAAAATCCGGTTAATGAGATGCAAAATGTTTGACGAAATATCGACGTTCGGATGTAACCGGGAGCAAACCGTCTGTAAACTGTTGAATTACAGATGGGATGAGGTTCGCTCGCTATGAATACCTAACTACCGCCGCGGCCACCAGGGGCACGGCGACCAAAATACCGGAATTAACGCACTATATGCGGCAACCCGCATGCAAATGCTTTGCATAATACGCGAACGGGACGCAAGTGCGGAAGCTGAGATTTTAGACACAAATATACAAATGCAGTGTTGTATAATGGCGTGCTTTAATACAGAATTATGGAAATATACAGACATGACTCTTGCAAATACCTCGTAATTTAGGCTACACTGAAGCTCATATAAATTTCAGAGGGAATTATTTTATGTAAAACTACATTGTTCAATGTTGAAAAAAAAAATTCATGTAGAGCCTAGTTCAGCAACGAATACCTGGATATTATGCAGCCTTTCCTCACTGTGCTTCCCTAACAGTGCTACCTTCTGTGGTTGTTCAAAAAATCACTGAGCTAATGCGGGCTCACCATAGCCCGTGCTATTGGAACTTTTTGTTCCAGGTAGCGAATCTTAAACAACAACAATACATGTTTAACAGGTCTCTAACCCTGTCCATAGAGGACAGAAGAAACTGTATATATATCCTGGTTAGCATTGTAAATGTATGGCCACGTCTGTGGTAGAAAATAAAAAAAAAAAATCAACAAAAATGTGGTTCTTAAAGCAACTTTCTGGTCCTCTTTCTAAGCCTTGTTATGCCTCTTGAAGATGACCCAATTAAGTGGTTGCCTGATGAATCTCGGCCCTGTAAACTGGTTAATTCTCTTGACACGATCAAATAACATCGACCAACCCGTAAAAAATGCCAACGTATTAGGAGAAACTCAAGCACCGTAAGGAAATGTAGATGTTTATCTCTAAACGTATTACCAAACATTCTGATTGTTTGTGATGTGTTTATATGTATGTATTAACACGATGTACTGGACGGGGTGAGAATAGCTTGAGCTACCTCATCCCTTTGTGTGTATTTTACCTCAATAAACTTATTTAAATTTAAATTTCAATTTCAAGCACCGTAATATTGACGCATCGTCTTCAATGGAGATTTGGTAGGTTGGTTAGGTTTGGACGTTTCTAGGCAAACAGTTGCATTTTTTACGGAGTGTCGAATCAAGAGAACGAGCTCCGTTTTACACTTGAAGTATCGAAGAAAAAATATATAAAGACAACTGCAATGTTTTATGTAAAATTAATTCAGTGAGAAAATCAACAGAAGCCGTGCTGAGGATTCGAACCTGTGCGGTGAGTGTTCAAACACACGCACTCTCTAGACGACTTCGCCACGACATGGTCAAAAGAATAGCAACCTGGGGTTCTGCTGGACCCACGAAGAAGGTTCGAATCCTTATCACGGCTCCTGTGGATTTCCTCGCTGATACATCCCGGTAGTGTGATGTCTATGTGAACTAATTCAGTAGTTTATGTCAAACTAATTCTGTGTTTTACGTCAAACTAATTCAGTGTTTTATGTCTAACTAATTCAATGTTTTGTCAAACTATTTCGGATAATGATGTCCATTAAACAGTTGTAAACAGGTCTGTACCGGCGGCTTATTTTCTCAAACTTCACAACGTATTACTGTATTTAGAATATTTCTGTATACCGCTGTATTTTCCGCAGTGCTGGTCATACATCTCGTGTAATTTGGGTTATTTGCTAATCTTTGTGTTGTACTAAATAGCATTCGTGGTCATTGGTAATACACCAACGTTGAGCTACGGAATATTTCATCACTAAACGTTTTCTAACAAAAAAAAAAGTTGTTTTCAGGAAGAAAAAACATCGCTTTGAGGCTATCTTGATGTTATCTTGAGATGATTTCGGGGCTTAGCGTCCCCGCGGCCCGGTCTTCGACCAGGCCTCCTTTTTTGTTACATACCCCCCCCCCAGGAAGCAGCCCGTAACAGCTGTCTAACTCCCAGGTACCTATTTAATGTTAGATGAACAGGCGCATCAGAGTGAAAGAAACTCTACCCATTTTGTTACCGCCTCCACCGGGGATCAAACCCGGAACTTTAGTACTACGAATCCCGAGCGCTGTCCACTCAGCTGTCAGGCCTTTCCAGGGGAGGGGGGAGGGAAACCGTTTTAAGAGAAAAATATTACCTGCCGTTAAGTCAGAGAAATGTTCGACTCATTGACTTTTAAGCAAAATACAATTATTTTCCCGGATGAGTATGGGGTGCACAATAAACTACCGCTCCCAGGATGAGTATGGGGTGCACAATAAACTACCGCTCCCAGGAGTAGTATGGGGTGCACAATAAACTACCACTCCCAGGATGAGTATGGGGTGCACCATAAACTACCGCTCCCAGGATGAGTATGGGGTGCACAATAAACTACCGCTCCCAGGAGGAGTATGGGGTGCACAGTAAACTACCGCTCCCAGGAGTAGTATGGGGTGCACAATAAACTACCACTCCCAGGATGAGTATGGGGTGCACAATAAACTACCACTCTCAGGAGGAGTATGGGGTGCACCATAAACTACCGCTCCCAGGAGGAGTATGGGGTGCACAATAAACTACCGCTCCCAGGAGGAGTATGGGGTGCACAATAAACTACCGCTCCCAGGAGGAGTATGGGGTGCACAATAAACTACCGCTCCCAGGAGGAGTATGGGGTGCACAATAAACTACCACTCCCAGGAGGAGTATGGGGTGCACAATAAACTACCGCTCCCAGGAGGAGTATGGGGTGCACAATAAACTACCACTCCCAGGAGGAGTATGGGGTGCACAATAAACTACCGCTCCCAGGAGGAGTATGGGGTGCACAATAAACTACCGCTCCCAGGAGGAGTATGGGGTGCACAATAAACTACCACTCCCAGGAGGAGTATGGGGTGCACAATAAACTACCACTCCCAGGAGGAGTATGGGGTGCACAATAAAGCAGCGACAACAATCAAGACACTCGCTGTCTCATCTGACCCTCACAGACGCTGGCCAAACAATGCAGCTGGAGTGAGCTTCCTCAATTCCAGAATCTGAGCCATGTGCAAAGAGGAATACATAATACAAGTCGGCTGTAAGGTACAATCTATACGCTGTAACGGCAGGGAGGTGTGGCTCTTAGATAAGAATATTATCAAGTTTATAAGTAGTCTAATATGGCTAAAATGAATGATACTGGTGAAGGATAATTTCCTACTGAAGAGAGACGAGATTTTCTGAAAATACTCTTACGATATCGCAATATTTTGAGGATTCATTCTTGAAATACTAAGCATAAGTCTCTCCCTAAGTAATAACAATAAGATATTTCTGCTTTTATCGTTACACATTGTCCTTCTTTCCGTAGTAACAGAAATATATTATAGAGGCCGATCGACACAGGACCACCGACACTCCCTAGCCTTCTCCCTACCCTGGCACCGAGCCCAGGGCTAGTGGCAGGACCTTGTCACTGCTCAACGACCTAGCCCTGAAATATATATCCTTCCTGACCTGACCTGACCTGACTCCAGGGGTCAGGACAAGACCTGGCCCTCTTTGCATTTCCACCGAGCCCTGAGACTGACTCACTCTCAACTCTAGGGTCCACACTGAATCTGTCTGGGTCCTAGGAAGCTCCTAGGCGTAAAATATGGCGTTTTGTCACTCCATTTTTCTCTCTAACGACTAGTAACACTTCTATATTGCAAGAAAATGGCCAATTGCATCGATAATTGTCAAGATGGTTGAGTGTGGGGCCGCTTATATGCTTAGAGCGGACCTCGATATAGGAATATAGGAAGTTGTAACAACGTTCTAATACGTCATAAACCCGTTAAGCCAAGATGTAACAACTTTATTACAAGTTGTAACAATCGGAAAATAGAGACAGTTTCGGTTTGTGTTTCCAGAGCATTTACCGATAATCTAAATTACATAGTAGTGAAAACAGGAACAGAAGCAACTCTAGAAACTTGCAAGAATATAAGACTACAGAAGCACTGAGGCTCTTAGAAAATAGAAATAGAAAAGTTTTATAGAAATTACCATTGTGGGCCAGTGGCATGGAAAAAAACACATCACACTTAAGCAGGAGGAAGAGCTGCCCAACATCCGCTATAGTACACATGCTTGGTGGGACCAAAGAGCCAAAGCTCAACCCCCGTAAGCATAACCAGGCAAGTACATATTCAAGGAAGGCGATGTTAGAGTACCAGCCCATATCACAGAGGCTGCCTGGGGACCACTACTGTAAGTACTCACTCACTCACTCACTCTCTCTCTCTCTCTCTCTCTCTCTCTCTCTCTCTCACACACACACACACACACACACACACACACACACACACACACATACACACACACACAAGGCGGGACCAAAGAGCCAGAGCTCAACCCCCGCAAACACAACTAGGTGAGTACATACACACACACACACACACACACACACACACACACACACACACACACACACACACACACACACACACACACGCACACACACACGCACACACACACGCGCGCACACACGCAGCCATACACGTATACGCCAGCAAATATGACTGGGTTGTACGGACCGAAAGACATGTTCTAACCAAAAACTGAAATGTATAAGTGCACAAGACCGCCCCAAGGAGCAATGACGCGCGCGCGGATGAATATACGCACGCATGCACTTACGAGCATACGCACGCATGCGTGTATGGATGAAAGCGCACAAGTGAGGATGCATTGGCATGCGTGAGAGCGCTCCTGGCTGACTCGATAAATAAATTGGCCCAACAGTCCCCGCGCCTGGCAGCCAGGCCAGCATTATGCAGCCAGCGCCGCCAGATTGAAATTTTCCGATTCATTCAAAATTTGGGCAAAGTTTAGCGAAATATCCCGACCATTTTCTGAAGACGATTGTCTGAGACGTGACGAGGGTCCTGGTGTCGTCTCTCCTCCAGAGGGGGGAGGAAATGGGGGGTTTCGAGGTACGACTTGTGTAAAGATGTTTCTCGTGGCTGTCTCCAAGCGGTCCCAAAGAGACCGCTTCCAAGACCGTTACAGGCGACCCGCCCATCAGGGACAACTCCCCGAGGAAGACCTCGCCTCGGTCCTCCTCCTTTTTTAGAGTTGCTCCTCCAGAAGAGTTCTCTCTGGATTGCCTTTGGAAGATCCTTACAAGACTGGGGGCTTCCAGGAAGGAGTAACTATAGTCATTTTCTGTTTTGTTTATTAACTCAATAGCCTCGTCCGGGACCTAATATGATTGTTACTTAAAAATTCTATTTCACTTCGAGTAAAAACTAATTATACGTCTATTGGTTCTAGAATTTGGTGGCTTCAGATGAGCTGATGGAGCCAAACAGATTATATTCATGAACACCATTGCTAGTCCTATTGAAGACTAGTCCCTAGTCAAAACAGAGACTAATATATGACCATCTGGAATGAGAAGGCGCTCAAGAACATGACAATCTACCAATAAGAGTACAAAGAAGGGCATAAGGAGGAGGCGAGGCCCAGGAGCTGGAGACTAGGGACTAACACATGACCCCGAGACGAGCAGCGAAGGCAGGGGAAAGGGAGGGAGAGAGAGAGAAGGAAGGGGAAGGGGGTGATTAAAGGAAAAGGAAGGGGAGGTAGGAAAGAAGAGAGAAATGAATGTGGGAGGTGGAGAAGGGACATAAAACTTGCATGGTAGTAAAGAAAAAGGTCAAACGACGCACTAACACCACATGCACCGATGACAACCTGGAGACTGTATGACAGGAGAGGGGGCTGACAGTGCATGACAGGTGGAATGGACAGGGTATGACAGAAGGTGGAATGAACAGGGTATGACAGGAGGTGGAATGAACAGGGCATGACAGGAGGTGAAATGAACAGGACATGACAGGAGGTGGAATGGACAGTGCATGACAGGAGGTGGAATGAACAGGGCATGACAGGAGGTGGAATGGACAGGGCATGACAGAAGGTGGAATGAACAGGGTATGACAGGAGGTGGAATGAACAGGGCATGACAGGAGGTGAAATGAACAGGACATGACAGGAGGTGGAATGGACAGTGCATGACAGGAGGTGGAATGAACAGGGCATGACAGGAGGTGGAATGGACAGGGCATGACAGAAGGTGGAATGAACAGGGCATAACAGAAGGTGGAATGAACAGGGCATAACAGAAGGTGAAATGAACAGGGCATGACAGGAGAGGAAAGAAATTATACTCACTGACCTACATACGTTATATCCACCACCCTAACGTCAAGGTGGTGTATATAACGAGGCTGGAGGACTTAAGAGGGTGGAGTGAGGTAAAGGGGAAAACCCCCAGGTAGGCGCGATGAGGGACGGAGACCCGGGGGAGGAATGAGGGAGAGAAGTGAGGGAGTAGGGGAAGGCAAGAGAGGAGAGAACAAAAAGAGGGAGAAATGTACAGGATTGCGAGAAGGGTGAGAAGTCTAGCTGAGGGAACAGGCAAGAGGGAGAGGGCTGAGAAAGAGAGGTGTGAGGGAAGGGGAATGGAGTGAAGGAGAGGTCAGACAAACGTAGTGATACACGCAGTTAACATCACCAACATGGGAATAGTTGTAGCTGTAAGATGAAGTTGCTCTTGCATGCTTGAAGTAACATGTTGCATCCTCCACCAACATATTGTTCTCACTACCAGTCTACTCCCACTACCACACACACTACCAGTCTACTCCCACTACCACACACACTACCAGTCTACTCCCACTACCACACACACTACCAGTCTACTCCCACTACCCCACACACACAACCAGTCTACTCCCACTACCCCACACACACAACCAGTCAACTTGCTCCACCTTTCCCAACTTTCCTATAAGCATCTGAGCCCCCCCCCCCTTCCCCTTAAAGTTAACCCTAAGTATTCCAAACACTCCCTTATGTAATATATATATATATATATATATATATATATATATATATATATATATATATATATATATATATATATATATATATATATATATATATATCAGCTTTTCCGCAAGTAGATTTCCCCACTACGGGCTCACTATAGCCCGTGCTGCTTGGGACGTTTTGTTCCGGGTAGCGAATCTTTAACAACAACAACATAGATTCAACTTGTATATTTTGAAACCAAACTCCTCCAGTTTACCCTCTCTTTCACCCCCTTGCTTTCTGTATCACTTTTACCTCAGATTCTCTCTCCATCCCAGATTGTTTCCAACTTCTCCAGTCTAAGGGCAGCAGCAGGCTCCCTTAGGTGTGTCGCCCTGGCTTCCCATCTCGCTCCTGGTCCTTGCCTTACGCTCCAAGATCCACAACTCAGAGCCTCTAACTTTCTCAGTTAGAGTTTCGTACATCGTCGTGTCTCGTGCATATGTTGCAAGGGGGGGCATGCTGGGAACGCTGCTGCCATGGCAGGTCCCGAGTCTGGGACGCTGCTCTTCTCTCAGGAGGACTTGGCGATGCTGTGGTGGTGCTCTTTGTAATGGGGATGGAAGGTTGCGTTGCTTCTGGTAACAAAGTTATTTTACGGTTTCCTTTGCGATCTGGCCATTTGGTTGTGTCCATGTCTTGACTGCTGGTCTGACAGTGCTGGAGTGGAGGACCCGACGAAGCTTCATGGCAATTTAAAGGACACTTAAAGAAGCTTTCTTTAAAGAAGAAGAAATATAATTTTTAACTAATAACCCTATAATTTAAAATAAAAAATTATAATAACTATAATTTTCTTTTCTTAAAGAAGCTTTCCGGTAGTCTATGCGAGTCTTAACATCATCTCGGCTGTTTTGATATCTTTAAGTGGATTCAAAGCGATTTCTTAAGCATCTTCCCTGGCTGTGAGTGCTTTTAATCGCCCCCTTGACAATTTCTCGATATCCTGATCGGTGGTAAGGCAACCGTTAATGGTCCCAAGTGGCAGTTTCAGACCCTAGAAGGGTCTTATTGCCTATGGAAACCTTATTGGTTATTTACCAAGCTTCCAAGATGGGTTTCAAGTAATCTTAACGATACATTTTGGGATTGTGAACTCGAAAGAGCGTTTCAGTAGTTCCGTGTCAATTCCTATAAAGCTTTAAGCGTTTTAAAGTTTTGGGATAACTTGAAGGTATTTAGAGAAATGTTAAACATCTCACACAATCGTCTTCATCTTTCTCTTAGCTAATGTTAAGATGAATATTTAAATAGTCTTATTTTAAAGCACAACTATTTCAATGGTTTAATTGGCATTCAATTAATAATATATTAGATAGGATTAATTTGAGCTTAATATGATTAATCCTTTGTAACAGCGTAACAGAGCCTTGCATAACGTTCTTAAGGAAACGTTGCTCAATTATCTCAACATTTTATTAGCAAAATATATCCCGAGAAAAAAGTTTACTAATTTGAATATTATAAGCTACAGTAATATTACTACCCAGTGCCTGAACTTACTAGCAGCGTCTGAACTTACGAAGCAGCGTCTGAACTTACGAAGCAGCGTCTGAACTTACGAAGCAGCGCCTGAACTTACGAGCAGCGCCTGAACTTACGAAGCAGCGCCTGAACTTACGAAGCAGCGCCTGAATTTACGAAGCAGCGTCTGAACTTACGAAGCAGCGTCTGAACTTACGAAGCAGCGCCTGAACTTACGAAGCTGCACCTAAACTTACGAGCAGCGTAAGTTTATTAAGCTGCTCGTAAGTTCGCTACTTGTGTGCATTACGAGCAGCGCTTACCCTTACGAGGCACCACCCAAACTTACGAAGCGACGCGTGAGCATAAAACTGATCACAACCACAAACACCACCACACACACAGTTACGACACACCACGGTCACAACCACACCAACATCTCATACTCATAACCACAACCACTCACAGAACCATGCAATTAAACCAGCCACAACCACAAGTGACTTATAACCAGTCACAGGAACCAAAACTACGCTTAGTCACATCTAATATTAGTTTTAGTAGTTTTTTTTTTCTACCACAAACGTGGCCACACATTTACAATGCTAACCAGCATATTTACATTTTCTTCTGTCCGCCATAGACAGGGTTAGAGATCAGTTAAACATTTAGTGGTAGTAGGCATCCATCAGTCTCAGGAGACTATGGAGTTGCACTCTGGTGTCGGCCTGGTCTGGAGTGGCCTCACCAGGGCGCAAAGCCAGGGCAGGTTGATTCGGGGGAGAAGCTGTTACCCATGCAGCAGGTCCCTCCTCTCCACGGCGCTGAAAGTCTCCTATGGAAAGGCATATGCCAATACAATTCGTGCCGATGATGCATAAAACATATACTTTTACGAAGATTTGACTGGAATGTTGATATAAATGTAAACTTTTTTAGACTTTAAAAAAAAAAAGTTTAAAAAATGTTAAAAAAAAAATGTAAAAAAAAATCTGAAAACTAAAAATGTTAACGAAAACTAACATAACAACCTAACATATCCTCAATAATCTATTACACTCAGAAATCACAATAGCGTGATGTATCAAATGAACAAATCCACAAGGGGCCGTGACGCGTATTCGAACCTACGTCCGAGAGCATCCCAGACGCTCAATAATCTATTATTCACTAAACCTGCCTAACATGACACAGAGTTCACGTGTGTATATAGTTCACCAGCTAAGGGAATTTAC
Organism: Procambarus clarkii; assembly: GCF_040958095.1. Taxonomy (NCBI): domain Eukaryota; kingdom Metazoa; phylum Arthropoda; class Malacostraca; order Decapoda; family Cambaridae; genus Procambarus; species Procambarus clarkii. Next base: position 7,871,687 of record NC_091191.1, read on the forward strand.
ATAAATAAGGACCTTGATGGGTTCCCCATTACCAAGCCATTTTATAACTCAAGTTAGAACGTTCCCAAATCCAATATTTCCTTTCTAGTAACCTTGTACTGGAGCCTCTCACATGGGACGTTGTCAAATGCTTTCTGACAATTTAATATTATGAGCTCTACCCCATCATTTCCTTTTTTTTTGGTTGATTTCGGTCATTCCACTATAGAAAATCCAATAGATTGATCGGGTATCTCCCTTCTCTGGACTGATGTTGGTGCTTGCATGTGAAGGTGATTCTATAACAGTTTTTCATTACTTTATCCAACTGTGTTGTCTTTAGCAGATTGAGTGAGAGTGAGCGAGTTAGAGTATACTCCACACGTACCCACTATACGCCACACGTCCCCCACTATACTCCAAGACACGCCAATATATCGCCGAGGACGTGGTCAGGTATTTTGTGTTGGACACACACACGCGGGGGCTGGAAATTGTGCGCTCTCGGGAAATGTTAAAATAAGGTTTTTGGGGGGATATGTTGGAGGTAGCAAGACAATATTTTCACACCTGGAGAGCACGTCCCAGCACTCTGGAAGCTTAGAGCAAGCACGAAATAGACACCAGAGGAACAACACAGGTATTAAGAGAGACACTGACAGCCACAGCGCCGACGGACATACGTAGAGAGAGAGAGAGAGAGAGAGAGAGAGAGAGAGAGAGAGAGAGAGAGAGAGAGAGAGAGAGAGAGAGAGAGAGAGAGAGAGAGAGAGAGAGGCTGAGAAGTAGACCGTAAATATAAATGAAGTGTAATTGAGGAGGGTGTGGGGGCAATGCGTGGGTGTGTGGGGGAGAAGATCAGTATGTGGGAGGGGTATGTGGGAGGGGTATGTGGGAGGGGTATGTGGGAGGGGTGTGTGGGAGGGAGTGTGGGAGGGGTGTGTGGGAGGGGAGTGTGGGAGGGGAATCTGGGACGGGGACAGAGTCCTTGGTTGGGCTCAAGGTATTTAATTAAATGGGGGCGCTGTTCCAGCCGACAATCTGCCGGGAGACCCCTAATTTTCCCACACAAAAAGGTGAAATGCAAATTGAAGGATTACCAATTGAGCTCTTCTAGCGCCGCGTACCAAGACCTGAGGCTGAAGATGGTCGTTCCTTCAAGAACCTGTACAATATTCTCGGTATTCTTGACTAAAGACTTCCAAGAAAGTGTTTTATAAACTTAGAATTTAAAAATGCATTATTATTTTTCTGTATTAAAATGTATTATTAGAAATCCATTTATTAGCTTTAATGCATATAGGGGGTACCACCTTTGGTGAAGTTGTAGGGACCCATAGCCTCGGAGAAGAGAATAAAGAGTATTACAAAGAAAAACTCGTCGTTTAACTCTAAATATGTGTGAGTATTCGCCTCTCCTACTACCCCTTTAAAAACAATTTGTGTCTTAAAACATTTCAGCATTTCCACAGCTGTTCCCAGCTATAAGTCTACTTAATAATCTGTTCAAATACCTTCCAATACTCATTTTCCTACATCTTTAATGCTATTTACCTTAGTCTGACAACACACACACACACACACACACACACACACACACACACACACACACACACACACACACACGCGCACATTAAATGGAATGCATTAGGCAGTGATGTGGTGGTGGCTGACTCCATACACAGTTTCAAGTGTAGATATGATAGAGCCCAATAGGCTCAGGAACCTTTACACCTGTTGATTGACGGTTGAGAGGCGGGACCAAAGAGCCAGAGCTCAACCCCCGCAAGCACAACTAGGTGAGCAACTAGATGAGTACACACACACACACATACGAACAAATCCACAAGGGCCGTGACGAGGATTCGAACCTGCGTCCGGGAGCGTCCCAGACACGGCCTTAATCACACACACACACACAGTGTGTGTG
>NC_091191.1:7878595-7893595 GCF_040958095.1 Procambarus clarkii
GTAAAAGAAGGAAAACTATCCCAAGGAACAAGAGAAGATTCCGAGGGGAAAAAAACTCTAAAAAGTTTAAGTAGAGTTTTAAGTGGATAGTTAAGTAGCCGTCGGCGGCGGTTTCTTAAGTACACTTTTAAGCCGCCTGGAGCCAGGGACTCCTAATGACACGTGATAAGATGACGTCAGAGACGGCCTGATATGTACCGCCTTAAGTACTGCTTGTTAAGAGTGGCAGCGGCACACATTCCCTCATCCTCGCACACCCACACCTGTATACAGGCTTTGTATGAATGTATACATGCATGTATATGTATCACACGGTGCCTCATCGCAGGAGTCTCCCCTCACCACTCTCGCCTCACACAAGCATCTCATATCAAGGACCTACTAATAATACAAAATACACCCGTTCACCGGATTAGTGCAAATATAGCACCGCTCCTGTGCCAGGTAAGTCCACTACGGGCTCACCATAGTCAGTGCTACTTGTCCCGCACCTGTGCCAGGTAAGTTACGGGCTCACCATAGCCCGAGCTACTTGGAACTTGTTCCGAGTAGCTGAATCTATACCCGCCAAACACACACCGAAACTACGACGTTGGTACAACGTTCGAACAAGTTTTAACACCTCCTAACCAGTTATAACAACCAATATAGCAAGTTGTAACAACGTTCTAATACGTCATAAAAACGTTAAGCCAAGATGTAACAACTTTATTACAAGTTGTAACAAGCGGAAAATAGAGACAGTTTCGGTTTGTGTTTCCAGGGTTACAACATAAAATTGACTGAAAACTGACAACAAACAATGCCCATTAAACGCTACGAACACACAAGAGGGAATCCAGGACAGGGCCACCATAACTTCCACAGGTTAACATACAGACCCTTAAACTGTAAATACAAAACATTACCTGTATGACCCCTTACAATATAGTTAATAACACCGGTAGACTCAACCTACTGCTGTGTTCAGTCTCACGATACTTGTCCAGCAGCCGAGGGCGCTGCTTGGTGTAGGTGAGCTGTTTTGAGAACTCACAGCTCACCTGTTTTGTTGGTGAACTGTTTTGAGAACCCACAGCTCACCTGTTTTGTTAGTGAGCTGTTTTGAGAACCCACAGCTCACCTGTTTTGTTAGTGAGCTGTTTTGAGAACCCACAGCTCACCTGTTTTGTTAGTGAGCTGTTTTGAGAACCCACAGCTCACCTGTTTTGTTAGTGAGCTGTTTTGAGAACCCACAGCTCACCTGTTTTGTTAGTGAGCTGTTTTGAGAACCCACAGCTCACCTGTTTTGTTAGTGAGCTGTTTTGAGAACCCACAGTTCACCTGTTTTGTTGGTGAACTGTTTTGAGAACTCACAGCTCACCTGTTTTGTTAATGAGCTGTTTTGAGAACCCATAGCTCACCTGTTTTGTTAGTGAGCAGTTTTGAGCTGTTTTATTTTGAGATTAGTGTCTTGAGAACCCACAAGAGTATAGAAAGCAAATGATAATGACAGCAGCAACCTTCGGCGTCTTGACTTGTATAGCGTACCTCTGTTTGGTATCGCCAATCCCGTCTGCACGAAGGCAGGCAGGGAGTAGGGTGAGAGGAGATTGGGAGAGAAGAAGTAGGGTGAGAGAAAGCAGGGTGAGAGGAAGCAGGGTGAGGGAGCTAAGGAAGGAGGGAGGAAGGAGCAATCAAAAGAAGGAAGGGTATGTGTCCAGGAGACCGAGAGAGGTGAGAGGAAGGTGGTAATGTTAAGAAGAAAGTAATGAAAGGAAATTAGGAATGATTTAAGGAGAGGGAGAGTTGGACTTAGAGAAAAGCTGAGAGGTGAGGGAGAAATGAATGAAAGAGGTGCAAAAAAAAATGAACTTATAGAAAGAGAACGAAGTCGTTATTGAAAATAAGGTTATAAGGAGAGGATGGTGATGGAGTGAAGGGTACCTTACGACCAACACCCCCACCCAAAAAAAAACTCCTCCCCACCCCCAACACCCCCCCTCCCCCACCTCCATCACCACCATTTTATTTCCAGCCTCCCACCTCACCTCACCTACCTGAAGGACGGTACTAATTTCTCGTCAAAAATACACAAATTCCCAGAGGTAAGTGAGCAAGCAGGGTACAATGGGGGAGGGTTCAGAAGGGAACAATGGGGGAGAAAGGAAGGGGGTGGGAGGGGTTTGGAAGAGAGGGGAAGGGAAGGAAGGGGAGGAAGGGAGGGGTAATCATTCTCCAGAACGACCGCAATATGAATTCATAGGCACACACACGCGTCATTCTCAAATACGAATTCATCATTTTCGCACAAATATGTACCTATGCAAATGTGACCTGGCAGGCGTTTCGTCTCGACGAGGCCCCCCCCTCCCCCCCCACCCCGACAATATTGTCGCCTTTTGTCGTTGCACTCCATTACGAGAAGTGTGTGTGTGATACGCACACACACACGCGCGCGCACACACACACACTGGACTACAGACCAGGGGGCCAGATTCACGAAAGCACTTACGCAAGCACTTACGAACGTGTACATCTTTTCTCAATCTTTGACGGCTTTGGTTACATTTATTAAACAGTTTACAAGCATGAAAACTTCCCATTCAACTGTTATTGTTATAAACAGCCTCCTGGTGCTTCGGAGCTCATTAACTGTTTAATAATTGTAAAAAAAGCCGCCAAAGATTGAGAAAAGATGTACAGGTTCGTAACTGCTTGCGTAACTGCTTCGTGAATCTGGCCCCAGTACCGCTGACATGCGTACCATGCATGATGATGGAGAGAAGAACCTAGACAGTTCTTCGCATCCAAGTGTGAGCATGGGGCTCTACAAAAGAAACTCTTTGCTTCAAAAACTTGCTCTAACTTTTACTTCATCTTACTTCCTCTTGCATTTTCAAGGACTGTCAAACCTTTGACACTGTATCGCACGAAAGGCTTCATACAAAATTTAGAAAAAAAGCCCAGAGGCAACAGAGTACTAAACTGGTTAACAGAATACCTATCTGGGAGGAAACAGAGAGTCACGGGAGGAGAAATCAAAGTGTAGAGCAAGTGGGGTACCACAGTGTAATAGGACTCATATCCTATTCGCGTGAACCACTCGTCCGAGGAGCAGGTGGATGTTGGCATACGACACAAAACTGGTGAGAAGAATAACAAGAGGGAAGAAGGGCACTGGGATCCTCTCGGACATAGGTTCGAACCCTCATCACGGCCCTTGTGGATTTGTTCAAGGGAAGGAGGACATTATACCACAGTATGACTTACAAACACTACAAGATATGTTCCGAGAAATCATTTCTGGACTTCATCGAATACAAACACGTAGAGAAAAAAGAGCGAGAAAGCTCCTAAGAAAATCACACTGAAAGGCGTAAGAGCTCTTCCTGAAGATCAAGAATAAAACACAAAATCCAATCCCAAGAACACGTGTCAACAGAAGAACATCAGCGGTGTATGCAATTCAAGCGAGCATCCCAAAACCATGTAGAAACCTGCACGATGCAGCCATCATAGCCTTGTGGACCAGCAATGTGAGCCCAGTACTCACATTCCACGTAACTATGTGCAAGTAACCCATCTGAAGACAGAGGCAAAACCGAGAAAATTCAAACAATGGCCACAAGACTGGCACCGGCTGTGAGAGAGGTGAAATATAGAGACAAGTTGACAGAACCAGATCACACAACACAAGAGAGACGAAAAGAGTTTATGTATACATGTGTATATATATATATATATATATATATATATATATATATATATATATATATATATATATATATATATATATATATATTATTTTGGGCGCCTGCCAGCAAGGCCGAGGGAGCGAGGCAGATGGCGCTCCCAGAGTTACGACGAGTCTAAGGCAATTATATTATCCTGTTTCTACCACCGCAGACCAGCTCTCAGTGTTACGGTGGAGAGTTGACGGAGGGTGGAGGGGGTCTGAGGCGGGGTGAAGGGGGAAGGGGGGGGAGGCTCTGAGGAGGGGTTGAAAATAAGGGAGAGAACCTAATAAGGGGGGAGAAGAGGGTGTCGATGAATACTAGAGGCAGCAGCAGATTGATGATTCTGATTGATGATTGACTGAGTGATGATTGACTGACTGATTGATTGATGACTGATGGCAGTAGATTGATGAATCTGACCTTGTAAGTCAGAATCCACCAATCACAAACTCACACAAGTTGGAGCCGCCGTAAACAAATAAAAATCCAACAAAAACACTAAACAAATCGAGTCAAATGAATCTTTGACTTGAATTCAAAGTCAAATCAAAGAATATGAAAATGTGATGAAAATCAAAGATCATGTTTTTGCTTTCTTGAGGTTATCTTGAGATGATTTCGGGGCTGTTTAGTGTCCCCGCGGCCCGGTCCTCGACCAGGCCTCCACCCCCCACGAAGCAGCCCGTGACAGCTGACTAACACCCAGGTACCTATTTTACTGCTAGGTAACAGGGGCATAGGGTGAAGGAAACTCTGCCCATTGTTTCTCGCCGGCGCCTGGGATCGAACCCAGGACCACAGGATCACAAGTCCAGCGTGCTGTCCGCTCGGCCGACCGGCCTTACCTACAGCCAAACTATAGTGACTGAATTTGTTTTTATATTCCCATCAGTACCATGTGAGTAGCGCCCCCTTTTAAATGGGAGGAAAGAAGCCAATATCGAACCGTCCATGTTGGTTGCGTCCCCCTCAGCAATCCCCCGGCAAATTGTGGTGAGGTTTCCAATCTTGGACAGATATATATATATATTTCTATCTTATACATATAAATGTGTTCTCAATCCTTTTCCCCTCCCCCTGCTTCGTTTTTTTTCATGTATTGTACATTTCTGCATTCTCTTTATTTAGCGTCTTGCGTCAGACTTTTCAATTTTGTCTAGCTTTTTGTTGTGTTTCGTATAGATTCTTCTTCCTTATTATTTTCTGTCAGTAAGGTTCCTATTCCATAAAATTTGTCCAGACTGACATTTCTTTTAATTATTGTTTATAAATATCAAGTATATCTCTCTATGTCTGTCTGTGTCTGTCTGTCTGTCTATGTCTGTCTGTGTGTCTGTGTCTGTGTGTGTGTCTGTCTGTTTATGTCTGTCTGTGTGTCTGTGTCTGTGTGTCTGTGTCTGTGTGTCTGTCTGTCTGTCTGTCTGTCTGTCTGTCTGTCTGTCTGTCTGTCTGTCTGTCTGTCTGTCTATGTCTGTCTGTGTGTCTGTGTCTGTGTGTCTGTCTGTCTCTCGTGCCTCTCTTGTCTCATCATGCCTCTCTAGCTTCATTTATCCCCCTTTTTCTTCACCCTTCTACTTCTCACCCTTTTTTTCTTAACTCCAACTTTGTCTTCTATAAATTAGAACAAGGAGCCATTCCCATGAGACTGTGGACCGCTTCTCTCACTCAGTGACGTTATCAGGACAATCTTACAGTTGCCCAACTGTACCCGGCTTGGAGACCACGCCCTCACTGTTCCCGGCTTGGAGACCTCGCTCCCACTGTACCCAGCTTAGAGACCTCGCCCCCACTGTACCAAGCTTAGAGACCACGCCCCCACTGTACCCGGCTTGGAGACCTCGCTCCCACTGTACCAAGCTTGGAGACCACGCCCTCACTGTACCAAGCTTAGAGACCACGCCCCCACTGTACCCAGCTTAGAGACCTCGCTCCCACTGTACCCAGCTTAGAGACCTCGCTCCCACTGTACCCAGCTTAGAGACCTCGCCCCCACTGTACCAAGCTTAGAGACCTCGCCCCCACTGTACCCGGCTTGGAGACCTCGCTCCCACTGTACCCAGCTTGGAGACCACGCCCCCACTGTACCCAGCTTAGAGACCTCGCTCCCACTGTACCCAGCTTGGAGACCTCGCTCCCACTGTACCCAGCTTAGAGACCTCGCCCCCACTGTACCAAGCTTAGAGACCTCGCCCCCACTGTACCCAGCTTGGAGACCTCGCCTCCACTGTACCAAGCAGATGGGACCGTGCAATTTTAACTCCATCATGAGAGGGGGGGGCTGTATCCACCAGCCTCACATGCAACCCAGTTGTCTATATCAACCCAAGCAACAACAACAAAAACGGCGAATCAACTTCCTGTGGAACGGTGTGACTGGGTCGCTACTTGTCTTCATCTGTGCTATTTTCATTGCCATCAACATGAATGTAAATATATGTTAATGGAGGGAAGTGAATGATGTACACTTTGTGCATATTAATGTTATAATGGTCTGTACGAGCGCGTTGGTAAGCACGGGCGCGCACGCGCACACACACACACACACACACACACACACACACACACACACACACACACACACACACACACACACACACACACACACACACAGGCGCCGGTGGCTGTGTGGATAGCACACTGGGCACGTACTCCTGTGGCCCGGGTTCGATTCCCGGCGCCGGCGAGAAACAAAAATGGGCAGAGTTTCTTTCACCCTGATACCTGTTACCTAGCAGTAAATAGCTACCTGGGAGTTAGACAGCGGTTACGGGCTGCTTCCTATGTGTGTGTGTAAAAAGAAAAATTAGTAGTTAGTAACAGTTGATTGACAGTTGAGAGGTGGGACCAAAGAGCCAGAGTTCAACCCCCGCAAGCACAACTAGATGAACACACACTACACACACCTACTAAGAAGCACAATATTATGAACAAGAAACAGAGTAGCATGTACTCTGTTTGACACGTCTTATTGTTCATCACATCACTTAACAAGTTCAGTATTAAAGAGATTTTGCCCTTGACTCTTGAAGTGCCATAGAGATAATAACAGGCTTCTTAACAACAGTTCCTGCTTAAGACATGAACTCACTTTTACCTCAAATGAATAAGGTTCTGTAATGATTTTAAACTAAGATTACAGGCTTGTATTTCTTGTAACGGGATCCCCTTTAAAAGCCATTCTGGCCATTAATATATGTGGATAGATTAACCATTGTTCCCCACCGCGTTCAACATCTATTTTGTAATGTTTATGTAAATGTTCCAGGTTGGTGTATGGCGATCCCATTCCTGGTACGGTATACATGTATACTGGTACTGTATACATGGCCGTTCCTGTACCTCTACTGGCGCTTGGACGTGAACTGAGATCTCTTCACAATGTATCACGGTTCAAAATAAAGATTATTAGGTATTTAATCAACTCAAATCAATCAAATCAAATACTTGATTTATAAACAATAGTATTTATAATTTGTAAAGTTTACATAAAAGTTACTTACATTAATCACATAAGAGTGTCGTAATAAGAGTATAACAAGTAGATATTGTCATTGTCAGAAATATGAATCCATAACTTGGGTAAATTACTTCAAGACTGGACATTGAAATAGGCACATTATATAGACCAGACCACAGACTAGAAGGTGAAGGGACAACGACGTTTCGGTCCGTCCTGGACCATTCTCAAGTCGATTGTCAAGAGTCACAATCGACTTGAGAATGGTCCAGGACGGACCGAAACGTCGTCGTCCCTTCACCTTCTAGTGTGTGGTCTGGTCTACATACTTCAGCCACGGTATTGTGACTCCTCGTCTGCATAGGCACATTTTCTCTGACCAGTCAAGAAGGGAACCCCCAGGGTCACAAAAGGTCATGAGAGGTCACACACTATCACAGGGGAGGGGTCATGGTTCATCACAGGGGAGGGGTCATGGTTCATCACAGGAAGGAAGGGGGGTGGTTACATAGCTCAATGTTCCCCCGTTACGAAGGTTAAAGGTCAAACTAGCTGAGAGAGTTTTACACGCGACTATTTTTTTTAGCTAAAAAAATAGATTCAAATATAGCAAAGGCAGACTTTTGAGTACAACAGCAACAAATGCCTTAATTGGTTATCACTGAACAATTTGCACAGGAGAGAGTGCCACACTGAGATTACAAATTGAATGTATAAAATATATATGATAGTTCTAGTGGAGTATATTGTGAGGGAACTCTGTACCAGCATGGCCATAGACATCACCTAAATCCCTCCCCTTCCCCCCTGTACCCAAACAATATATTCACTGAGCTTTTGGAGATGCTATTTTACACAGATATATGTTATATCTAGTGCGTAAATGTGCATGCATGCACGAACACGTAACGTACATGGGCGCACGCACACGCGCACACACACAGAGTGGTTGACAAATGGCATGCATTAGGCAGTGATGTGGTGGAGGCTGACTCCACACACAGTTTCAAGTGTAGATATGATAGAGCCCAGTAGGCTCAGGAACCTGTACACCTTTTGATTGACAGTTGAGAGGCGGGACCAAAGAGCCAGAGCTCAACCCCCGCAAGCACAAATAGATGAGTACACACACACACTAGACAACACTTATGTATAACGTAAATAAATATCAGAAAAAAATATTATAAACAAAAACACTGGCATCTCACCTTGTGTTTTCACCCATCCTTTCACTGTGGGAGCTGTTTGTGCTTTTTCTTGGACGCCCCCTCAAGCCTCACGCCTTCGACCCCCTGAAGGAGTAGCAGCACTGGAGCCCAGACGGACCTGCAGGTGTCTTGATAGACCCAGTTACTGGGAAATGGGCGCCTGACAACTAGGTGGACAGCGCTTCGGATTCGTTGTCCTGAAGTTCCGAGTTCCATCCCCGGTGGAGGCGGAGACAAATGGGCAAAATGTTTCTTCCACCCTGATGCCCTCCCCTGTTATCTAGCAGTAAATAGGTACCTGGGAGTTAGACAGCTGCTACGGGCTGCTTCCTGGGGGATGGAGGCCTAGTCGAGGACCGGGCCGCGGGGACACTAAGCCCCGAAATCTTCTCAAGATCTCATCCTCCAAGGAGGAGGATGAGATACAGTTAGACAAACTGATGTACGCGAGGCCTAGCTAGGTTCCCTTGAGGTGGTTCAGAGGATTTGGGAGAAATGGTACACAGAGTTGTGGATAGAAAGGGGGTGGGATTGGGGATAGGGTAGGAGGGATGTTGAAAAGATCTTATAGAAGGGGATATGCGTGGGGTTCTTGAGTCGGCAAGTGGACAAAAAAGAGGGATAGGATGAAGAGGTTGGAAAAGGCGTGTTTGTGGGAAAGAAGGGATAGGAGGAGATGGAAGGGGCAATGTTTACCTAGTCTCATCCATTACCCCAACTGAATCATTAACAAGCGCCACTCAATGTTCGCAATGCTGCCCCCAAAATATTTTTTTGCTAATTAGAACAACTCTTCCGTTAATGCTAAGCGTTGGCTATGTTAATTCTCGATCGTTTGACCGTGTTCAGAAACGCGCGTCTGCGTAACTGCGTATAAACCCGGATCTAAACGCAGGTCCGTATAGCTTTTCCCCAAGAGTTCAACAGAAAACGTGGGCCGTAAACCGTCACTTCAAATACTTGGATTTTCAAAATAAAAGTTCAGAGGTCAGAAATCGACTGGTGAGGGCCAGAAAAAAAAGAGAAAAAAGGTGCTAAAACCGGTGGCAAAAAAATGCAACCCGTTCTCGCACTTTCGTATAGTCAACATTGACTTATTAAATACGTGCAATGTGACATACTAAACATACTAGTTTACCTTGAAAAGCTTCATAGAAAACACCGACCTTACCTAACCTTCTTAGTATGTTAAGATAAGCATCTCATTGCTTCGTAATTACAATTATTACTTAACCTATTATTGGTATTGAAAAAATTATATATATATATATATATATATATATATATATATATATATATATATATATATATATATATATATATATATATATATATATATATTTATTTGGAGGTGGTCAAGCATAATCAAGAACTTTGATTACATAAGAAAATAAAAAGTAGAGTATTCCGGATTAAGACTTAATCATCCGGATTAATTAAGACATCCGGATGAATGATGGTCTGAGTAGTTGAGGGTCTTCGTGAACACTGGCAGCCCCCCTTTCAACGCCGCAGGGGCCTCTTTCAACGCCGCCGGGCCCCTTCAACGTCACAAGGCCCCTTCAACGCCACCGGGCCCCCTTCAACGCCACCTGGCCCCCTTTAACGCCACCTCTCCCCCCTCTCAACGCCACCTGGCCCCCCTTCAACGCCACCTGGACCCCTTCAACGCCACCTGGCCCCCTTTAACGCCACCTCTCCCCCTCTCAACGCCACCTGGTCCCCCTTCAACGCCACCTGGACCCCTTCAACGCCACCTGGACCCCTCTCAACGCCACCGGGCCCCTCTCTCAACGCCACCTGGCCCCCTCTCAACGCCACCGGGCCCCCTTAAACGCCACCTGGCTCCGTCAACGGCAGTTAAGATCCAGAGGAGCGCGAGGCAAGGCAGAGTAATCGTTTGACACAAAGGAAGCCTGTTCTTCCACAACACTTCCTACCGTGTCTTGAGGTCTGGGAGTGAGGCAAGGTAGTGTGGAGGTGGATGGAGGGGAGGTGGATGGAGGGGAGGTGGATGGAGGGGAGGTGGATGGAGGGGAGGTGGATGGAGGGGGGGGTGGAGAAGAGTGGGGGAAAACTGGACACTGAAAGAAAGATAAAGTGTGTGTGTGTGTGTGTGTCTGTGTGTGTGTGTGTGTGTGTGTGTGTGTGTGTGTGTGTGTGTGTGTGTGTGTGTGTGTGTACTCACCTAGTTGTGTTTGCGGGGGTTGAGCTCTGGCTCTTTGGTCCCGCCTCTCAACCGTCAATCAACAGGTGTACAGATTCATGAGCCTATCGGGCTCTGTCATATCTACACTTGAAACTGTGTATGGAGTCAGCCTCCACCACATCACTTCCTAATGCATTCCATTTGTCAACCACTCTGACACTAAAAAAGTTCTTTCTAATATCTCTGTGGCTCATTTGGGCACTCAGTTTCCACCTGTGTCCCCTTGTGCGTGTTCCCCTTGTGTTAAATAGACTGTCTTTATCTATGTGTGATAAAGACTGTGTGTGTCTGTGTCTGTGTCTGTGTGTGTCTGTGTGTGTGTGTGTATTTACTATTCATTTCTGCCTGCAGGATCGTGCTGATGTTAGCTCGTGAACCCCGCCTTTCTAACCATCGGATGTATAATGTACCTATATGGTATACATTATACAATTATAATGTATATACATTATATACTTCGGTACCAACCGGTGGTTGTCATTCTCCTGACCAATTTGCCTTCATTATATCTAAATATATTTCTACCCCACAGCATTCTTCACTGTAAATTTAATCGGCCTGGGGGGGGGAGTAGGGAAGGGAAGGGAATTATCAGGAGAAAGCGCCAAGCCACCACGACTATATAGCACTGGGAAGGGGGTCAGGATAAGGATTTGGGATGGGACGGTGGGAAAGGGAATGGTACCCAACCACTTGGATGGTCGGGGATTGAACGCCGGCCTGGGGGAGTAGAGGAGAGTACCACGCAGACTGAACACTGAGCTATCTGTGACCGCTGACACAGAATTCGAGAACAGGATATGTGTGTGTGTGAAGAGTGAGGAGGTCATTGTCAGCTGACCATCTCCAGTTTCCAAACGTCCTCCGAGTAAGCTTAGGCAATTAAAGTGGATCAGTACGTTGTTAACGTGAGATGCGACAGGACAGAACTAAGAATAGCAATAGTACCAACCTGAGCAGTAGTTGGAGCAGCAACAGTAGGAGCAGACACAGCAGTGACAACAGCAGCAAACAGTATTGCTAAACCTTTTCTCCATGAAAACCTTCTTTCATATACTTAAGCAAAGAAAAAACTCTAGACTGATTTCACAGAGAGAGAGAGAGAGAGAGAGAGAGAGAGAGAGAGAGAGAGAGAGAGAGAGAGAGAGAGAGAGAGAGAGAGAGAGAGAGAGAGAGAGAGATAGACTAACAAACAAAGAGGGGAAATATTGGAAAGAACATAGATGGATACAGAAAACATTTTAGACTCAAGAATTTTAAAATCTGTGCAAGGAAAAAACTACGATGAAACAATGGAGGACGAGGGAAGGAGAAAGAGGAGGAGAGAAGCAGCGACAAGGGAGCACAAATATAAAGCAAAGGTAGCAATAATAACAAGAATTATGGAGAAAGGAGGGAAGTGACGTAGATAAAAGATGTAGAAATACACACGGCAGAACAAGGAAGAAGCAGAAGTAGGATGTGGGAAAGAGAAGGAGAAGAAGAAGTAGAGTAGAAAAGATGCAGAAGTAGATGAAAAGGTAGAATAAGAGAAATAGCAGGATGGAGGAGGGAAGAGTGATGATGTGTGAGGATACACACACACACACACACACACACACACACACACACACACACACACAAAGGGGCCTCGTAGCGCTGGTGGATAGCGCGCAGGACTCTTAATTCTGTGGGGCGGGTTCGATTCCCGCACCAGGCAGAAACAAATGGGCAAAGTTTCTTTCACCCTGAATGCCCCTGTTACCTAGCAGTAAATAGGTACCTGGGAGTTAGTCAGCTGTCACGGGCTGCTTCTTGGGGTGTGTGTGTGTGTGTGGTGTGGAAAACAAAAAAAGTAGTTAGTAAACAGTCGATTGACAGTTGAGAGGCGGGCCGAAAGAGCAAAGCTCAACCCCCGCAAACACAACTAGGTGAATACATACACACACACACACAGACACACACACACACACACACACACACACACACACACACACACACACACACACACACACACACACACACACTCGAAACCCCCAAACATCAAGAATGGTTCACCGGAAATTAGCGCCGTCCGACACGGTGTTTTTCCTCGTCCGACCCGACTTATCTGTCGGGTTTATTGCAAATGGTGTTGCTTGCTTGCTTGCTTGTAGAAATTCCGCTGCTTTAAAAGCTCGAGATGTTCCTCTGGATCCGAACACACTCTCGTCAGCTGCCTCCCATGATCCGAACACACCCTCGTCAGCTGCCTCCCATGATCCGAACACACCCTCGTCAGCTGCCTCCCATGATCCGAACACACCCTCGTCAGCTGCCTCCCATGATCCGAACGCACCTGCCTCTCCCCCCCACCCGATCGAAACATATTCCTCAGCAAGTACAGATGTTGAAGCAAGTGAAGGTATTTTCACCCGATACAAAAATCTGTACCCCTCTGTACTCTCTAGATTGCAGGGGGGGGAGAGAAACGTAATAACTTTTACACCTGGAGAATATTAGAGGGACAGTTCCCTCATATGTCGTTCCTCATGTGTAGTTCCTCATGTGTAGTTCCTCATGTGTAGTTCCTCGTGTGTAGTTCCTCATGTGTAGTTCCTCGTGTGTAGTTCCTCATGTGTAGTTCCTCGTGTGTAGTTCCTCGTGTGTAGTTCCTCATGTGTAGTTCCTCGTGTGTAGTTCCTCGTGTGTAGTTCCTCATGTGTAGTTCCTCATGTGTCGTTCCTCATGTGTAGTTCCTCATGTGTAGTTCATGTGTAGTTCCTCATGTGTAGTTCCTCATGTGTCGTTCCTCATGTGTCGTTCCTCGTGTGTAGTTCCTCGTGTGTAGTTCCAAATCCACACATGGAAATGACTTCACAAGAGACCAGGAGGCATGTGATTGGAATGGTTTGCCAGGTTATTAGAACCGGTTTAACCGACGTGAGAATAGTTTTATGCCAGTTAAAGCTATTTAGGTCTCATCAGAATTTCATTTGTCGCATTAAAACGGGTTTACCCGTTTTAATAGATGGTTTATGCTGTATTATATTGGGTTTACCTGTTATTGTACTTGGTTTATATTTTTCGTTACTTTTATTACACTGTTGATGATGATGACGGATGATGATGATGATGAGGCTGATGAGGCTATTATGGTGGTTCTGGTAGTCCTTGCCGTTGTTAGTGTTGCTGTTATAGTGCTTGCTACAATACTATGTACTTTGTAACAACGGAGATGAACCAGACACTCCTGCCCTCAGAGTTCAGGGCAGGTTCAAAGGCAAAGCCCGAATGGTATAGCCCAAGCGAGCTATGCCACTAGGTAAGGGGGAGTGTCTAGAAGGAGTGTCACTTTACAACAAGGCTACTTCTAGATTGGTGGAAATCGTAGCCTTATTGGGCTTGATTCCTTTATATAGAGGCCGCTGGTAGATCTATGCATACATAGATCTACATAGAATACATATGCACCCACTATACCTGTGCTGAGACAAGCCTGTGTGTTGTTCCATTGTCTGTGTCGTGACTTACAGTAGTTGAGACGAACGCGGGTCATTTTCAGCCTTGTCGGTGACCTTACCTGCAAGGAGAGATGAAACTTAGTGAGGCACAATGATAGAAAAGCATTTCTTGCACGCATGAACGCGCGTGCACACACACACAAACACACGCACCCACCCCCACACGCACCCACCCCCACACACTCCCACCTCCACACCCACACACATACACAAACTACACTACACTCTGACACACAAAATCAATGGGGGGATGCAGTGAGACTCGCCTCAACTTTACATCATATTTTTAAACTATTTTATTTTCGCTGGACTCGCGCACACTGTTTCAAATTCTTGCTCCAACTTGGTGCTACAAGCTCCAGCTGGTGTAGGAGCGTGCCAGAAGTCGCTATAGTATTTCATACCTGCACAAGAACTGCCTCTCCCTCATTCGTCTTGGTAATGGAAAAAAAGGGCAAGTAAATGTAGTAGATTTATAGAACAAGAAGAGCAGGGATTCGCGATTTATACGAGCAATTCACATATATTTGGGTCTGCAAGCACTCTTAAATCTCCGGTGCTGCCAGATACAGGGAGTGTTGTAAGTGCTTGAGGCTGTGGTGGTGGTGGTGATGCTGGTGATGCTGGTGGTGGTAGATATGGTGGTGTTGCTCCCACTCTTCCCTTTCAACTTTACCAAAATGATATAAATATACAAATTCGAACAGAAAACTCATCTCAAGGATAAATTCCCCCCACAAGAGACAGGACTCATTCTAGTCGTGTCTTCCCCCTGACAGCAGGAACAGCAATAACAGTGGGAAAGTCAGCTCTTACGAGCAATGTGAAGCCTCGAACCTCTGCCCCCCTTCTTCCCCTTGTCAGTTATTCTAGCATGATGGCGAGCCCCCCGCACACCCTCCTCTACCGTCGACCTCGGCCACAT
>NC_091191.1:7898595-7968595 GCF_040958095.1 Procambarus clarkii
TCTAAATATCAAAATAATACGCGTGGCGTGTATGTGAATATTATTTGATCAAACAGCAGAGACAAATAAACAATTATAATCCTGCAAGTGATGTATTGCTTATTTTTAACGAGAGGAATTGTGATCAAAACCAAAAACTCTACGGTAATATAAACCCGGGTTTCACTTGCAAATAAAATTGTTTTCAATTGCACATTTCAGATATTTATATTTGTATGACAATTACATGTGATTTATACAAAGAGGGTTTTGTCCTTTCCACTTAAGCCTGGTCGTCAACCGGGCTGTTTGAATAGTCTTTCGGTAAACTATGTTGTTTGTGTTTGCAAATTAGAAGAGATCGGCCATGCTGTGTATTTCCTGAAAACCAATTCTCCATAAATGACAGTACTTATAGCAACAATTTTGTCAAAAACGGATTGATAGGACACCCAAAAATTGTTTTATCCAACTGTATTAATCCAAGTGGTACCTCTTGGATTATGGTAACGAAACTTAATCTAATGAGTCTAAGGCCTAATTAAGCAAACCTAGGCACAGTTTTGTGCAGATATGTGCTAAAAAATACTGTTGTTTTTTTGGAGCTGGGAGGAGGTACAGAAAGGGAAGGAATTATCCTGGTAAAGGGCCAAGCCATTACGACTATATATCACCTGGAAGGGATCAGGATAAGGATTTTGGATGGGACGGGGGAGGGGAAGGAATGGTGCCCAACCACTTTAGACGGTCGGGGATTGAACGCTGACGTGCACGAAGGGAGGCAAGACCTCCGTTTGTGTGCGCGGGGATCTGCTGTCGTATTAGCTCCAGTGCAGTTTTTAAACACTATCATAGATCTGCTGTTGAAAAGTCCTTCTTGAATTCACCCACATACTCTGAGTACTCACATATTTATATTACTTATATCGTATATACACCTACATACTTGATGTACACACCTACACACTTGGTGTACACACCTACACACTTGGTGTACACACCTACACACTTGGTGTACACACCTACACAAAGGACAAATCACAACTGATAAATTGTCTGAAAATACTGAAATGGAAAAAATTATTTCACACCCATAACCTGTCTTCTTAATTCTCATTCTCTCTCTCTCTCTCTCTCTCGCCAGTGCACCACGTCGAAGGCATAGTAAGAGAACCCTAAGCTGCTCTAGACAATTTTAGCACTGCACTGAATCTTACATTAGTTGTAAGAGAACTGTTCACGACATCCATGATGGAAGCGCTGATCTCTAACTACACTTTGTAACCACCCGTAGAATAACTGAAATATGAATTAAATAGTGCCAAAGCAACGGAAAAGGGGAAAATACAGCAATGAACTTGGAACAAACTATACTCAATATAAACGTTCCACGAGATAGCCTAATAGATAGCCTAGATAGCCTTGCCTAATTGCAAGTAATAGTTCCACCTCTAACTACCGTGACCTATTACGGAGAAAATACAACCAATTTCGAGTACAAAAAAAAATAATGCAGCGAAAGCATAATTCTGATTTATGAAGACTGTGAACCACCATTGAACTTTCAAGCTGGGAGTATAATTAGGTAATAATTACAACCACCGCCGGGGACCCATAACCCCTGGCTTGTGTGCTGGTTAAGTCTGGTCAAAGTTGGCTCGATGATAGAGGATTAAAGTGCTTGTAATTCTCCCAAGGGAAGACTCAACTGTGGGATAAGTTGCATCGTTTCCAAGATCAGCACTTGGCGATAAGTTGGCTTCCACCGCGCACTTATTAATGGGGGGTCGGCAGGAGATGGGGAAGGGAGAGGGGGGTGGTAGTGTGGTCGGGGAAGGGGAGATGGGAAAGGTGACAAGGACAGGAAAGGTAGAGGTGAAAGGACAGGAAACATGGAAGAGAATCTTTAGCAAACTTTAAATCTATAATTAAAAACACTTGGTGCAATCTCGAATAGAGTGCCGCCTTATTCTGACACTTATTCTTCAAGCTAGAGACAATTTAAGGGGAAGCTGAAGCACCACAACGCGTGCGCTCCGTGTTCCGCCGGATGTTGGCTTTCAGGGAAGGAAAAAAAGTAGAGAAAGTTCAGTCTTCCTCAAGTGAGGTGAATGTTAACAGTGACCTTATCGACGTCCTCCGAGGTCTCGACTTTCGCTCCGGGCTGGGCCGTGGTCTCTTTCTGTCCTCCGATTTGATCCTCCGAAACTGTGGCGTCGGCCGTTGGCACTGACGGTCCGGCCTCGGCCGGTGGCACTGGCGCTCCGGCCTCGGCCGGTGGCACTGGCGCTCCGGCCTCGGCCGGTGGCAGTGGCGCTCCGGCCTGGGTCGGTGGCACTGGCGCTCCGGCCTGGGTCGGTGGCACTGGCGCTCCGGCCTGGGTCGGTGGCACTGGCGCTCCGGCCTGGGTCGGTGGCACTGGCGCTCCGGCCTGGGCCGGTGGCACTGACGTTCGGAATTGGCCAGCTGTCACTGTCACTTCCAACTCGCCCCTTGGCGCTGTCGCTCTGGCCTGGGCCATTGGCACTGGCACTCCAAACTGGTCCGTGGGCACTGACGCTCCGGCCTCGGCCATTTTTACTGACGTCCCAAATTGGTCCGATGACGTTCCGGTCAGGGATGTTGGCATAGTTGCTCCGCACTGGACTATTGGTACTGTCGCTCCGGATTGGTCCGTTGGCACTGTCGCTCCGGACTGGTCCGTTGGCACTGTCGTTCCTCTCTGGCCCGTTGGCACTGCCGTTCTTCTCTGAACCGTTGGCACTGTCCTTCTCTGGACCATTGGCACTGCCGTTCTTCTCTGACCCGTTGGCACTGTCCTTCTCTGGACCATTGGCACTGCCGTTCTTCTCTGACCCGTTGACACTGCCGTTCTTCTCTGGCCCATTGGCACTGTCCTTCTCTGGCCCGTTGGCACTGCCGTTCTTCTCTGGCCCGTTGGCACTGTCCTTCTCTGGCCCGTTGGCACTGTCCTTCTCTGGTCCGTTGGCACTGTCGTTCCTCTCTGGCCCGTTGGCACTGTCCTTCTCTGGTCCGTTGGCACTGTCGTTCCTCTCTGGTCCGTTGGCACTGTCGTTCCTCTCTGGTCCGTTGGCTCTGTCGTTCCTCTCTGGTCCGTTGGCACTGTCGTTCCTCTCTGGTCCGTTGGCTCTGTCGTTCCTCTCTGGTCCGTTGTCACTGTCGTTCCTCTCTGGTCCGTTGGCACTGTCGTTCCTCTCTGGTCCGTTGGCTCTGTCGTTCCTCTCTGGTCCGTTGGCACTGTCGTTCCTCTCTGGTCCGTTGGCACTGTCGTTCCTCTCTGGTCCGTTGGCACTGTCGTTCCTCTCTGGTCCGTTGGCTCTGTCGTTCCTCTCTGGTCCGTTGTCGTTCCTCTCTGGCCCGTTGGCACTGTCGTTCCTCTCTGGTCCGTTGTCGTTCCTCTCTGGCCCGTTGGCACTGTCGTTCCTCTCTGGTCCGTTGTCGTTCCTCTCTGGTCCGTTGTCACTGTCGTTCCTCTCTGGTCCGTTGGCACTGTCGTTCCTCTCTGGTCCGTTGGCTCTGTCGTTCCTCTCTGGTCCGTTGGCACTGTCGTTCCTCTCTGGTCCGTTGTCGTTCCTCTCTGGTCCGTTGGCACTGTCGTTCCTCTCTGGTCCGTTGGCTCTGTCGTTCCTCTCTGGTCCGTTGGCACTGTCGTTCCTCTCTGGTCCGTTGGCACTGTCGTTCCTCTCTGGTCCGTTGGCTCTGTCGTTCCTCTCTGGTCCGTTGGCTCTGTCGTTCCTCTCTGGTCCGTTGGCAATGTCGTTCCTCTCTGGTCCGTTGGCACTGTCGTTCCTCTCTGGTCCGTTGGCTCTGTCGTTCCTCTCTTTCCCGTTGGCACTGTCGTTCCTCTCTGGCCCGTTGGCTCTGTCGTTCCTCTCTGGTCCGTTGTCGTTCCTCTCTGGTCCGTTGTCGTTCCTCTCTGGTCCGTTGTCGTTCCTCTCTGGTCCGTTGTCGTTCCTCTCTGGTCCGTTGGCTCTGTCGTTCCTCTCTGGTCCGTTGGCTCTGTCGTTCCTCTCTGGTCCGTTGTCGTTCCTCTCTGGTCCGTTGGCTCTGTCGTTCCTCTCTGGTCCGTTGTCGTTCCTCTCTGGTCCGTTGTCGTTCCTCTCTGGTCCGTTGTCGTTCCTCTCTGGTCCGTTGGCACTGTCGTTCCTCTCTGGTCCGTTGGCTCTGTCGTTCCTCTCTGGTCCGTTGTCGTTCCTCTCTGGTCCGTTGGCTCTGCCGTTCCTCTCTGGTCCGTTGGCACTGTCATTCCTCTCTGGTCCGTTGGCACTGTCGTTCCTCTCTGGTCCGTTGGCACTGTCGTTCCTCTCTGGTCCGTTGTCGTTCCTCTCTGGTCCGTTGGCACTGTCGTTCCTCTCTGGTCCGTTGGCACTGTCGTTCCTCTCTGGTCCGTTGTCGTTCCTCTCTGGTCCGTTGGCACTGTCGTTCCTCTCTGGTCCGTTGTCGTTCCTCTCTGGTCCGTTGGCACTGTCGTTCCTCTCTGGTCCGTTGGCACTGTCGTTCCTCTCTGGTCCGTTGTCGTTCCTCTCTGGTCCGTTGGCACTGTCGTTCCTCTCTGGTCCGTTGGCACTGTCGTTCCTCTCTGGTCCGTTGGCACTGTCGTTCCTCTCTGGTCCGTTGGCACTGTCGTTCCTCTCTGGTCCGTTGGCACTGTCGTTCCTCTCTGGTCCGTTGGCACTGTCGTTCCTCTCTGGTCCGTTGGCACTGTCGTTCCTCTCTGGTCCGTTGGCACTGTCGTTCCTCTCTGGTCCGTTGGCACTGTCGTTCCTCTCTGGTCCGTTGGCACTGTCGTTCCTCTCTGGTCCGTTGGCACTGTCGTTCCTCTCTGGTCCGTTGGCACTGTCGTTCCTCTCTGGCCCGTTGGCACTGTCGTTCCTCTCTGGCCCATTGGCACTGTCGTTCCTCTCAGGCCCATTGGCACTGTCCTTCTCTGGCCTGCAGTTGGCTGTTGACGGGTCGTTAGTGGAGTGCCATGGCCAGAGGCGGTGTGGTTCTTGTCAGACACAACAGCCCGGTAGTACAGTTGACCTGAAGGGGGGCTGGTGTCAGCCGGGTTCATGGGGGTGTCTATGACCCAGAGGTGACCGCTGTAGCAGGCCATCAGCAGGCGGGAGCAGTTGTGGCATTTTGGGGTCAATCGGGCGGGTCCTGGGGTCTCACCGTGGGGCGTGTTGGCCCCTCTGGCACGTCGTGGGGTCTGATGGGACGCTTCTGGGGTCTGATGGGATGCTTCTGGGGTCTGATGGGACGCTTCTGGGGTCTGATGGGACGCTTCTGGGGTCTTCCACCCTCGCATCACCACCGTCAGCGTCCTGGGGTCCCAGGTCTTCCCCCGTCCCTTGCGGTACAAGCCGTTTCGGAACTGCTTCACGTGGAAAGCCGTTTTGACAGCTGTGTTTATGGCGGGAACTGGGGTGACCTGCAGGTGGTTGCTGCCGTCCGGGTGCGTCCAGTTGCCTTTCACGGAGCAGCTGGGTATGAGTACCGGCAGCTCTCCCCCGCCTACCCCCTCGCTGCCATACTTGCCATACTTGGCCATCACGAACCCCAGAGATACCCGGTGGTTCTCTAGGGATCCTCTCAGACCTATGATCTCCACGTGGTTTTCCATTGTATCCTCCGCCCCCTTCAAGGAGTCCGCTGGCCTTTTTAAGGAGTCCTCCGCCCTCTTCGAGAGGTCCTTTGCTCTCTTCGAGGGGTCCTCTGCTCTCTTCGAGGGGTCCTCTGCTCTCTTCGAGGGGTCCTCTGCTCTCTTCGAGGGGTCCTCTGCTCTCTTCGAGGGGTCCTCTGCCCCCTTCAAAGGGTTCTTTACCCTCTTCAAGGAGTCCTCCGCCACCTTCGAGAAGTCCTCTGGCCCCTTCAAGGGGTTCTCTGGCCCCTTCAAGGCGTTCTTTATCCTCTTCAAGGAGTCCTCCGCCACCTTCGAGGAGTCCTCTGCTCCCTTCAAGGGGTTCTTTACCCTCTTCAAGGAGTCCTCCGCCCCCTGCCCCCATGTCAACGCTCCGACGTGAAGTAGCGGTAAAAGTAAGGCGAAAATATTCATAAAAATTTGAAAATGAAAATTTTGAATGAAAGCATCAATGAGTTACTTCAATCTTGAGGAAATATAATGGTTTTCAAAAGTGAGATGATTGACATGAGTGTAAGCATGAGGGTGGGGAGGTGGGGGCCAGGAGCTGGGCATGAAAATGGGGGGGTGGGGGCAGAAAATCGATCAGAAAGGGGGAGAGGTTGAGAGGGGGAGAGGGGATGGATGGAATAGCTTCCAACCCTTTTCTCTCACTTCTCTTTCATCCTCCCAACCCCCACCTAACCCCCCAACCCCCTCTTGGCCAACACAAATCACTAAACTTGAACTATAACTTAAGAATGGATGAACAAACTGATGAAAACTTAATAACAAGAAAGAAATCCCAGAAGAATGAAATTGAAACGATAAGTTTGGTTTTTTTTTTAATGATAAATTCATCCTTATAACAGGAAAGATTTTGTGAAGCAAAAACAACAAAAAGGTGATTATGAGAGGACAAAAAAAAAACAAATAAATGTCCTAACCGGTTTTGCTTATCTGCTTTATGAATGGTCCGAGAGAGGGACTGGTGCAAGGTGAGTAATTGGACCATGTATATGGTCCAATTACTCACATATATCTCGTATATGGTGAGTAAGGACCATGTATTAAGCAATAATCCAGTACAGAGTGTACTCACCTAGTTGAGCTTGCGGGGGGTGGAGGTTGAGCTCTGGCTCTTTGGTCCCGCCTCTCAACTGTCAATCAACTGTAGTACAGGTTCCTGAGCCTACTGGGCTCTATCATATCTACATTTGAAACTGTGTATGGAGTCAGCCTCCACCACATCACTGCCTAATGCATTCCATGAGTGTGTGTGCGCGTGTGTGTGTACTCACCTAATTCACCTAATTGTGCTTCCGGGGGTTGAGCTTTGGCTCTTTGGTCCCGCCTCTCAACTGTCAATTAACTGGTGTACTGGTGTGTGTGTGTGTGTGTGTGTGTGTGTGTGTGTGTGTGTGATCTCCTATTTTTACTCCAATAATTGTGCCTGAAAAATCGAGCGCCAGCTCTTGGACCCCATTTTTCCATCCACCGACTAGTTTACTACAACGAATCCTGAACGATATCCCTATCATATCCACTTTTTAAATTGATAGAGTTGGCTTCTCCAACCTGCTCTTTTAGTTCAGTGGCAGTTCTCACTACTCCTTGGCTGTGTGCGTGTCTTCTCGGCCCAGTCAGGCTCATAGCTTGATTATGGAGGAGTTAAGAGGTCATAAAAGGAGTGGCTGAAAGCAATTTTAAGAAATTAGATCAAAGGCGGAGACCAAAGGAGACCCAGGAACGGACTCTCCTGCATTCATTGTTCGCTGGTAACTGTTCGCTTGTCGGGCAAGACGCTCTTATCTTCTTCTTGAGATCTTGAGATGATTTCGGGGCTTTAGTGTCCCCGCGGCCCGGTCCTCGACCAGGCCTCCACCCCCAGGAAGCAGCCTGTGACAGCTGACTAACACCAAGGTACCTATTTTACTGCCAGGTAACAGGGGCATAGGGTGAAAGAAACTCTGCCCAATGTTTCTCGCCGGCGCCCGGATCGAACCCGGGACCACAGGATCACAAGTCCAATGTGCTGTCCGCTCGGCCGACCGGCTCTCTGGGGTCTTCATTACAGTTTTGTGGTAAATTTTTATAACGTTCGTTTTTTCGTATCACGACTACCCAGCCGGTCTGCGTACACGACTGGGGAGCCGGTCGGCCGAGCGGACAGCACGCTGGACTTGTGATCCTGTGGTCCTGGGTTCGATCCGAGGCGCCGGCGAGAAACAATGAGCAGAGTTTCTTTCACCCTATGGCCCTGTTACCTAGCAGTAAAATAGGTACCTGGGTGTTGGTCAGCTGTCACGGGCTGCTTCCTAGGGGTGGAGGCCTGGTCGAGGACCGGGCCGCGGGGACACTAAAAAGCCCCGAAATCATCTCAAGATAACCTCAAGATAACCCACAGTGTTGGTACGACATCTGGATGTGTAGTGACAACACAACTCTTGATGAAAGTCGTATGGAACCACTTTGAAGTGAAAGTGGTCTTAACTTGCCTTAAGTTTTAAGGCAAGTCTAAGGTGGTCTTTTTATGGCACCTCCTGTAAGTTAAGGTGATCATGTGGAGACTTAAATTAACTAAACGAGCAGGTTGTAGAAGCCAATTTAATTTATAATCTCAAAAGGTGATATGATGGAAAGTTAGGTCGAAAATCGTTTCACTTAACAACTGGAGGCAGGAAATACGGGGTCCAAGAGCTGAAGCTCGATTCAACAGGCAAAAATAGGTGAAAACAATAGCATCACAATACCCATGACTGTCCCTCCCCCCCTCCTCCTCCCTCCATATATAACCTCTACGATACATAGCTTTCTTGCATTCTAAACACCTAAACCCCATACCGTCCAACAACCTTTTCTAAGACAAAAGCAAAATTCCCCGCCGTCCCGAGAGAACATTAGAAGAGAATGACTCCTTAAACGTCTTCCATCCCTAAGGCGACGCCCCTAAAGACACTCATTTCCCTCTTCCGGATTAATAACTCTTTGGGGGGACGAGAAAGTAATGTTGTGTTTAACGGAGTGAAAACACCAGCTCTGACCTAGGTTGGGAGTTATCTATCTTTATAAGTGGGCTTCCGCCCTGGCAACACTCCCTCATTCTCAATGGTCCATAAGGTTTATCGACCCCACTTGTGTGGCTGGTTGCCGCTGAGGTCAGACTCCTGTGTGGTGGTGGTGGGGCGACTTCGGTGTTGTGGTATTCCTTGTTGCCTGAAGGCTGTTGGTATCGAGGGTTAGTGTTCTCTCCCGCTTCCGTCGACCGGATTTTTGTGTGGTCCACACTGGTAGATGAGCTGTGTTTGTGTGGTCCACACTGGTAGATGAGCTGTGTTTGTGTGGTCCATACTGGTAGATGAGCTGTGCTTTGTGAGGTCCACACTGGTAGATGAGGTGTGCTTGTGTGGTCCACAGTGGTAGATGAGCTGTGTTTTGTGTGGTCCACACTGGTAGATGAGCTGTGCTTTGTGAGGTCCACACTGGTAGATGAGCTGTGTTTTGTGTGGTCCACACTGGTAGATGAGCTGTGTTTGTGAGGTCCACACTGGTAGATGAGCTGTGTTTTGTGAGGTCCACACTGGTAGATGAGCTGTGTTTTGTGTGGTCCACACTGGTAGATGAGCTGTGTTTGTGAGGTCCACACTGGTAGATGAGCTGTGTTTTGTGAGGTCCACACTGGTAGATGAGCTGTGTTTTGTGTGGTCCACACTGGTAGATGAGCTGTGTTTTGTGTGGTCCACACTGGTAGATGAGCTGTGTTTGTGAGGTCCACACTGGTAGATGAGCTGTGTTTTGTGAGGTCCACACTGGTAGATGAGCTGTGCTTGTGAGGTTCACACTGGTAGATGAGCTGTGTTTGTGAGGTCCACACTGGTAGATGAGCTGTGTTTGTGAGGTCCACACTGGTAGATGAGCTGTGCTTGTGTGGTCCAATTTGAAATCTATCAGGAAGACATTCATCCTCAATAACTTTTGAGATATCTACACCAATGCTAAAATCTTGGCAGATATTAAAATCTGCCCCCGGGGGGGGGGGGGTAACTTCCTTGGCGCTGGCACCCGCACCCGAGGTCTACCCTGGACCTCCTTTAGGGGTCTATCCTGGACTTCTTCAGGGGTCTACATGGTACTTTTCCCGAACTATCAGGAAATGGTCAGAAACTACCCTGGACCCTGGTCTTCTACCCTGGACCCTGGTGTTCTCTCGGCACCGCCTTTTGTCCTACAACCAATCACGAAGCGAACATCAGCACACTACCGTGATCTCTGTGCCTAGAATGGTCAGAAACCATGTCAACGGGATATCCTTGCGACTGCCATCTCCTCCCTTCTATAGATATAAAAAATATGCTCATTATTCGTTTTTTTTACTTCCAGTTCAATATTCATTATTACTGATGTTATATTTAGCAATCCACACTATCATATATTATAAATATATCAACAATGCCTTGAAAAATGATTCGTAAAATGTCGTTTTTCAAACATATGTATATATATTTATTTTTTTTTGCATTTAAAAGCCCCCTGATTAATATATTGTTGGAATTATGGTTTTTGTAAAGGGACTTTTTGTACAGAAAACCTGATAATGTTGAATTTACGATATACAGAAATCATATGATATATTTATTCGAGTGTTTTACTGTGGTACACTTTTATACCTGAAGGATACATTTTCATGTTTTTTTTTAATACTGAATGAATTAATTTGTGTGTGTGTGTGTGTGTGTGTGTGTGTGTGTATTCACCTAGTTGAGTTTGCGGGGGTTGAGCTTTGCTCTTTCGGCCCGCCTCTCAACTGTCAATTAATTGTTTACTAACTACTTGTTTTTTTTACTTGAGAATGGTCCAGGACGGACCGAAACGTCGTCGTCCCTTCAATTTCTAGTGTGTGGTCTGGTCAACATACTTCAGCCACGTTATTGTGACTCATCACCTGCATACTTTTTTTTTCTCCACACCACACACACACACACACTTTAGTGTCAGAGTGGTTGACAAATGGAATGCATTAGGAAGTGATGTGGTGGAGGCTGACTCCATACACAGTTTCAAGTGTAGATATGATAGAGCCCAATAGGCTCAGGAATCTGTACACCTGTTGATTGACGGTTGAGAGGCGGGATCAAAGAGCCAGAGCTCAACCCCCGCAAACACAACTAGGTGAGTACACCAGTAAGCAGCCCGTAACAGCTGACTAACTCCAAGGTACCTATTTACTGCTAGATAACAGGGGCATCAAGGTGAATGAGCTAGCTCTTGGACCCCGCCATTCTAACTGTCGGTTGTCTAATATACTGATTCCAGACATATTTCCTTACCTATATCTATAAATGAAAATGTCTGTCCGAAGTTGAACAAACGCTTAGGGCTAGTTTCACCTAATTTTCCCAGTAATTGCTGTTGGGTACGCGCACAACATAGTCGGGTCGGGCTTGACATTTAAAAACAAAAAAGTACCATGTAACACTACTAACTTAGATCCACGAGAAATCTTGCTTTGAATTATCTTTTTTGCCATATTGTGAAAACTTTATCCGCTGATCACGGATCAAGATTTCCAAAAGGTCGCCATTGTGACGATATCTTGCTATCGTGCATGAAGAAGCTGCAAGGATCTTCGTCTTGTATGTTATCTATCAAGCTGCGAAATAGAGCATTGTATGAACAAATCCACAAGGGCTGTGACGAGGATTCGAACCTGCGTCCGGGAGCATCCCAGACGCTGCCTTAACCGACTGAGCTACGACAGAGTAAAAGAATTGAAACCGAAGTTCTACTGAACCTTGTGGATTTGTTCAAAGGATGTATCACGTTAGTGTGATTTCTGTGTGTAAAGAGCATTGTATTCTTCCTAGTTAACACTCATTTCCTTGTATTCCTTGTATATTCCTTGTATTCGCCTATGTATAAGTGCTCCAGTGACGAGTACAATCCCGGTATCATTGGGGTAGTTATGATTTTAATTTGATTTTAATCTGTGCGTGTGTAAAATGATATATGGAATCTCTTCCCTATCTATTTTGCCTTTTAATCTTTTCATGCTTCTGCAGCTTAGCGTGTAAGCTTCCGTCTCCCGTTCTATTTCTGTAATCTCTGTAAATGAATTTGTCGTAATTGATAAGCTTGCTTGAGCTTATCAATTATCCATTTCTCTTTTATGTGGAATCTTGACTGTCTTGTTTCTGAGGTGGAAGTTATTTTTATCCCTCGCAAGGGGAGATGTTGCCATCAGATTTGTTCCATTCCGCTGGTTCATTGTTCTGCGTCAGATGTGGCAATTTGTGCTCAGGATAGCCCCCCCCTGCCAGGTGTAAAAGGTGTGGTACTCAGGATAGCCCCCCACTGCCAGGTGTAAAAGGTGTGGTACTCAGGATAGCTCCCCACTGCCAGGTGTGGTACTCAGGATAGCCGCCCACTGTCAGGTGTAAAAGGTGTGGTACTCAGGATAGCTCCCCACTGTCAGGTGTCGTATTCAGGATAGCCCCCCACTGCCAGGTGTAAAAGGTGTGGTACTCAGGATAGCTCCCCACTGTCAGGTGTCGTATTCAGGATAGCTTCCCACTGCCAGGTGTGGAAGGTGTGGTACTCAGGATAGCTCCCCACTGCCAGGTGTGGTATTCAGGATAGCTTCCCACTGCCAGGTGTAGAAGGTGTGGTACTCAGGATAGCTCCCCACTGTCAGGTGTCGTATTCAGGATAGCCCCCCACTGCCAGGTGTGGAAGGTGTGGTACTCAGGATAGCTCCCCACTGCCAGGTGTGGTATTCAGGATAGCTTCCCACTGCCAGATGTGGAAGGTGTGGTACTCAGGATAGCTCCCCACTGCCAGGTGTGGTATTCAGGATAGCTTCCCACTGCCAGGTGTGGAAGGTGTGGTACTCAGGATAGCCCCCACTGCCAGGTGTGGTACTCAGGATGGCCCCCCCACTGCCAGGTGTGGTACTTAAGATGCCCCCCCCCCCCCACTGCCAGGTGTGGTACTTAAGATGGCCCCCCCACTGCAAGGTGTGGTACTTAAGATGGCCCCCCCCACTGCCAGGTGTGGTACTTAAGATGGCCCCCCCCACTGCCAAGTGTGGAAGGTGTGGTACTCAGGATAGCCCCCACTGCCAGGTGTGGTACTCAGGATAGCCCCCCCACTGCCAGGTGTGGAAGATGTGGTACTCAGGATAGCCCCCACTGCCAGGTGTGGTACTCAGGATAGCCCCCCCACTGCCAGGTGTGGAAGATGTGGTACTCAGGATGGCCCCCCACTGCCAGGTGTGGAAGATGTGGTACTCAGGATGGCCCCCCACTGCCAGGTGTGGAAGATGTGGTACTCAGGATGGGCCCCCACTGCCAGGTGTGGAAGGTATGGCACTCAGGATAGACCCCCCCCCCCCCTACTGGATGTTTGATAGTTCTCTCAGCATTTTTACGCAGTTCAAACCTTTACTGTGAAAATTCAGTGTAATGAACCCATAACATTTGTTCGGACTTCAAATCTACTTCGGATCTACATAATCTACTTCGGATATTGCGATCCGAGTAGATTATGTGTTATTGATTGTGCCCGAGTCTTTATATAAAAAAAAAAGATCAAATCGAGAGTATTTTTAATCCTAGTTGATTCTTTTAGACTATCTAAGGTCCTCTCTGACCGTCCTGTGTTCTGGTTATATTTCCAGGTTGGTTACTTGAGACAGAATTACTGCCTTTGACCCTCCGTCACCCTCACCACCTTCACCCTCCGGGGGGCCTGGTAGCCTGGTGGATAGCGCGCAGGACTCGTAATTCTGTGGCGCGGGTTCGATTCCCGCACGAGGCAGAAACAAATGGGCAAAGTTTCTTTCACCCTGAATGCCCCTGTTACCTAGCAGTAAATAGGTACCTGGGAGTTAAGTCAGCTGTCACGGGCTGCTTCCTGGGGGTGGAGGCCTGGTCTAGGACCGGGCCGCGGGGACACTAAAGCCCCGAAATCATCTCAAAATAACCTCAAGATAACCTCCGTCTTAAACCCGGGTAGAATGAAGTCTAACGGGAATATAATATATCGCACGAGTTTTTCTGCCCAGTTTCTTATCATAACCATCTGTCTTCCCCAGACGCTACACCTGAAAGTTAGGTATATTAGAATAATTACAGAGATCTTACTCTCTATTCCCTAAACATCGACCACTACATTCGTACGTGCAATTTAGCAATTACATGCATGCAACCTCGTCGTTAATATGCGACCTACATTAGCATTTGCATATGTATACATCATATTCTGCTGCACAAACTTACCGGCCATGTAATCTCTAATGTGAGAATCTGTGAATTCTCAGACTGTTGCATTTCAGGGTTTGGAGGTCATTTATTGAACGCCTAAATAGTTCTCGTTGTTCGGAAGAAGGAAGAGAGGTAGGTAGTGATGTGTGGGAAATATAGACATAGGGAGAGAAGGTGGAAAGTTTGTGTGGAAGGCGACGGAGAAGAAGGAAGAGAAGGGAAGGGGAGAGAGATAGGTACGAAAGAGTTGGAGAAAGGGAAAGAGGTTGGCAAGGAAGGGGAGAATGGAATGAGGTGGATAAAGAAGATAGGAAGGAGAGAAAATGAACGAATTGAAGCAGAGAAGGGGGGGGGGGCGAGGGAAGGAATTAGAACAAGGGAATAAAGAAGAGCACGAAGGTTAGGTTAGGTTAGTACATCAGTTTAGTGACGTTTTTGAAAAGCAGAGGAGCAACAGGTACTCTGAGAGAGAACTACCATCATCAGAGGCCCGAGACTGTTCAACAGGCTTCCACTACACATAAGGGACATAACTGGCCGACCCCTCACAGTGTTCAAGAGAGAACTGGATAAGCACCCTTAAAGGATACCTGATCAACCAGGCTGTGATTCATACGTCAGGCTGCGAGCAGCCGCATCCAGCACCCTGGTTGATCAGTCCAGCAACGAGGAGGAATGGTCGACGACCGGGCCGCGGGGACGCTAAGCCCCGAAAACACCTCAAGGTGACTTTAAGGTAACGTTATGAGCGCTGGAGAGGACGGACAGGGCATGAAAGCCGTGGCTCCAGGAGGGCGGCCGTGGCTCCAGGAGGGCGGCCGTGGCTCCAGGAGGGGGGGCCGTGGCTCCAGGAGGGCGGCCGTGGCTCCAGGAGGGCGGCCGTGGCTCCAGGAGGGCGGCCGTGGCTCCAGGAGGGCGGCCGTGGCTCCAGGAGGGGGGGCCGTGGCTCCAGGAGGGCGGCCGTGGCTCCAGGAGGGCGGCCGTGGCTCCAGGAGGGCGGCCGTGGCTCCAGGAGGGCGGCCGTGGCTCCAGGAGGGCGGCCGTGGCTCCAGGAGGGCGGCCGTGGCTCCAGGAGGGCGGCCGTGGCTCCAGGAGGGCGGCCGTGGCTCCAGGAGGGCGGCCGTGGCTCCAGGAGGGCGGCCGTGGCTCCAGGAGGGCGGCCGTGGCTCCAGGAGGGCGGCCGTGGCTCCAGGAGGGCGGCCGTGGCTCCAGGAGGGCGGCCGTGGCTCCAGGAG
The DNA here is from genome assembly GCF_040958095.1 of Procambarus clarkii. NCBI lineage: Eukaryota > Metazoa > Arthropoda > Malacostraca > Decapoda > Cambaridae > Procambarus > Procambarus clarkii. Next base: position 7,913,697 of record NC_091191.1, read on the forward strand.
GGCGGCCGTGGCTCCAGGAGGGCGGCCGTGGCTCCAGGAGGGCGCGGGTAAGGAGCTTCCTCCACGCGTGGCTCTTCACAGATCGCCAACACGACATCAAAGAAATTCCAAAATGAAGATAGTCAGAATACCCGACCAGGCGGAAGGGGAGTACACGGAGGAGGCTGTGGGTGTTGGCAGGGGGAGGGGGGGGAGTGGGTGTTGGCAGGGGGGGGGGGGAGAGAGAGGGTGTCGGCAGGGGGATGTGATGTGATACCCAAGCATCCAGTGGGCAGCTCAAGCATACCCACACACCCACCTATACCCACCCACCAAGGCCAGAGCCACACACGAATCAGCAAAGCTTGAAGAACCACCCAGGAGTTACACTCACCACTATAGTACATTACACACCACCACGTTTGTTTTTAAGCTTGAAATATCAACTTTCCGTTCATACAGTCTCGTGTTTGGCAGTAGGGAGGGGTGACTGGCTAGGGGGGGGGGGGATGTTGTGTGGGGGGGAGACTGGGGGTGGAATGTAAATGATGGGGAACATGACTAACGACCACATACCAGAGGGGGAACATGATGAAAGCTTCACGCCTGAGGAGATGTATGACCGAGCAACATATTCATGAGGCGGGGGGAGGCTGGGCTAAAGCTGGGTGCCCCAGTGTGAGGAAGGTGAGTGTGGGTAGTGTGTGAGTGTGGAGTACACAGGTGGCATGTGGATAGGGGAGGGCGGGATGTACAGGTTTTGATGCTGAGTGGCACCACACCGATGCTGCATAGCGTGACTGGTGAACCATTGGACGGAGCGAGTGCGCTGATGACGGAGTGCGCTGATGACGGAGTGCATGGCTGAGGAAGTGCATTGACGAGACAGAGAGAGAGAGAGAGAGTGCATACACTAGTGCCTAGTGTGATGCAGTCATAACTATACAGAAGGTAATTAACAACCATAATACCATCAAGCCATGTCATCAATAACAGATTTTTTCACAAGTTTTCTTACAAGAGATTGAGAAAAACGACTATATATATATATATATATATATATATATATATATATATATATATATATATATATATATATATATATATATATATATATATATATATATATATCACGAAAATAAACACGTGATTAAGAATGTGACAATGTCAGACCACGGAGGAAAAATGAAACAGGAATTTCCTTAAGTACTTTCGTATATTAAATACATCTTCAGAAGGTCATCTTCTTCAGACCTTCTGAAGATGTATTCAATATACGAAAGTACTTAAGGAAATTCCTGTTTCATTTTTCCTCCGTGGTCTGACATTGTCACATTCTTAATCACGTGTTTATTTTCGTGATATATATATATATATATATAATATATATATATATATATATATATATATATATATAATATATATTATATATATATTACACACGTATAGAAATGTCAATCAGTTTAGGAATTGGACCAAATTATATAAGGAGTTTCATAATGTTTTAGAGAACAGATGTACTGTAACCCAGTGAAGAAGTAGCAGCTCGGGGAAGTAGTAGAACTCCCAGAACCCTCTCCAGAACCTTATGTGGAGCGGATTAATAAGATTACTGTGAAGAAGGTCGGTACAATAGGCTGCACAATATCCCTCATAAGTCCATATCCTTTGATACCCCTCTTGATAAATTCAAGAACATGGAAATGTTCTCACGTGAGTAAGGTGTGAGCTTCCACCTGAACCAAGGACAGCATAATGGGAACCAACATTTAGGGCTGACAACTAGGTGGACAGCGCTTCGGAGTCGTAGTCCGGAGGTTCCGGGTTCGATCCCCGGTGGAGGCTGAGACAAATGGGGAAAATGTTTCTTTCACCCCTGATGCCCCTGTTACCTAGTAGTAAATAGGTACCAGGGAGTGAGACAGCTGCTACGGGCTGTTTCCCGGAGGGTGTGGAACAAAAGGGAGGCCTGGTCGAGGACCGGGCCGCGAGGACGCTAAAGCCCCGAAATCATCTCAAGATAACCCCAGGAACAAAGACTGTCTTTCATTGTGTAATATTAAGATGAAAACGTTGAACAGCCCAAAATTAGTGCATTTTTAAATTGGCTAAAGATAAAAAATACGAACTATAGTTCCATGAACTATATAAGTTGTCTTAAGGGAGAGTTTCGTTCCTTAAACTGGACGGTAGAGCGACGGTCTCGCTTCATACAGGACGGGGTTCAATCCCCGACCGTCCAACAAGTGGTTGGGGCACCATTCCTTCTCCCCGTCCCATCCCAAATCCTTAGCCTGACCCCTTCCAAGTGCTATATAGTCGTAGATGACTTGGCGCTTTCTCCCGATATAAAATAAGAAAGAAACTGGACCTAGAGTTCATAGAGACACGAGTGAAGTGAGTTCCGGAATGTAAACAGAGATGCAAGAGGACCTAGAGCGTTTAGACATGTAGAATGTGAGTGGGCAGGATTAGTGGATTACTCTGTAGCCTGGATTATGTAGGATTATTTAGTGGCCAGGATTATTGGATTGCTAGGTTTATTAGAGTGCTGGATAACATAGTGGCCAGGGTTAGTGGATTACTTAGTGGCTAGGAGTAGAGGATTACCTAATAGCCTGGATTACTTAGCGGCCTGGATTGTGGATTACTTAGTGACCAAAATTAGTAAATTACTTAGAGGGCCAGGATTAGTGGATTCCTTACTGACCAGAATTAGAAGATTACATAATGGTCTGGATTAAGGATTGACTTAGTGGCTTGGATTAGTATATGGTCTTTATTAAGTCGTCTGGATTACTTAGGATTACTAAGTATATTACCACATTATATATATTACAATGGATTACTTAGTGTACAGGATTTGTCGATTACTCATTGGTCTTGATTAGTGGATTCCTTAGTGGCCAGAATTGGTGGATTTTGAATCCTACCCGACCACAGCCAGCTCATCCAGACACATTTACGCATATCTACGCAAATCCTGCTCATACGCTTCATAGCTTCACCTTTCTCTCAGGAAGAGAGACCAAACTTGTGAGACCAAACTCTCACAAGTCAAGCCTGGCCTCGGGCCGGGCTTGGGGAGTAGAAGAACTCCCAGAACCCCATCAACCAGGTATCAACCAGGTATCAACCTTCTTATAGTCTGTAATGAAGCAGCAAAGCTCACCAAATACAACCGCGAGGTTGGCCAAGCTTTAACGCCTAACCAGCTGGGGTAGTAGAGCGAATTCCCTGGGGGAATATGGCCCTCAACTGGTATTATCTCGACTGAAAGTAAGCAGCCTTCATTGAAATATTTCAAAAGACAAACAACTGTTCAAATGTCCATGGCACAAGCGGCAGTAAATACCAAGGGTATTTAAAAAAAAAAACATATTAAAATTAGATGACACGCATTTGAACGATGAACCATAAATCCGGAACCTACTGTTGCACCCCTGATATTAGGTCTAGCTGGATTATCATCTTAATTAAATGCTCTTAAAACAATGGTAGTTGAAGCTATTAAATTGCAAATTCCTTCGATTCTGAATATTTTCACCCCTCACTTACTGATTAAATGCAGTATGAACCTGCCAGTTACAATGCATTATATTGCAGCACTCAGAGCCGTGAATTGAGGCTAAAAAACATAATTCTAGCTAATAAAATACACAAACACACCTGTAAATCACATCTGTACATCAGTTGATTGACGGTTGAGAGGCGGGACCAAAGAGCCAGAGCTCAACTCCCGCAAATACAACTAGGTGAGTACAACTAGGTGACTACACCACATACTGTGGTATGCTAACACAATTCTCTCCCTTAAAATTGGGCCTCTGGAAAGTCCAAAGATACGAGTTTGATACTTGGCCAAAATATTTCCTCATACCTTGAAAGTCAGGCCCGTGACAGGCCGTCCGCCTCCACCTACGTACAAACGTCTTAAGACTTTTTATATAAATGTATGACACTAAAATAATTCATGTCAAAAGTTCAACATATGATAAAACATTTGGGAGCTATGCAATAGGATCGAACCCTCAGCTCTAGGCTCGTCTTTGAGTCATACTAACCCACGACCAGCATGAAGGATTGACATATATATAATTTACTATAAATATAATTCGGGGGAGACAAGATGGCGCTCTGTTGAGCTCTGACGTTGAATATCATCAATACTCCATAGCCAGTTTGTGAGGGAGGCAGTCAGCTAGTCAACCAGCCAGCCAATCAAGCTACGCAACCTGCCAATTAGATCATGCAGCCAGCCAATTAATTCAGCCAGTCGACCAGCGATCTGTGTGCATGTCAACTAACCAGGCAAACATCTTGCCAGCTCCCCCCCCCGTACTCGCGACAACACCCACACACACACACACACACAACACCAGTGCCATCTATTCATTCACCAATCCACCGAACCCCCCACCCCCCTTGGCGAGTGCCTGAAGGGGGGGGGGGGGAGCCATCTATACACCTCCATGGCTCCATTACCCCTTTAATCCCCTCAATAATAATAATTAAATAATAATTTTTATTTAGGTAAAGGTACATACATAAAGAGATTTTACAAAGTTTGTTGGCTTTATAGATAGAGCTAGTACATACAATGCCTAAAGCCACTATTACGCAAAGCGTTTCGGGCAGGCAATAACCCCATTACCCCTTCCCTCCCCTCAATAACACCTAACCAATTCCACCTCCCTCTCCTCTCCCTATTAGGTGGAGCCTATTAGCTCCGCCTAATAGGTGGAGCCTATTAGGTCCGCCCAATAGGTGGAGCCTATTAGCTCCGCCGAATAGGTGGAGCCTATTAGCTCCGCCCAATAGGTGGAGCCTATTAGCTCCGCCCAATAGGTGGAGCCTATTAGCTCCGCCCAATAGGTGGAGCCTATTAGCTCCGCCCAATAGGTGGAGCCTATTAGCTCCGCCCAATAGGTGGAGCCTATTAGCTCCACCCTTCACCGCCCTGTTCCAGTGGCCGCAACACGACAAAAACACAAGAGACAAACATATAAAGGTGTGAATGACACAAAAGTTACGAGGGTTCGAGCCCTCGTGAGGCCCTCATGCAGCCGTAACAGAGCAAGAGAGAGAGAGGCAAACCTTGCGATGATTTCGGGGCTCAACGTCCCCGCGGCCCGGTCCTCGACCAGGCCTTCTCGAAGCAAGTGGAGAAGAAAAGCATGAAACCCGGGCTAATGACAGTTCCTTACGAGGAGAAAAAGAGCAAAGAAAGAAAGCAGAAAATGAAAGAAAAACGCAAATAAATAAAGGTGAAGACACAGAAACACATTTAGAGACAAAAGGAAAAAACGTTTAAAGGAGAAAGGGGGGGGGGCAAAATCTAAGTGAGATAACGCTGATAAGAAGATAAGAACATTTAACAACGTGAGTGCCAACAGAAACAGAGCCAAGTAACGTTAATATTGAGCCCATTGGACATTGCCAGCCGAACCAACATGATAACGTCTTGGAAGAATACAAGGAAATATTATTTTGAAAAAGAGAGAGAGAGAGAGAGAGAGAGAGAGAGAGAGAGAGAGAGAGAGAGAGAGAGAGAGAGAGAGAGAGAGAGAGAGAGAGAGAGAGAGAGAGAGAGAGCTACACACCCACCTTGGCGTCATAGTCCAATATGCAACAACACAAAAACTTTCGCAACACAAGTCACCCAAGAGGCAATACGGCAGCCGATGCAACACCCTACAACACGTTCCCAGCGATAGTTAAGAACACACCTAGGAGCCTAGGACGCCAAGGAAGACACCATCCTAGCAGCCCCAGCTAGGAGCCGCGCCAAGCGCCTGCAACCAATGGTGAAGAAAATCTCCAATATGGGCCTTTTTACCTTGTTTCATAAAATGTGCGGGATAATTCCCACGGAATGTGAGAGTGGAGAGAAGGCGTACTGGGAAGGGGGGAAAGGCGTACTGGGAAGGGGGGAAAGGCGTACTGGGAAGGGGGGAAAGGCGTACTGGGAAGGGGTGAAAGGCGTACTGGGAAGGGGGGAAAGGCGTACTGGGAAGGGGGGGAAAGGCGTACTGGGAAGGTTGGAAAGGCGTACTGGGAAGGGGAAAGCGTACTGGGAAGGGGAAAGCGTACTGGGAAGGGGAAGGCGTACTGGGAAGGTGGGGAAAGGCGCACTTTGAAGGGGGGGAAGGCGTACTGAGAAGGGGAAAGGCGTACTGGGAAGGGAAAAGGCGTACTGAGAAGGGGGAAAAGCGTACTGGGAAGGGGGGATGACGTACTGGGAAGGGGGGAGGCGTACTGGGAAGGGGAAGGCGTACTGGGAGAGAGAGAGAGAGAGAGAGAGAGAGAGAGAGAGAGAGAGAGAGAGAGAGAGAGAGAGAGAGAGAGAGAGAGAGAGAGAGAGAGAGAGAGAGAGAGAGAGAGAGAGAATGGAAATTTTTGGAAAAATTAAAGCGTACATAACATTAACGAGGAACATGTAGGAATATAGGAGGAGGAGGAGAAGATAGACAGGTAAGGGAAGAAGACGAGGGGTAAGGAGAGAAAGAGAGAGAGATAGGAAGGAAGATAAGGAAGAGACAGGATAACAGCTTCATCTGTCGTTTGCATACGGTTCGGGTAATGGCTTTCTCCTGACGCGAAATTGGTTCTTTATGTTTTCCTTATCGAATTGAGATAGATTATTCTGTGTGATATCCGTGAGTGGCGGCGCGAGGGTGAGATTTGCTCGTGTGTGTGTGTGTGTGTGTGTGTGTGTGTGTGTGTGTGTGTGTGTGTGTGTGTGTGTGTGTGTGTGTGTGTGTGTGTGTGTGTGTGTAATTACCTAAGTGTAGTTACAGGATGAGAGCTATGCTCGTGGTGTGTGTGTGTGTGTGTGTGTGTGTGTGTGTGTGTGTGTGTGTGTGTGTGTGTGTGTGTTTAATACTTGTATTTACTATTTGTGTCTGCAGAATCGAGCTATTTAACTCTCGGACCCCGCCTTTCTAATCAATCTATGTTTTCCTCTATTATGTTCACACACACACACACACACACACACACACACACACACACACATACACACACACACACACACACACACACACACACACACACACATCCCCCAGGAAGCAGCGCGTAGCAGCTGTCTAACTCCCAAGTACCTATTTACTGCTAGGTGACCAGGGGGGGGGGCCATCAGGCTGAAACAAACTCTACCCATTTGTTTCCGTCTCCGTTGGGAATCGAACCCGGGCCATTAGAACTACGACACCCTAGCGCTCTCCACTCAGCCGCCCGGCCCCTGAATAGATAACCAACCCTATTATTTTCCCAGCGGGTTGTACCCATCTCACTCACGTGTCCACTAAAACTCACCCTCAGGATCCCTCACTCCTTCTCCACCTCATATATTATTCACTCCCCCCCCCCCTCGGCTTGACCCCTTACTCAGCTTCGCATTTGGTAACATTTTTGTTCCATTCTCTCTCTTGTGTTTTCTGTACCCACTCAGGTATTCTGTTTCCTGCGGTAATTACAGAGGAAGTTTGCGAGCCTTTCCTCTCGTAAGTTTGGTTCAAGACGGTGGACAGAAAGTCTGGGTAGATACGATCACAGCTTGGAGGCCAGATTCACCAAGCATTTACGCAAGCACTTACGAACCTATACATCTATTCTTAATCTTTGGCGGCTTTGTTAACAATTATTAAAAAATTAATGAGCTCGGAAGCACCAGGCGGCTGTTTATAACAATAACAACAGTTGTTTTCATGCTTGTAAACTGTTTAATAAATGTAACCAAAGCCGTCAAAGATTGAGGAAAGATGTACACGTTCGTAAGTGCTTGCGTAACTGCTTCGTGAGTCTCGCCCTTGGAGTCTGGCCAGCAGCTGTGGGGCTCCCTCTGTCATCTGGACTCATCCCAAACTCAACTATTTCTCCATTGTCTGATAATGTTTAGACGTTTTATAGCTTAATTTGGTTCTATTGAGAGAATGTGAACGGTTCTCTGTGAGGGTGAAGTTGTGGGGGAACAGGTGGTGGGGGTGTTGCGCTGCTCCGCTATTCTTTATGATGTTATAATGAGAATAACAACAGCTTCCTTTACCGCCGTGGAGAGAGCAGGGTGTGGGGAGGAGGGAGAGGGAGAGGGAGAGGGAGAGAGAGAGAGAGAGAAAGGGTGTGGGGGGGGGGGGGCCGAGAGAGAGCAGGGTGTGGGGAGGGAGAGAGAGCAGGGTGTGTGGAGGGGAGAGAGAGAGCCGAGTGTCGGGGAGAACACGAGATAGAAGCAAGACAGAATTCAACCCCATGTATCAGGAAGAGAATAAGCATCAACGTCTTCTCATGTCTCCTATACACCAGCAACAATCTCCCCAACTACCCGCCGACACGTCAGTTCTTAAAACGGAAGCACTTGTCTGCTGAATACTTCCCCTCACAGACTGGTAGCAGTAGCATCTGGTACTGCAAACAAACACACCAAAACAAAAGAGCATGCAGAAAAAGGTACACAAGTTTAAATTAAGTAGAAAAGGGGATTACTCAGAAAAATTTACGAACATGTGTTGAATCTACGAGAAAAAAACATTGCGACTATACAATGGGATCGAACATCTGTGGGAAGTCCAAGGAAACTATACCTTGAGGTGCTTCCGGGGCTTAGCGTCCCTGCGGCCCGGTCGTCGACCAGGCCTCGTAAACCTGGTACAACTCGAACTAAATTCGTACCGGGTTCTAATCCCTGTTATAACCTCAACATTTTCTTACAGAAAATGTTATTTTTTTTAACTGAAGTTTATATATGTGTTGTTTAATGTTAGGACAAATAACAATGCTAAAGAGCTGGGAACTGCACAAGGAAAACCCTTCATCCTTATGCTGTTGAACATTCGTGAACATTCTAGTATTGTTCAAGATCAGTGATGAAGCCGGGGGGAGCCGGTCGGCCGAGCGGACAGCACGCTGGTCTTGTGATCCTGTGGTCCTGGGTTCGATCCCAGGCGCCGGCGAGAAACAATGGGTAGAGTTTTTCACCCTATGCCCCTGTTACCTAGCAGTAAAATAGGTATCTGGGTGTTAGCTGTCACGGGCTGCTTCCTGGGGGATGGAGGCCTGGTCGAGGACCGGGCCGCGGGGACACTAAAAGCCCCGAAATCATCTCAAGATAACCTCAAGATAGGTCTTGGTGTGAATCAAGAGATCAGTGAAACTCCCTACAATCTTTCGTCTTAAGTATTTAAATGCTTGATGATTGATTACAATTCTTCACATACAGAGGTGATGAGCCTCGGAAGGAGGTACAGAGGGGTGGGGGGGGGGGAGTGAAACTTGTTGATGCATTTCAGTTTGACGAGTTGTGTATATTGATGATGACTTCTCCTCAACTGGTGGCCAAAACAACCCCTCTCTCACTCAATGGGTGAACGGGAGACCTATCAATACTTCAAATGTACCTGAGAATTGTTTTAAGCGTAGGTTAGACATATGAATGAGTTTGGGTATCAATAAAAGTCGTTTGTATGGATGCAACAGACCTTCTGCACTTTTACGTTAATATTTTCAAGTAACACTATTACAAAAGAATGCATTGAGAGGCATCACAGAAAGCCGAGGTCAAGAGAGCACTGAATTAACGTGCAATATATCCAAATCTCGCTACAAGAACAGTGTGGACTAGCGGTAATCTATGGCCAAAGGGATGGGAACTATGAGGAGAAAGCCCCAAGCCATTACGACTATATAGCACTGGGAAATGGGTCAGGATAAGGATTTTGGATGGGACGAGGGGAAGGAATGGTGCCCCAACCACTTGGACGGTCGGGGATTGAACGCCGACCTGCATGAAGTGAGACTGTCCTTCTACCGTCCAGCCTAAGTGGTTGGGCAATTGCTGGCCGAGTACAACGGAATTTTTTAAAAGACAGAGGGAGGAGAGCTTCACTGTAAGAGAAAATCTCAGTTGACCACGATGCTGTGAGTCACCAATATGACTCGGATCACAATGTCACGAGAGCCACAATATGACTCGGATCACAATGTCACGAGAGCCACAATATGACTCGGATCACAATGTCACGAGAGCCACAATATGACTAGGATCACAATGTCACGAGAGCCACAATATGACTAGGATCTACGTCTATGTGGCAACCTTTGTCAGAATTCCATTGTCTAATACAAATGTAATTTTGTAAAAAGTAAAAAAATAACAAAATAAAAAATCACATCAAGAACATTATATTGCTGAATGTCCAATATTGAGTATTTTCCGATACACAGGCATGCGGTATGCTGGCCTCTGAAAACATTACCCTAACCCGGCGCGCTAAAATATTATCCGAACCCGTCTTCCTAAACTGTCATCTGTACACCGGAACGTTTTATGACATCTTGGAACTGAACACTAGTTTCACGATGCAATTAACCCATTGTAAGAAAAATTAGTCCTCGCACTAACCTACCGTCCCCAGTCTGAAGACTTGGTCTCTCTTCTTCAGCGCTAATCTGACCACAAGAAGCTTAGTCACAATAACGTGGCTAAAGTACAATCGACTTGAGAATGGTCCAGGACGGACCGAAACGTCGTCGTCCCTTCACATTCTAGTGTGTGGTCTGGTCAACAAGAAGATTATTTGACCAACCTCCCTAGCACTTGTTCCTTCACCCACACTGTATACTGTGAGGTGCTGGACCTTACCACGTCTGCCTCGTGGTAAGGTTGACAGCTCTGTGTACCGTTCTCTAAACCTGTCTATGGTCGACATTCTTTAATGTATATCCTTCAGGTCCGACAGTAACTGAATAGGGCGCATGTGGTCGGTGGTAGCGTGAGCGTGGCTGGGGCATACATGGAGCATACATGGGAGAGGGTTTTGGGAGTTGTTCTACTACCCGAGCCCCGGCCTGCGGCCAGGCTTCACTTGTAATAGTTTGGTCCAACAGGCTGTTGCCTGGAGCGGCCCACAGGCCCACATAGCTACTGTAACCTGTTTGGTCCGACACTTCTTGCAAGAACTTATCTAAGTGCCTCTTGAATACATCCACCTTTGTTCCGGCAATATTTCTAATGCTTGCTGGGAGGGTGTTGAACAGCCGTGGACCCCTAATGTTAAGACAGTGTTCTCTGATTGTGCCTATGGCACCTCTACTATTCACTGGTTCTATTCTGCATTTCCTTCCGTGTCTTTCGCTCCAGTATGTTGCTATTCTACTGTGTAAATTTGGGACCTAACCTTCAAGTATTTTCCATGTATATATTACTTCATATCTTTCTCGTCTCCTGTTCAAAAGAGTACATATTGAAAGCTTTGAGACGGACCCAAAAATTTAGATGTTTTATCGCGTCTATGCGTGCCGTATATGTTCTCTGTATTCCCTCTAATTCAGAGATCTCTTCTGCACTGAAAGGGAAATTGAGTACCGAGCCATACTCAAGACGGGACAGCACCAGTGATTTAAATAGTATTAGCATTGCTGTGGGGTCTCTGGATTTGAATGTTCTTATGATCTATCCTATCATTTTCCTGGCCGCCGCCGCTATATTTGCTCGGTTATGTTTATTAAATGTCAGGTCGTCAGACATCATAATTCCCAGATCTTTTACATGTTGCTTTCCTTCTATGAGTAGGTCTGATTGTGTCCTGTACCTTGTGTTTCGTTTAACTTCCTCGTTTCCACCACATGTCAGTACCTGGAATTTGTCACCGTTAAACATCATGCTATTTTCAGGTGCCCAATCGAAGACTTTATTAATATCTACCTGCAGTTTTCGGTGTCTTCTACAGAAGAAATTTTCATGCTGATTTTGTATCATCTTTAAAGGATGACACGAGGCTGTGACTAGTATTTTTGTCTATTTCCGAGATCAGAATGAGAAATAGCAGCCGTGCAAGGACTGTGCCATAGAGTTCAGAGCTTTTCACTGCACTTGGGCTTGATCTTATTTGATTGACCGACTCTATGCATTCTGTTTGACAAAGGTGAAAATCCAACGCCCCACTTTGCCCGTTATTCCTATTGATCTCGTTTTATTGGCTATCACTCCATGGTCACATTTGTCGAATGCCTTTGCAAAGTCTGTGAATACATCTGCATTTTGATTTTCTTCTAAGGCTTCTGTGATTCTGTCATTGTGGTTGTGTAACTGTGACAGACAGGATCTTCCCACTCTAAATCCACGTTGTCCTGGGTTGTGTAGTTCATTACTTTCCATAACATTAGACATTTTATAATGTACATTAGACATTTTATTAAATTTGATTGAAATGGGGCAGTAAGGGTGTGGCTGGGGGGGAGCATGGGGGTGGGGTAGAGTGAACATAAGTGTGTGGGCGTGGTAGCGTGGGCGTACCAGCGTGGGCGTACCAGCATGGGCGTACCAGCATGGGCGTGCCTGAAGACCATCACCGTCATCTTCTTCCTGTATCTCCAGGTTTACTACCAACTCTAAATGAATACCTTGCGAGCTTCACTGCTCTACCTCTATTATTCCCTCTTTCTCGCTCTTTTTATTCCTTCCCTCTCTTATTCATCCTGGTTTTCTTTCATGCCCGTTGTTATTCCTTTGTCTGCAATCACCCTCTTTGTTAGTCGTGAGTTTAATTCACTCACATTCTTTACTTTTAATTATCATCTCTTCGTCTCTTTTACAAATATTAGGTGTTTGAGGGCCAAACTATATATATGCCCTTCTGGTTCGCTACTCCTCTAGTCCTCTTTATATTTTAAGAATTATTTCTGCAGCGTGAATGCCTACTCCCTCTCCCCCCCCCCCTCCTTCCTCCTACAGTCACACATCTGCCATTCCTCCTAGTTTTACACCTGTCTTCTCTCTACAGCTTTACACCTGGCTTTCCCCTTTAGTTCTACACCTGCCTTACATCTGCCTTCCCTCTAGTCTCAAGAGCCTCTCATGTGCCTTTTCTTTTATTGCATTCACACCTGCCTTTGGACACCTCCACTACACTGTTTTATCTAGTGTAGTGGAGGTTTACCTACAATATTTACTTCCTATTCTCTTAGTCACTTACCTAGAATGACTAGAGGAGAATCACTAGTCATTCCCCCTCATACCACTGTACATTCTTACCCTTCACACTCGCCTCTCAACTATTCCCCCTCCCTCGGAACAACATAGTTTCGATGTGTAGATGGGTGGGGTTAGCCAGAGGATAATAGACAGACTAAGAGTGCTCATCCCGCTAGATATGAGCCCTATGGTCCTGTTGGACCTTGACATCTTTTTCTCGTCGATTGAAATTGTGTCACTTGGGAGTTAAACCCATTTGAAACCAGAATTTCAAAGGTCAGAAGAATATTGTAAATACACAACGTCCGTGACCTTGTTGACCTTGTTGTTAGAGTGACCTCCTGTATCAATTCCTTATCATGCTTCTCCTCTTCCTGTTTTTATCACCTTCTGTTCTTCCCATTCCTTTTCCCTGGCCACTTCAAAGGACTCCTGGCTTTAGCAAGGGGGGGCGGGGGTCAGGTAGGATAAGCTGAGCAAAAAGTCAATAGATCCAATCATATCAAGAGAGCCGCCCTGCAACGGAGCAAGCTACTGACTCCCTCCAGTTTGTTTCAAGAAAAAATAAAACTATGAAAATATTCTGTTGGAGCTACCTGCGGTATCTTGGCTATTCGCAGGTGGGGCCACGGATGTGTGTATTTTTGGGAGGGGATGTTAGGATGGTTTGTGTGTGTGTGTGTGTGTGTGTGTGTGTGTGTGTGTGTGTGTGTGAAAGAAAGAAAGAAAGAGAGAGAGAGAGAGAGAGAGAGAGAGAGAGAGAGAGAGAGAGAGAGAGAGAGAGAGAGAGAGAGAGAGAGAGAGAGAGAGAGAGAGAGAGAGAGAGAGAGAGAGGAAATTGCAAATATAATTTCATGTGTTACGATACAGATTGAACCGTTAAAAGCATGTCTGTGGGAAAGAGGTTGGAGTGTGGGAAGGTTTTGTGGGAAAGGATGTGGGTACCTGCTTGATGGGGTTCTGGAAGTTCTTCAACTCCTCAAGCCCGGCCCGAGGCCAGGCTTGACTTGTGAGAGATGTACTCACCTAGTTGTACTCACTTTGTTATGCTTGCGGGGATTGAGCTTTGGCTCTTTGGTCCCGCCTGTCAACTGTCAATCAACTGGTGTACAGATTCCCGAGCCTACTGGGCTCTATCATATCTACATTTGAAACTGTGTATGGAGTCAGCCTCCACCACATTACTGCCTAATGCATTCCACCTGTTAACTACTCTGACACTGAAAAAGTTATTTCTAACATCCCTGTGGTTGATTTGGGTACTCAGTCTCCACCTGTATCCCCTTGTTCGCGTTCCACCCGTGTTAAACAGTTTATCCTTTTCAACCCTGTTAATTCCCCTGAGAATTTTGGAGGTAGTGATCATGTCTCCCCTTACTCTTCTGTCTTCCAGTGTCGTGAGCTGCATTTCCCGCAGCCTTTCCTCGTAATTCATGCCTCTTAGTTCTGAGACTAGCCTACTGGCATACCTCTGAAGTTTTTCCAGCTTCGTCTTGTGCTTGGCAAGGTACGGGCTCCATGCTGGGGCCGCATACTCCAGGATTGGTCTTACATATGTGGTATACAAGGTTCTGAATGATTCCTTACACAGGTTCCTGAAGGCAGTTCTGATGTTAGCCAGCCTCGCATACGCCGCAGATGTATGTGTATCTTTTGATGTGGGCTTCAGGAGACACGTTTGGTGTGACATAAACTCCTAGATTGTTCTGTCTGTTACATGAAGTACTTCATCTCCCATTCTGTTTCCTGTATCTGGTCTCCTGTTTCCACCGCCTAGCTTCATTACCTTACATATACTCGAGGTTGAACTTTAATGGCCATTTGTTGGACTATTCATTCAGTTTGTCTAGGTCCTCTTGTAGCTTCTTGTTAGCCACACACAGATGTGTGCGTGTATGTGTGGCTGTGAGGGGTCGTATGGGTGGCATCGTGTGGGGGAAGGGGGGGGGAAGGATTACAGGGATGGGTGATTGTGACAAGAGAACAAGCACTGGGCCAGAAAAGCCTGTTGGGCGCAGAATAGGTTGTTAAGAGGCTCCATGGATCTTCAAGGACAGAGATGAAATTGTTGATTGATTATTGAATTGTGGTCCGTTGGTGTAAAATGAGTTCTTGGGTCCAGAAGCAGTGGAAGGGGGGGGGGGGGGGGGGGGTCTCCACAGTGTTGGTCTCCAACACTGTGGAGACCATAAGGAAGTGATACCTTCGGCTTCACTAACCAAACTCTCAGCCACAAGAAGACTGCCCAAACGTTCCCAGTCTGGCACAGTAGCAATTCAAATGTTGCCTCAACACTAAGAGCAGCAACATACACAAAGTTCTGCATTGCAATCAATTTCATTCTTTTTTTTGAGACATAGAAAAGAATATATATATATATATATATATATATATATATATATATATATATATATATTTATATATATATATATATGTATATATATATATATATATATATATTATATATACAATGCATATATATATTATATATATAATGTATATATATATATATATATATATATATATATATATATATATATATATATATATATATATATATATATATATATATTTAAACCTAGAAGGGGTACCACCACTGGTGCAAGTGTAGGGACCCATAGCCTGGGAGAAGAAAATAAAGAGTACTCAGAGAAGACCTTGTGGATCCTCACTGAACACTTTCATATTTTCTTCTCCTACCACCCCTATCCTTTTGGTATGTGTGTATATATATCTAACTTTATATGAAAATTTCATTACACCAAATGGGGTCACAACATTGGTTACATGCAAGTTACAAGGCTACTTGTCACAAGTTGTAGAGCTCCTCCAGCTCCTCAGATGGCTGGCAGGAACCATGGATGTAGTGAGCATTTCAGCATATATATCTCACCATCCAATACGCTGTATAGTCATTCAATATATTAAATAATAATGATTAATGATTAAATGGCAAACAACGAGGTAACAAAAATCGGACCCCAAGATGCGAAACATGTTTATCATATCGAAGAAAAAAGTAACACATTCCCCCCGTCAGGAAAATCCCGATTTTGCCTCGGTTTTGTATTACCAATTACGACAAGACTCTGCCCCGTGAACCCCGCCCCCGGGGTTGGTAACACTGCTAGAGGTCGGTATTGCTGGTCTGGGGTTGTCCTGGGGGAGGGGGGGGAGTACTACTCTGCTGGGGTGCGGGTTGTTGGCTAGGGATACTGGGGTTGAGCAACCCAATTGGTGGAGGTGTGTGTGTGTGTGTGTGTGTGTGTGTGTGTGTGTGTGTGTGTGTGTGTGTGTGTGTGTGTGTGTGTGTGTGTGTGTGTGTGTGTGACCCCGGGAACAAGCCCGCCTCCAGCACGCTGGTTCAACACCGGTTCACTTCAGCAATTTATAATGACACAAGTAATGGACTGCACACTAGCGCATAACACTGGTTCCAAGCATCTAACCCATCGTAATCACAAGTTAGATTTAGATAGTCAACACGCGACCAACTTGATGCAAATTGTCGCAAGAAAAACTTTGCGACAATCCTTGGGGAAGGAGGGGGGGGGGGGTGTGATTATGATTCCTGGAACCACTTCAGGTTGATTCAAGGAAGTTCCTTAAGGTAAGTAAGCAAGAGAGTACTTTGCTCTACTCGTCTTAATTCAATGGAAAATTAACAGAGCCAGACTTAATTTCCGGTGCCACGTTCTATGTTAAAAAATAAAAAGAGTCCCTGGAACTTACCTACTCGCCCTTTTGACCTCTGACCCTCTGGATTTCTTGACAGTGCGGCAAGGCCTGTGTCATTTCACCACGTATGTTTTCTATGACAACTAGAATTATTTTCAAGTGGAATGAGTGTTTAAATATAGGACAGAGAGGTGAAGGGAAAGAGGCAGTGGGAGAGAGAGTTCGGAATCTTAGTATAATTGGAACTGACATTTCCCCATAGTGCTTACACAATCGACCAAGTTGGAATAATATTGACCAAATATGGGAAAATTAATTTGACCAGACCACACAGACTAGAAGGTGCAAGGACGACGACGTTTCGGTCCGTCCTGGACCGTCTTGGAATGAATGGTCCAGGACGGACCGAAACGTCGTCGTCCCTTCACCTTCTAGCGTGTGGTCTGGTCAAACTACTTCAGCCACGTTATTGCGACTCATCGCCTGCATATGGGAAAATTACAAAAGAATCGCGATAGCATATATTTCCCCCTGATACCAACCTCAACTTCTTCAACACAGGAAGAAAAACCACCTCAAATCGCAATAACTTATGAATATGGCGAGGTATAAGAAGTAATGAGAGTGGGCGGTGATAACCCAAGCATGATACCTGACACATTGGTGTCGGCTAGTATGGGATCTGAGGACACAATGATACTGGAATGCTTCTCGTGGTGCTGGAATAAAGTTACTGCTGCTACTCCCCCGACAAGCCATAAATACTGGGTTCGTATCCAGGGGGGAAAAGCCGAAACTCTCGGGGGCAAAGAGTTTCTTTGCTACATTCTTGTCTTTGCATCCAGCAGCGATTTGGGACATGGGCACAAATCGATTGGTGGATCGTGTTCCAGGGGGGGGGGGGAATGCTGGAGTCAGGCTTTAAATTCAGCTCTGGTAGGAAGCAGCTCCAAGCTCTGATGGAAACTCTCATGCCTGCTCTTATATCCTTTCAGTGTTAGTGTAAAAAATACACTGCAGTGGTTCGGCGCTGGAATAAGCATTTTCGTGGAGCTGGCATATGTATATTGATGGTGCTGGAATCAGTATTTAGATGGTGCTGAAGTCAGTATTTAGATGGTGCTGACGTCTGCCCTCAGATGGTGCTGGAATCAGTACTTAGTGCTGAAGTCAGTATTTAGATGGTGCTGAATTCAATATTTAGATGGTGCTGGAATCAGTATTCAGATGGTGCTGAAATCAGCATTTAGATAGGGTAGTGACACTGTATTACTTTCAGAAGATACTTTTGCTGGTGTAAGGTTAGACTTGTGAAGGTGGACACATTATTAACCTGTCACTTGGGACAACTTGAGATGGGGTGACAGCTGCACTATGCATGAGGAGTCGCTGAGGAAGAAATCCGCGATTATAACACTAGGGGAAAAAGAGGGAATGGGGGAAGAGGCCTGGCGCTGAGAAGAAACGTACAAGTGGGTTGAAGAGGCAAGTGTATTGTTGCAAGGAGCGATGTTGTAAAGGCTGTGTAGAGCTGTCGCTGGAAGAGCCTTGTAAGTGTAAGTGAGACGCAGGGTGTAGGAGTGTCACTCTGAGCTTAAAGTGTGTCGCTACAAGCGTTCGTGTTTGGTGTTTTGTGCGTGAAGAGGAGATAGTGGTGTCTGAATGATGCTCCTGTATCCAGTTATGTGTTAATGATTCAGACGTGACGCATTTCGTCCTTGTTACAGGACTACCTTGGGGGAGGGGAAGGGGGGGGGACAGAACGATCATTGACAGCAATTGAGAAGTCTCTGAATAGCAATAATTACAACAGAAAGGCTCTCTCATATACCTCTCTCACTATTGGAGACTCTCTCGGCCGGCGTGTATTTACTATTTGTGTCTGCAGATTCCAACTATTAGCTCTTGGGCCCCGCCTTTCTAACCATTCTATTCTCCCCTATTATACATAACAGACATCCTCCAGGTAGCAGCCCCGTATCACGTGTCTAACTCCCAGGTACCTATTTACTGCAAGGCGAACAGGGGGTTTCAGGGTGAAAGAAACTCGGCCCATTTGTTTCCGCCTCCGCCGGGAATCGAACCCGGGCCACTAGCGCGCTTGTGTGTATTTTGCAGTACACTGCAAAAGCTGGGTCGATACATCCAGCCTGTGAATAATACAGGAGACAGAGAGAGAGAGAGAGAGAGAGAGAGAGAGAGAGAGAGAGAGAGAGAGAGAGAGAGAGAGAGAGAGAGAGAGAGAGAGAGAGAGAGAGAGAGGGAGAGAGGGAGAGAGGGAGAGAGAGAGAGAGAGAGAGAGAGAGAGAGGGAGAGAGGGAGAGAGGGAGAGAGAGAGAGAGAGAGAGAGAGAGAGAGAGAGAGAGAGAGAGAGAGAGAGAGAGAGAGAGAGAGAGAGAGAGAGAGAGAGAGAGAGAGAGAGAGAGGGAGAGAGGGAGAGAGGGAGAGAGGGAGAGAGAGAGAGAGAGAGAGAGAGAGAGAGAGAGAGAGAGAGAGAGAGAGAGAGAGAGAGAGAGAGGGAGAGAGAGAGAGAGAGAGAGAGAGAGAGAGAAGAGAAGAAAGCTAGAGCGAGCGAGCATTAAGGAGCAGTAGGAGTCGTTTTCGTGCACCATTAAACAAGTTAGGTAAGTCGCCCGGCAAGGTACATCTCGGCCCAGCTCCTGGAAAATGGGAGAGAGGGAGGGAGGGAGGAGGGAGAGGGTACCTGCGGGATGGAAAGGACAGTGGAAAAGGCAGTGAGGCAGGAAGATAGCAGCAAGAAGGGAGGAGAGCAATGGAAAAAGAGACCGGAGAGATAGACAGAGACAGGCAGAATAACGGGGAGTCGATCATGTACGAGCGCGCAGACACACACACACACACACACACACACACACACACACACACACACACACACACACACACACACACACACACACACACAGAAAGGAAAGGATGTACTTACGCACGTAATGGTGGCTTGGAAAATGGGTAGGCGAATGAGACCAAGGTAGGAAAAGTGGCGAAGAACGTGGATACCTGGTTGATACCTGGTTGATGGGGTTCAGGGAGTTTTTCTACTCCCCAAGCCCGGCCCAAGGCCAGGCTTGACTTGTGAGAGCTTGGTCTAACAGGCTGTTGCTTGGAGCGGCCCGCAGGCCCACATACGCACCACGGCCTAGTAGTTAGAAAACAATCTAGTTTTCTCTTTAACATGTCCACGGTTGTTCTGGCAATATTTCTTATGCTCACTGGGAGGATGTTGAACAACCGTGGACTTCTGATGTTTATACAGTGTTCTCTGATTGTGCCTATGGCACCTCTGCTCTGCACTGGTTCTATTGTGCATTTTCTTCCATATCGTTCACTCCAGTATATTGTTATTTTACTGTGTAGATTAGGGACCTGGTCTTCCAGTATTTTCAACGTGTATATTATTTGAAATCTCTCTCCTCTCCTTTCTAGTGAGTACATTTGGAGAACTTTGAGACGATCTCAATAATTTAAGTGCTTTATCGCGTCTATGTATGCCGTATATATTTCCTGTACTTCCCTGTATTTCCCTCTATTTCAGCAATATCTCCTGCTTTGAAAGGGGGAAGTGAGTACTGAGCAGTACTCAAGCCGGGACAGCACAAGTGATTTGTATAGTACAACTGGACAATAGCACAGAATAGTGGATAGGTGGGTGGAGGGCCTGTGTGGGTTTAGGTCGGTTGGTGGGGGCGTTATTGCTGGATATTGGAGTATTGGTGAGCGGGTGGATTCGAGTGGGTGGTACGATATCAACAAACTTACCATTGGACCCACAAACACACCGAGCCAGTGAGGTGATTTCCCGTGAGTTATCCGGGTGTTATGAGTTATCGTGAGTTATCGCGAGTTATCGGCGTGAGTTATCACACCAAGATTCCTCACCACTTCCGACCTCATGTGTCTCATTCTCCCGAGTTTTTTCAACCTTTGTTATTCATTGCCCCTTGAGGTTATCTTGAGGTTATCTTGAGTTGATTTCGGGGCTTTAGTGTCCCCGCGGCCCGGTCCTCGACCAGGCCTCCACCCCCAGGAAGCAGCCCGTGACAGCTGACTAACACCCAGGTACCTATTTTACTGCTAGGTAACAGGGGCATAGGGTGAAAGAAACTCTGCCCATTGTTTCTCGCCGGCGCCTGGGATCGAACCCCAGGACCACAGGATTACAAGTCCAGCGTGCTGTCCGCTCGGCCGACCGGCTCCCAGTTTATTTAGTGTCCAATGTAACAATATTCCCACTCCATGAAACACATTTTTAAGCTATTAAACCCTTTTTTTTAAGCCATTTTGGACAACTTGTAACAGACACGAGATTAAGTGTGTCAGACTTGAATATGATATTAAAAATTTGATGTGACAATTGTGCATGTATTATGTAGTGCCAACGGACAGATTTCTCGCTGTTGGCACCAAAATACACGGGTGATTATACAATTTTCAAACTACTCGTTATGCATCATGCATTTTACAGAGATTCATTTACATCAAAGGTGGAGCAAATTGTTTAAATGTATTCAGTGCCCCGCCATGGCTATTGCTCTCAATTATGGCTAAATGGAGCACGCCTAGCTCAATGTTGTTATCGCTTGGTGTTCCTGATACACCTGGCTGATCGCTTTTACCTCGACCCGTGACACCTGTGTTCCTGATACACCTGGCTGGTCGCTTGTACCTGGAGCCGTGACACCTGTGTTCCTGATACACCTGGCTGGTCCCTTGTACCTGGAGCCGTGACACCTGTGTTCCTGATACACCTGGCTGGTCCCTTGTACCTGGAGCCGTGACACCTGTGTTCCTGATACACCTGGCTGGTCCCTTGTACCTGGAGCCGTGACACCTGTGTTCCTGATACACCTGGCTGGTCCCTTGTACCTCGACCCGTGACACCTGTGTTCCTGATACACCTGGCTGGTTCCTTATACCTGAACTCGTGACTCTTGTGTTCCTGATACACCTGGCTGGTTGGTCCCTTATACCTGGAACCTTGACACTTGGGTGTTACCGCCTAGTGTACCAGATACAACAGGCAAGTTTGACCGTTACACCAGTCACACGCGGGATACACGAGTTAATATCATTCAGAATGGATTTGTGTGTGTATGTGTACTCATTTGTGCTTACTTATTTCAACCTACAGGATCGAGCTTTAAGTCTTGAACCCCCCCCCCACTGTTCTTGCTGCAAGTTGTCTATATACTAGATGTATAATAGTACATATAATTACATTATAGGATGTTCTGACTTATTTCCCCATCAAAGGCCAAATTACTTTCCTTTACTCTGTGTCAATCTCTTTCTCTTTGCTCCTGGGTCATTCTCTTCTTCAGTCCTCAACAGTCTCTTGGATCAGATCACTTTCCCTATTATTCTTGGGGCCAGCCAACCCACTTGGCTCCTACACCTGCGCCAAGCCCCCCATCCTTACTTACACTCCCCAACCTCCACCAAATGGGTCAAGGCTTCCCTTAGCCAATTTCCCCGTGGTTTTAGGAAATAGGCTCCCTCGTGCCTTCAACTGCAACAGGAAGTCGTGGAAAGGGGGGGGGGAAGGTAGGGAGAAGGGAAGGGAGGGGGAGGGGGAGAGTGGGAGGGAGAGTGGGAGGGAAGAAGCAGAGCGGTGTCAGTGTGATTGGAACACAGGTTCTGTGGCAGTCAACCCTTGTACACGGGAATTGACGATATTGCGAACAAGACGGCTGGACCGGTGATCCAACTACTATACCTCTTTACCGGGGAAGTACCGTATTCCCGGGGCAGTACCGTATTCCCGGGGCAGTACCGTGTACCATAGGTAGTACAGTGTAACGGGGGAGGGACTACAGTGTATTGCGGAAGTACCGTGGACCAGGGGAAGTACCGTGGACCAGGGGAAGTACCGTGTAATTAAGCAGTACCGGGGGAGAGTACCGTGTGCTCCAGGGAGAGTTCACTGTACAGGGGGCTCCCACTCGGATTGGTGTCTATTTTTAGCACCCAAATCATGTTACATTTTTAAGGTTTTGATTCAAAGCTTGTAAAGCCTCGATTGGCAGCTTCCACTCGTTTGGCGCTAAGTGGGAGAGTGAGCGAGTGAGTGAGTGAGTGAGTGAGTGAGTGAGTGAGTGAGTGAGTGAGTGAGTGAGTGAGTGAGTGAGTGAGTGAGAGAGTGAGAGAGTGAGAGAGTGAGAGAGTGAGTGAGAATGAGCGAGTGAGAGTGAGTGAGTGAGTGAGTTGGAGACAGGGGCAGAGAGCGAGTTTGTTTGCACACACGTGTTCCATACACCTGTATGGAACAGGTGTATAGAACACGTGTAATTTAATTTAACATACACGTGGAACAGGTGTATGGTTAAATTAACCTAATTCTGGATGACATTAGTACAAAGACGTGATATACTATACAAAATACTTTCAGGAGGGAACTTCAATTTCAACAACTTACAGACAAGAATACACTGAGGGTGGGCAACCCCCCCCCCCCCCCCACCTTGTACACTGTACACATACACTGCCAATTAGCCTCACCTTGCCGCCTCTACTTCGCTGCTCGCCAACTTACACCACCCAACTTATGGCAAAATAGCACACATTTTCTCAGCTGGTCAGAAGGACAGACTTCACAAGAGTCCAGATAGACAAGGTAAAGTGACCCCTTTACCATCACAGGTAAAGGACATGATACTAAAAAATCCACACTGGAATGCACTATTTTAACTTACACAGGTAAAGGACGATACCTTTAACGCCGGAAAGGGACCCCTTCAACTCAAAACAAACCTGATTCAACGCCAGAACAGTGGGGCCCACACACTCCTGCAGGTATACCCCATACCTGCTTGATGGGGTTCTGGGAGTTCTTCTACTCCCCAAGCCCGGCCCGAGGCCAGGCTCGACTTGTGAGAGTTTGGTCCACCAGGCTGTTGCTTGGAGCGGCCCGCAGGCCCACATATACCTGGTTGATGGGGCTCTGGGAGTTCTTCTACTCCAAGCCCGGCCCGAGGCCAGGCTCGACTTGTGAGAGTCTGGTCCACCAGGCTGTTGCTTGGAGCTGTTGCATAGAGTCAACGCTTCGAACGAAATATTACACGTGGAATTCGTCAACCTAAAGCCAGCTAATTCGTATGACAAGACGCAATTCATACCAAGCTCAGCCCAAACATCTATTTGAAGTCCAGACCTTCTTGGCTATATGGAAGGTCTTATCAATTACAATTACATCATCTTGCCACAACATCGTTAAGATCGAACACTGATAAAGCAAACCGAACTTTTTTTTTCAACAATCATTGCCATAACAACGCGAGCCTTATGACAACCAGGAGAGAGTGTTAATAATGTTTATCAACGTTAGCGCTTGACGCAAGCGGCTAACGTCAGCGCTCACACACACACAACACGACTACTGGCTTAAAAAAATGATGAACACATTAATTAGCAGAATATTAAATGCATATGGTGTGAATTATGTTAATAGGAGGAAGTTTGAGATAAAGCAATTTTTGACTAGAATAGTACAAACCTGCTTCCAACTCACACACGGCGGAAACCACAGAGCAAACTCATACGGGAAAACGATTGGGCAAAAACAAAATTCATTAGTTCACAGACATTCAGATAACAAGACTGACTTTAAGCCGTGTGAAGCGTTCGCGTCAAAACGGCCAATAAACAATTCCTAGAGGCAATCAGAACTAAACAATCAGTTCAGCTGTCAATACAGCTTCAATTAGGACTCCCCGGAGCCAGCCATGACAGATGACCCCTGCTCGACATGTCGGTACTAATGACCCGGTGTCACCCCATACGATGAGCACCGACACTGTCACTGACAGACATTCGACAACATGATGACCTCAAGAACTATGGCGACGTAGACCCAACAATTCTCATAAAATATATACAAACACGATGTAAATAAAGACCCGGGATTTACATGGCAACTCTTAGCCATTTGTATTAACTCTAAAAAGCCACATTTAAAGAAATTAACGGCGTCTACAATGAAGATTTTATCCTTAAATGTGTTTTCGTTAACTCTTCGTTAACGACATTTCATAGTTGAACACGTGCCTTACGAAGGCATTTCCACTTGTAAGTCGGTAATATTTGCCGTTCTTGTGTGATGCGTCGATTACAGCGTGGGAAGCGTGTGTCTCCCAGACGGTGTAGAGTCTGCGCTACCCATTGACCACACCTGGTCGTTGTCGTCGTGGTGGTGGTGGCTTACGACCCCCCCCCCTAACACCCTTCCACCATGGCAGCTGATGGAGGATGTGTTCAAGAGGACTGTGTCAGTAATGGCCATTTACATCCTGTTTTTATAGTTATAGATTTAAGTGGAGTTGGCAAGGATGTGGACTTTAGTCACGTCATAAAGTGCTCTCTCTCTCTCTCTCTCTCTCTCTCTCTCTCTGTCTCTCTCTCTCTCTCTCTCTCTCTCTCTCTCTCTGTCTCTCTCTCTCTCTCTCTCTCTCTCTCTCTCTCTCTCTGTCTCTCTCTCTCTCTCTCTGTCTCTCTGTCTCTCTCTCTGTCTCTCTGTCTCTCTGTCTCGCTCTCTCTCTCTCTGTCTCTCTGTCTCTCTCTCTCTCTCTCTGTCTTTCTCTCTCTCTCTGTCTCTGTTTATCTGCCGTTTCGTTCCTATATAGCTACAACTTGGTTAGGGAACCAGTGTGTCCTGAACTTTTGTTTTTGAGGTAATAAGAGAATTGTAGTAGTTTTGTGTATACTGTATGAACCTTAGATTGACTGGTTTCGACTCTGTATTATTATGATCGTCACTGGGATGTTGAAGGGATCTTTTCATCTCTTGTATCTCAGTCTGGAGAAATACTTAATTGCTCTATGATTGCTTCTCAGCCCATTCTGCTCTCTCTCTCAGATCCTTATCATACTCCTTTTAGATCTCTTCTCAGCACCGTATTCATTAACCCGATCTATCCTTGACTTTAATTCCCCCCCCCCCCCTCTGCTTCTCCTTTCTCCTTGAAGACCTCTTATCATCTTCCCCCCCCCCCCACTCCATCTCCCACAGTCGTCAGTCGCGTCTGGGTGGCGTCATTCACTCCTCTCAAACTAAACACTCTAACCAGATCCTTTTCTTCCTCCTTCCTTGAATACGAATGGACCGAAATGTAGCTATTTCGTGTGCTTCTGTCCCTCGCCTCTGAAGCGGTGGGGAAGGCAGTCCCAGTTTAGGACCGCCACATTCATCGTTTCCCCTGGAAGACGCTCTCTCTCTATGACCTATTTTCAAACTGCTGAGCATAGCGAAGTCTTCAGTAAAAAGGCGATATATTCTGGGTGGTAAAAATTCAATCTGAAGATCAGTTGGGATATTTTTTTTCCGCTGTTGAGTGTGTTGATGACAGTCTCAGGCTGTCTGTCTTCTCTCATTAAGAAAAGGAAGACATGTTGAGTGTCATTTCTGGCGTCATTGGTCAAGTATCACGCATACCGGGCACAGCCAAAACATATTCTTCTGATAATATATTATATATATATATATATATATATATATATATATATATATATATATATATATATATATATATATATATATATATATATATATATAAAAACTGGGGTTGGAGACCATACGATAGCTGTTACCCTTCCTCAACACACACAGAGATCACACTAACGTGATGCATCAAATGAACAAATCCACAAGGGCAGTGACGAGGATTCGAACCTGCGTCTGGGAGCATCCCAGACACTGCCTTAATCGACTGAGCTACGACAGAGTTAAAAGGGTGATCTCTTTTGGGTGAGTCGATTAAGGCAGTGTCTGGGATGCTCCCAGACGCAGGTTCGAATCCTCGTCACTGCCCTTGTGGATTTGTTCACCCTTCCTCAACTTTCCACCTTGAATTATAAGTGGATGAGGAGTATCATAGGCTCGTCTGGGGAGGTAGACCCCATACCCCACTTTAAGTGGGATTGGCTCCTATTGTGAAAACAAGCAACTCCCATGAAGTCTGAAATGTGGGTTTGATTTTCAATAGATTAAAAACAAATAACTCTTGTTCGACTCCTGTGTGATGGGGATTTTTTAGCATCATGTAGTTAGCTTTTTTGACACACTGTACTCCACTTCATATAGTCTGCGGTAGCTGCACTAATGCAGATGTACCTCATGTATTAATATAAAAAACAAATCAACACACAAGACCACAATATTCTTACTACCTTGTCTCTAGCAATAGTAAAACTCTAATAGTAAAGATAATGGTGGTGTTACATCTCGTGTTTGCTTGACGTGTATAATGAATTCTCTGAGAGAATGGGAGAGAGGGATAATGTATATAATGAAAGAGAGGGAGGGAGGGAGGGAGAATGGGAAGAAGGGAGAGAAAAAGAGAGTAGAAGGGAAAATATAGGCGAATACATATAAATTTTATATATTTGATATTTATATTTATTACATAAATTAGATGCATAGTCGAACATTCATTCCTTTTATCGAAAGATTATTTATTTCAAGCCAATTTGCTAATTTGAAAAAATAATAATTTTAACCCTAAATATTCACAAATCATCGATGCCACTGAACAGCTGTGACTTTGGGGTTTTAGTGACCAATTACTGGCAAAACTGCCACAAGTGCCAGTGGTGGTTCTGAGTGCCAGTGGTGGTTCCGAGTGCCAGTGGTGGTTCCGAGTGCCAGTGGTGGTTCCGAGTGCCAGTGGTGGTTCCGAGTGCCAGTGGTGGTTCCGAGTGCCAGTGGTGGGTTCTGAGTGCCAGTGGTGGTTCTGAGTGCCAGTGGTGGTTCTGAGTGCCAGTGGTGGTTCTGCGTGCCAGTGGTGGTTCCGAGTGCCAGTGGTGGTTCCGAGTGCCAGTGGTGGTTCTGCGTGCCAGTGGTGGTTCTGAGTGCCAGTGAAGCCCCAGTTGTGTTTATGGGGAGGTGTTCGACATGTGGATGTTTATGGGTTGGTTCCCCCTAGGGACATATACCAGCATGAGGAACATCCTTTGAGGAATCTAGATTTCAGGAAACTAGTTTCCTCTTCAAGAGGAAACTAGATTGTTTCCTTCAAGGAGTGCCGGACCAACCGGGCTGTGGTGGGTATGTGGGCCTGCGGGCCGCTCCAAGCAACAGCCTGGTGGACCAAACTCTCACAAGTCAAGTCTGGCCTCGGGCCGGGCTTGGGGAGTAGAAGAACTCCCATAATCCCATCAACCAGGTATCCACGCGGCAAACACACGATATAAACATAGACGAACGTAAACAGAGTTGAGGAAGACGTTTAGACGAACGTAAACAACAGAGCAGAGGAAGACGTTTAGACGAACGAAAACACTAGACCAGAGATAAAGCTGCTAATCTCGATATAATGTAAGAACAGGAGCGTATTCACCGGAGAAAATATAGGAAGATAAGGCCATAAAATGCGCGGAAAATGATGCTATAATGAAGCCAAAGCCATGACATAATAAGCAGTTTGATCAAGATATATTATAAGTGTATTTAGCGTAATCTGTATCGCTTTATCGTTGGAATAACGAGAAAATTGGCCTTATTGTTTTAAGCTTTTCAACCCAGCTTAGCGCAGACGTTTAAAGAGGCTTCATGATAATTTTGTTCTCAGAGGGAAGAAAGATTATTTTGTTATATATCTCTCATGGTAGGCAAGGTTTGTTAATGTCGGGATGTCCTCAGAGCTGCCAACTAAAACAGCTTGAATGATCCCACACCCTGGCTGAGGATGGAACCCTGGGGAAATATGTACAGAGATTTTTACAGACACACACACACATACACACACACACACACACATACACACACACACACACACACACACACACACACACACACACACACACACACACACACACACACACACACATACACACACACACACACACACACATACACACACACACCTGTTGATTGACGGTTGAGAGGTGGGACCAAAAAGCCAGAGCTCAACCCCCCCGCAAACACAACTAGGTGAGTACACACACACACACACACACACACACACACACACACACACGCAGACACGCGCGCACGCGCACGCACACACACACACACACACACACACACACACACACACACACACACAGACACACACACAGACACACACACTCCATTAGGTGAGTACACACACACACACACACACACATGATTTGCTCTGCAAAAACAATGAAATTAAATTTTCTTCTCGAAAACTATTCAGCAATAACTGCTGAAGATAACATCTTGTGTTGAACGATGCTGTTGCTGTTTTTGCTGCTGTGGTTATTGTTGGTGGTGATGGTGGTGGTGATAGTGGTGGTGGTGGTGGTGGATCGGCTGCCAATGCTGCTGCTGCTATTACTAGTGCTGCTGCTACTGCTGTTGTTGCTGTCATTGCTGCTACTGCTGCTGTTTCTGTTGCTGTAGGTGCTGGTGATCGAGTTAGAGCAGCACTATAGAACCACCGTGAGTGCTTCGCAAAATTTAATATCGTGAAGTTGGTTCCAGTTTCCTTCCGGCGAAAAAAAAAAACGCAAGATTCACTAACAAAAGTTCTAGTAGACATTGTCTTCGACTGTTTCATAAGGGAACTTAAAAGCTTAGCCCAACCACTTGGGCTGGACGGTAGAGCGACGGTCTCGCTTCAAGCAGGTCGGCGTTCAATTCCCGACCGTCCAAGTGGTTGGGCGCCATTCCTCCCCCCCCCCTCCCATCCCAAATCCTTAGCCTGACCCCTTCCCAGTGGAATAGTAGTTAGTAACAGTTGATTGACAGTTGAGAGGCGGGCCAAAAGAGCAGAGCTCAACCCCCGCAAGCACAACTAGTTGAATACACACACACACAACTACGTAACGAAGAACGCGCCCGGTTCACTAACCCACACTAATATTGCAGAGAGTGTAGCACAGACACCCTGGTCCGTCACACCAGGCACAAACACACAACCCCATCAAGCAGGTATCAACCCTGGTTGATACCTGCTTGATGGGGTTCTGGGAGTTCTTCTACTCCCCAAGCCCGGCCCGAGGCCAAGCTTCACTTGCGAGAGTTTGGTCCACTAGGCTGTTGCTTGGAGCGGCCCGCAGGCCGACAGACCCTCTACTTGTTAACATTCACACACACGAGCCTCGCTACGTCCAGACGCACACACTCGCCTCGCTGCGAGCGCACATTAAGGCCCGCAAACGCAGTGACACACACGTATGCAAATACCACGCAACCATGCAAAAATACACACGCACACAACGAGTAATACAAAAATAATACAAATAGTGTCCAGAGAGAGAGAGAGAAGGGGGTGGATTCGATCCCTGTGGCAGGACGGCTTTCAAACCTCACGTCGCAGGAAGAGAAAACAGAATAGTTAGGGGGGTCAACAACCCCCTCCCCCGGCAATTACAATTAGGTGAGCACCTCCCCCTAGCAACGTACCCTCACCCAATACCCCCATCCCCCCCTCAATATCCCTCCCCCCTACAATACACACAACAGTGGGTCCTTCAGAAAATACACATCTCTATGTACATTGTATTTAGAGGTCTAGACATGGGACGTGCCCTTAAGGTCTAGCAGACGACAAGAGCTGTTGACCAGTCTAAGGAGGGGGGGGGGTGTTTTGTGTGTGTGTGTGTGTGTGTGTGTGTGTGTGTGTGTGTGTGTGTGTGTGTGTGTGTGTGTGTATATATATATATATATTATATATATATATATATATATATATATATATATATATATATAAATATATATATATATATATATATAAATATATATATATATAAATATATATATATATATATATATATATATATATAAATATAAATATATATATATATAAATATATATATATATATAAATATATATATATATATAAATATATATATATATATATATATAAATATATATATATATATATATATATAAATATATATATATATATATATATAAATATATATATATATATATATAAATATATATATATATATATATATAAATATATATATATATATATATATATATATATATATATATATATAAATATATATATATATATATATATATATATATATATATATATATATATATATATATATATATATATATATATATATATATATATATATATATATATATATATATAATACACATGCACACAGGTGGTATAGGTGATAGATATAAAGGGGCAGAGAAGACAAAGGGCGGAAGATGCAGAAAATAAGGCGAATGGAGTGGATAAGAGAGCCAACAAGTAATGATAGATGGGGCAGGAACGTGGAGGAGTGGAGACAATGGAACGGAGATGACGACGGCCAGGTAATGGAGGGTGGAAGGGAGAGGAAATGGCGCAGAAGACAAAATAATATCAGAAAAGCGGAATGAAAGGCAGCTCTTGGACCCCCGACTTTTGTGTCTATTCGTACTTTTGAAATTGTGGATGGAGGTAACTTCTCCTCGTGGGCCCCTGATTCGTCATTCACTTTACGTGTCCATTTACGAAACCTATACATCTTTTATAGCTCACGAAGGCTTAGTTTGTAATTATTAAACCGCTTACGAGCTTGGTAACTTGTTCACCCTAGGTTGTCATTGTTACAGGTAAGCTCAAGAGTGCTTCCGAACTCTGTTACATAAATGCAAACTCAGCTACCATGATTAAGGAAAGATGTATAGGTTTCGTAAATGGGTAAATTGATTGGTGAATCCTGGCCCAGGTGTAATTCATACCAATTTGTTACTGTTATTACGGTAAAGATTTTTTTTATTATGGTTCATTTGTGTCTCCCTCGTTCTATTCGTATTAATTTTAAACATTTCGTCCCTTTCCACTCAATTCCATTAAATATTTTATATACCTTTGTTATGTCTCCTCTAGTTCTTGGTCCATCTCCTTCAGCTCAGCGACTAGTCTCAATTAGGGAGTGAATATTGATTTTAATGCCTAATCAGTTAGGTTCTCCAGTTTCGAGCATGCCACTGACACAATCATATGTATTTGTGCTTCTGCGGGTATAACTAATCGTTGTTATCTACGAAGACTTTTGGGGAGACATCTGCCGTCACGTAGGGTGCAGTCGCACCTCCACAGATCTCCAGTATCAGCTCTTGATACTGGTAATGGCTCAAAAGGGCCACCACTTATGGGTTATTCATGCCCGTGCCACCTTTTGGGTGGCTTAATCTTTATCAATCAATCACAAAGACTTTCACTCGTTATGTACCGTCGTGCTGGTCACCAGTCCTCTATTTCAATTGTTATTCCCTCAATAACACCCACACACACACACACACACACACACACCGAACTAGTACCCGAACTGAGGGGTATGAGCTACAAGGATAGACTACGAGAATTAAACCTCACGCCGCTAGAAGGCAAAAAAAAGTTAGGGGGGGAACATGATCACCACATACAAGATTCTCAAAGGAATTAATAGGGTCGATAAAGACCGTGTGATTATTAGTCGTGTGATATTATCTCATATACCGCGTAACTGGGCCACATGTGCGGTTCATCTTAACTTAGCATCACTTAATACTGATCCTAGTCCATGAAGCTCTACCAGAAATTGCCTTATTTTGTTAAAGTATAATAACTTTCCTTATTAACATCACTCAATAGCTCGGTCGATAGAGCTTCTACATCACACGCGTGGGGGGTCAAGGGTTCGAGTCTCTTCCAGCCCCCCAGGTGAATGGAATATCATCTCATAGTTATAGCATTACGTATGTCTTCACTTTCATGCCATTTGTTGACTTACATCGACGCCTCGAGCTCCTAAATCATTCCCGTGAAAGACTAATAGCGTAGGCACCCGGGGTGAACAAATACTACAGTAGTCAGAGGTCAGGTAATTACGCAGATAATGGTAGGGAGTTGTCTCGGAATTCAAGCTAGTTAGGTTAGGTTACGCTTCGGCGCTAGTAGTTATTTACGCGCCTAATTTACGCGCTTGTTAACTACACTCCTAGTCTGAAAGTGTGTGTGTGTGTGTGTAAATAAATACATAAATATAAGAGAATATCTGTCCAAGGTGAGGGACCATGAATCATGTGGAGTATGGGAGTGTCGTAACCTTTGGTTTACGGCCCTAGTGCCACACGAAGAAATATCGGCGTTTGGAGCGATCCCTACATTTTTCTTGATCTGAAATGAAATCAGTGGTCGTGTTTTCTGTAGTTCTTTATGCCTACACCCGGCGTTATCCTCACCGCATTTTTAGAGTTTACTCGAAAATGATGAACGTGAATTCATTCGGATTACAGTATTGCATTTTCTAAAACAGAGAGAGAGGTGGAGAGAGGAGGGAAAGAACAGGACGGAAATGGGACAGGGCGGAGAATGGGGAGGAGAGGGTGATGATGGGAGGGAGGCACAAAGGTAGAGAAGGAAGGAGGGAGGGAAAGGGAGAGAAGAAGGGCCAGATGTGAGAAAGAGGAGGAGGTTGAAAAAGATGGAGAAGCGGGTGTGAGAGTGAAGATGTTGGGGAGAAATGTGGAGAGAGGGGGAGAGAATGGAGATATTGGAGTGATGGAAAGGGAAGCAGAGAGGAGAGAAGGGATGTTGAGGTGGGGAGATGGGAGAGGGGAAGAGAGATGAGAGAGGGCAGAGACAGAAATAGAGGGGAGAGAGAGAGAGAGAGAGAGAGAGAGAGAGAGAGAGAGAGAGAGAGAGAGAGAGAGAGAGAGAGAGAGAGAGAGAGAGAGAGAGAGAAAGAGAGAGAAAGAGAGATATCCGGACCCAGTTGGGGTTCCAATCTACCATAACAAATGTGCAAGTGTGTATATATACATATATATGTGCAGATAGTTTACGTATACCTGGAGGAACAAGTTAAACCCAGTCATGTAGTATACACCTGGAGGAACACGGTGGACCTCATCATGGCGTCCACACCTCCACCAACTCATCAAACTCATCATCAAGTCTCCACAACTAAAAAATAATTACCCACCTAGTGCGCCGCTCATCATAAACTATCATGAGTGCTCGAGTTTTGTCTCTGTCCTCCGGGAACTTTACACAAAACACAACAAAACAACGAAGGTTCCAAGAAATTTAGAGTTTTTTTGTCTTACTTTAGCTGCCAGGCAGCAGACATGAGGTAAAGTGTAAACTGCTCAGTGAATTGGAGTACTTGGGTTTACATCTTTCCCTTCCTTTTGGGTGTAGGCGGTGTTCATTTACTAACTATTTCCCCTATCTCCATTTGCTGATTATCGTTGTTCTCTCTCTTATTCACCAACGCTCTTTCTCCTTTTTCTTTATCTGTGAACGCGGAGCGCGTTTTCTCATTTTAATTATGCTTATCTCTTCTTATTTCTCCTCCTGCCGCTCGATTTGTTCTCTCTTCTCTCTTCCGCTGCTCCCCCTCTTACCTGTTCCTCCTCTTCCACCTCTTTCCTGTTCCTCTCCAGCCTCTCACCCATTCGTTACTCCGTCCACCGCTCCTTCTCGTCGTCGTCGCCGCCAGACCCACCAAATATACAGACGGAATTTTCCGTAAGCCACGAACGATGAAATTTACAGATGCATTTTTCGTCCGAAGATCTTGGCACGCGGCGGCAGGAATCAGGAAACGATCTCTGAAATTTTAGAAAAGTGCGCAGTCGGCAAGTCCGAAATCTAAAATTGTAGCCGGGTACGACGCGCACGGGTAGAGGGAGCCTCGTCGTGCACAGGGGTGGGTAGCTGAGTGGTCGTCGTGCAAGGGGGGAGGGTTGTCGTGCTTGTGTCGTAGATGGTGTTTTGACGTTTGTTCTACTTCTGTCGTGGGTGGTTCATGTTTCTGTCGTAGTTGGTTGCTGCCGTTTAGAACGTCAGCAGATGCTGTCGACGAGATGTCGTGGCAGGTGTGTGTGTGTGTGTGTGATGTGTTGACATAGGCCTTAAAAGTCACTTCCTCAGCATGAAAGTGCTGCTGCAGCGTCTCAGAGTCAACTGGAGGGTGAAATAAGCTTTACTCCTCATCTGAAGATTCTTGTAAAGAAGCAGTACGGTGCCCTAAGCTCTCCGTCTGTTGCAGTCGTGGCGTGAAACTAGATAGGTGTGTGTGTGTGTGTGTGTGTGTGTGTGTGTATGTGTGTGTGTGTGTGTGTGTGTGTGTGTGTGTGTGTGTGTGTGTGTGTATGTGTGTTCATCTAGTTGTGCTTGCGGGGGTTTAGCTCTGCTCTTTCAGCCCGCCTCTCAACTGTCAATCAACTCTGTACTGTCAATCAATCAATTTTTCCACACACACACACACACACACACACACACACACACACACACACACACACACACACGCACACACACGCACACACACACACACACACACACACACACACACACACACACACACACACACACACACACAAATCCTGGGGCATGACGGCTGAGTAGACAGCGCTCGGGATTCGTAATCCGAGGGTCCGGGGATTGATTCCCGGCGATGGCGGAAACAAATGGGCAGAGTTTCTTTCATCCTGATGCCCCCTGTTCACCTAGCAGCAGTAAAAAGGTACCCGAGAGTTAGACAGCTGGTACGGACTGCTTCATAAGTGGGGGGGGGGGAAATCGGTTGATTGACAGTTGAAACGCGGGCCGAAAGAGCCAGAGCTCAACCCTTGCAAGCACATCTAGGTGAATACAACTAGGTGAATACACACACATGGATACAGACACGCTCTTGGGTACAGACACACACAGGTACGAATATATGAAAGCTATATCCCGGTAAGTTTAATGGTAGTGCCATTTCCCAAAAGTGCCAAAAAATGCCATATTTCAATTATTATGTTCCAGTTGCCATTTCTGTTTCGTCGCGTGATCTATGCCAAACATTGCGTTTGTTGCATTGATACAAGATACATGGCATTAGCAATATGCAACATGACATACTCAAGCGGGGAATTTTGTCCAACCAAGCAGGCTGGTTTGTGGGGATTATAGAGACCGGTTGTTTACACACAGCTGTTTATACACAGCTGTTTATACACAGCTGTTTATACACAGCTGTAGCTTAGTGCACAGCTGTTTATACACAGCTGTAGCTTAGTGCACAGCTGTTTATACACAGCTGTAGCTTAGTGCACAGCTGTTTATTCACAGCTGTAGCTTAGTGCACAGCTGTTTAATACACAGCTGTAGCTTGGTGCACAGCTGTTTATACACAGCTGTAGCTTGGTGCACAGCTGTTTATACACAGCTGTAGCTTAGTGCACAGCTGTTTATACACAGCTGTAGCTTAGTGCACAGCTGTTTATACACAGCTGTAGCCAAGCACACAGCTGATCCGCTGCGACCAATTGTCAGAAGCGAAGTTTTAGTAATACATCAATGATGATTCTGTTCTTATACATTATAGATGGCTCTGTATAATGTATATATATATCAAACAATCCCCCGGTGCCTGTACATTGAGCTTTCTCGATTTGTATCATCCCCCATACAAACAGATCCAGCATCACTATCTTTATTCCCCCCCCCCCCCATCATCTTCACTACCACCCCTATCTTCACTACCACCGCCACCTCCACTACCACCCCCCACCATCTCCACTACCACCCCCCCCCCCCCTCATCTACACTACCATCCCCCATCTCCACTACCACCATCACTGGCCTATCTACAGGCATTACCGCATTTTTAAAAATTGAATACTATCGGGTTTCCGGGGGGGAGGGGCGCTGAGAGCCCTTCGCCCGGCCTGGGGGGGCTGAGGGCGCCGCATCAACACGGAATCCTCTAACCCACACACAGATAAAAACAGAAGCAAACACGGCGACCAAACAGAGACTCGCTTTTTCTTCCTAAGGTGACAAGTGGGGTCAAATCCTTCTTTGAGAGTGTGTTCCTTTTCGGATTACTCCTCGATTCCATTTCCTCTGTCTTCTCCTTTATCTCTCTTTTTCGTTTTTGGCATTTTTCTCTTTTTTTACTTAGGTCGTGGATTTGTACCCTCGCCCTCTTCTTAAGCAAGCTTGGTTTCTTCCGGTTTTCACGTTATTATTATCTTCTGCATATGATACCAGGTATCAGGTATCATATTACCCTGGAAACACAAACCGAAACTGTCTCTATTTTCCGCTTGTTACAACTTGTAATAAAGTTGTTACATCTTGGCTTAACGTGTTTATGACGTATTAGAACGTTGTTACAACTTGCTATATTGGTTGTTATAACTGGTTAGGAGGTGTTAAAACTTGTTCGAACGTTGTACCAACGTCGTAGTTTCGGTGTGTGTTTGGCGGGTAGTGTTGTTTTATGATATTACCTATCTCCTCCTGCTGCTGCTCCTCCTCCTCCTTCCTTCTCTCTTTCCTGATTTTCATCTAATACTCGTCCTCATACTCCTAATATAGCCTCCGCCTCTTACACATTTTTCCCTCATACTTCTCGTTATTTTAATTCTTCCCCTTCTCCTCCCCCTCCTCTTCCTTCACACGTTTACACAACCAACTCCCCCTCACCATCCCCTCTCTTACCCCTTGCTCAACCCTCCCCCACTCCCCCGACCCCTCCCCCCACTCCACTATCCCCCCCCCCTCTAACCCTCCCGTCGCCCCCAACTCCCCAGTGTGGCCGAGCAGTTCCTTAACGAGTGTCATCAGGGTCAACAATGCCGTCTTCAGGACCCGATTCGATCTCAAAAAAATAAAGTGAAACACTTCGGGAGGACACACAGGGAGAGAGAGAGAGAGAGAGAGAGAGAGAGAGAGAGAGAGAGAGAGAGAGAGAGAGAGAGAGAGAGAGAGAGAGAGAGAGAGAGAGAGAGAACTATCACCAGAAAGCGCCAAGCCATTATGACCATATAGCACAAGGAAGATGATCAGGATAAGGATTTGGGATGGGACGAGGGGGGTATGGAATGGTGCCCAACCTCTTTGAAGAGGTCGGGGATTGAACGCCGACCAGCATGAAGCGAGACCGTCGCTCTACCGTCCACCCCAAATGGTTGAGGAGAAGGGCAGGGAGAGATCCTGGTACTCACATCTAGTTAATTTTCCATCCTGTCTCCTCAGAAGTGCACAGATCAGGGGATTATGGACAGGAACGCTAGCCAGGTGAGTCAGGATGATTAACTGTGTCATTGTGTGAGCGGTACAGGCCACCTGCAGCCTCCTTCAACTCGGGATGCCTCGAAGATTCCCCTGATGGGCTTTCCACCAGGCAGCAACAATATGGTGCTCGTGTAAGGATAAGGGCTTCGATCATTATCATTTTTTATATATATATAGTGTTCCTGGATCCGCACCCACACAAGGCCAGGAATCCATCTCCCCCCACACCTGGACTCCTCCACACCTGTCTCCTCCACACCTGGCCTCCAAAGAGAGCGCCGGGGCTCGCTATAATATACAACCATGACCAAGGTTTCCATAACGTATCACCGTGGGAGATCAGCGCCAATCTTGGCTAGGGTGACATTCGCGACTCCTTGGATTAAATTTGTTATATGCGCGACAATATCTTTCTGGGGCCAAGACTGACTGTTTGGGGGGGGGGGAGGGTGCTTGCCTGAGATATATTATATATATATATATATATATATATATATATATATATATATATATATATAATTTATATACATCCCTCGTCCTTCCCCAACCCCCTCCACCCACTTAGTCCCTCTTCCCTTTCATAAAATATAATGTTAGACAGCAATGAAACTACTGAATGGAGCCTGTTGGAGCTACTGTTGCAGCTACTGTTGAAGCCTGTTGCTTTTATTAGTCCAGCCAGGCCACGTGCCAGGACTGGGGGAGTAGAACAACTCTCAGAACCTCATCCAGGTACAATCCAGGTATGGGTCTCACAAAATTTTTGTTTTTCTGATGAAAAACTCTTGGGACATCTCAACCAAAATTTCACCCATGACCAGAATTCCATCCGCGAGAATCGCGGATGGTAGTGTCAAAAATTATTAATATTTCTTAAATCATATAACTTAGGCCTACCCGAATCAGCCTATGTCCGTCCCTTACCCCAGACTATTTCCCCTCAAAATTTAGGCAAGGCTAGCCCCAAGCATCTGACCTCTAACTTTAAACAGACACATTCTCTCTTACAGTTTAGATAATTTTGCTTTTCCTGAAGTGATTTTTGCATTAACTTTTCCCAGAGAAAAAGAAAACGAATTTATATAAAAAGTAACAAAGTATAAACCCAACATTTATTAATTAACGAACAATTTATTAATTACCGAACAATTTATTAATTACAACCGTGTCCACTGGGACTGCCTACCCTGCCACTGGAGCGTAACTCAAGTGCTGGTAATTGAACACAACCTACAGGCACACACACACACACACATCAATTATTCTTCACATTACTTAGAAGTCTGACACTTGGGACTCTGTAAGATCGCTGATTTACACCGTCGAGATTAGCGACACACTGCATCATTTCACTCTGAAAATTACATCGAACTAGCTATAAGCGCTCCCTGCTATTACTAGTTTCCCCTGGTTAATAGCAACTGATATAATTTTTTACCGTAAAATTAAAACACATGAATTACAATGACCTCAAATTTTCATTCACTGGAGGCTACCAAGGACAAAGTTAAGTCCTAACTCTCGTCAGTGACAAAGTTAAGTTCTAACTCTCGCCAGTGACAAAGCTAAGCCCTAACTCTTACCAATGACAAGGCTGTTCGGAGAACATAAACCAAAATCAACATACGTTCCAGGATTTTCTCGAGAAATATTATCTGAAAATGTAAAGGTTAAAGATTAAAGGGCAGGAAACTGTAAACAGAGTGACCGCCAAGCGAGACACACACACACATAATCGCCATTTTATGATGGTAGTTATGTGTTGCTTGTAAATATAATCACTAACAGGAAACGTTGACAGGTCGGAACACAGGTGAACATGCACGCGTGTGTGTGTGTGTGTGTGTGTGTGTGTGTGTGTGTGTGTGTGTGTGTCCTCAAGACATTGGGTAAGAATCTATAATGTAGATTCAACATTACTTAAGCATGTTTTACTCAGTGGAAGTGAAAAGGGAGGTTAGGAAGAAGAGAGGACGCGAGACTGTGTGGAAGAGAAGGAGGGAGGGGAAAAGCCGTGAGATAGGAAGGGAAAATATGAGAGTAAGAGAAAATAGGAGAAAGGAAGGGAAAATAGGGAGGGAGGGAGGGAGTAGTACAATCTCTAGTACTTACTAAAATATACACACTTACCTCCCGTTTTCTGTCTCCCTCCCTATCTCATCTACATGCTCCTCTCCCATGAAAAGCCATTCCTCTCCCACGACGGAATTCCATTTACCTGCAAATGAAAAAAATATATATTTACATAAGTTTCATTAATGAAAGTATTCATCAACTTGTTTCAAATGACTGAATGAGCAGCATTGATTCTACAACGTAAATATTGACCACTGATGAATGGAAAGGTTGAAAAATGTGTACATGGGAGGACCTGACTGGGTGTACTGGAGAGAAACCTGAGGGTATAATGAGAAGAAATGAGGAAGGGGAGGAGTATACCTGGAGTTTACCTGGAGTGGGTTCTGGAAATTCCTCTCCCAAAAGTGGGGTGAGAATAGCTTGAGCTACCTCATCCCTTTGTGTGTATTTTACCTCAATAAACTTATTTCAATTTCTCCCAAAAGCATGTCCTGGAGGTAGGTTTGATTTGTGATAACCTGATCCAACAGGCTGTTGCTTAGCGTGTCTCGCAGGCCCACACATCCACTTCAACCCGATTGGTTCTGAACTTCCTGCAAGAATGTGTCCAATTCTCTCTTGGACAGTCGAGTCCCTCAGTTGAGAGTGAAGGGGTCAGGTCAGGTGACAGTGAGGTGGTCAGACCAGTCAGATGACAGTGCAGAGGTGAAGGTTGATAGTGTGAACATGTGATAGTGATACTGTTGTGTTAGGGGAAAGTGGATGTTACGGACCCGAGCCCAGCGTCCGAGCACGGAGCAGTGACGACCGCGCCATCTGTGGGTCAGCTCCCGAAACCCCCTCCAAATGGACGACGCCACCTAGTGAGGACGAGATATACTGGCCACAAGGGCTAGTTTCCCGTCTTGATCAGCTCATAACACAGCCGCTGCTGACCCCTGGTGAGGCGACGCTTAGACAGCAACGCCATCTATGGAGTGGATAGGTGGGCGTTTGTGTCTAAGCCTGTAAGTGAGGTGCCCTAGAGTGTAACCAGTACTGATGACGTGTCTGATTACAGAGTCGACCTGGGACTGCTGTAAAGAACGTTGGATCAGTCTACTCAAGGCAGCCGAAGAATCTCCACGTGTTTGCTGCAGCAGCTGTGAGTCACCCCCCCGGATGAACACTGTTGTGTTAGCCTGCCTGTGAGGTGGCAGAACCAGGATTGTCGTACCCGGGGCTGACTGGTGGAGAAGACTAACCACTGGGGTGTTGTGGTGAGGAGTGATCTGTGAAATCACACGAGGCTCCTGCCTAGGGCTCGCAACCCTTGTATCGGTCGTGGAGTGGCCTACGCAGCGTTGCTGATTGGAACCTGCCAGCTAAAGGCTGGATTGTGGTTGACGGCCTCCACGACGGTGCACCCAGTGGGACTGTGATTTGGCTGGCCTGTGGCCGGGGTAGACTCGCTGGGAGAATCTAAGGATTCGTCTAGAGGTCACAAGAAGAGAACCAGGGCTACTCGTCTTGAGCACCGTTAAGCAGAGCATCCTGTGTCTTCGGAGGAAGACAAGTGATTGTAAATAAGTGTAGTTATAGTAACAGCGTGTGACTGTTTATATATTTATTTATTGGTGGTGGTGAATATATATATTTCTGAGCAGTTTTATCCCTTCCCCTTTAATTTACTTGCGTTATGGAGCACACCCCTTGAAAGCCACTACTAGCTTGGGGCCGGATACCCAAACTCTACTAACATCAGAGAAAGAACCCAGTTGCGACCCTAGAGGGCCGTAACAGTGGAGAAGTCATGCTAGTGCAATAGAAGTTTGCAGTATGATTAGTTTCCAGTATGCAATGTGATAACCTTTTTTTCACAATGTCTTTGACCTCCTTTTCCCTTATCGTCAAAATAGAGGACCGTTGGGTTCATTAGGAATAAATTTATAATTAACTGATAGTCCACTTAACCATAATCAAAACAATGACTCGAAAAAGTGTTTCGCTTAATCCATCACTTCGCTAAACCATATCTAACTAGCGGAAAGCTTCCCACCAATTAAACAATTTCTCTAATTGACGGGAAGTATTTACCCCGCAGCCTCCTAGGTGAGTGAGACATGTTCACGTCATCTCCAAGACTCGTCCCCCAGCACATTCTGTCCTCCCCCCCCCCCCCCCCCAGTCGTGTCTTAAGACGAAGATTCCCGTGCGGGTGCGTGTATGTGTGAGAGAGAGAAGCCCACCTTGGAATTTTTAATGGGCGCCACCAGCTCTCACGGCATTCGTGTTCCCGTGTGTCGTTTGGGGAGCGGGCTGCGCGTCCCTCCACGACTCCTCTGGGGCAGCCTTCCTGGGGGAATATTGTTATGCCTTCTGTTGCGGGTCTTACACCTGGCTGACGCTGTGTACAGCATACTGATGAGGCTAGGACGGTGTAGTTCACAGTTCTGTGGGTGTAGCTTTAGCTGTGTTGGGTCTAGCTGAGTATACTTAACAACACACACCCCCCCATACCTACTCCACACACACACACACACACACACACACACACACACACACATACACGCACGTCGTCTCTCCCCCATGCCTCACATTCTACCTTCTGCTACTCCCAATCGCATGCAGGTTAGAAACAGGTAAACATCTACCCGAACATAGGCAGTCTCTCTGAAGTCACTGCCATTCAAGTTTACTGAAGCGGGCTGACCACAACTTGTGTGTGTGTGTGTGTGTGTGTGTCCTACCTGCAGATCCTCACAGAGGCTAATGAGTGTAGCCAAGACATACATAAATATTTATGCAGGTGTATTTGTGTTTGCGCTGGCTTTAACTCGCTTATTTTATACGCAAATGCAGTTTTGTTATGTGTTGCATTTACCTGCATTCCTAGTAATAATTATGGCTAGCCCAAGCGTATGCATCTGTAATAATGTGCGAGTATTTAAATAGAGAAAAAAATGAAATAATCTGAGCGCTTTCGCGTATCAACTCATTTTCACGGAGTACGGTACAGATAATACAGGGGAGTAGGTGTATATATATATATATATATATATATATATATATATATATATATATATATATATATATATATATTATCTGACTATACTGTAAAATGTGTTAATACACGAACGCCCTCGGATTATTGTAACTTTTCTCACATGTGTATATTATCGCGTAAGTAAATCGAAGGTTTTTTGCGGTTATTCTAACATAATAAAGATGTATTTACATCTAGATGTAAATACATCTTGTGACGGTAATCTCTTTCAAGAGAGATTGAGCCAGCTCTTCCCTACAAAGTACGTAAATATACAAGATAATATAGAAGATACGTCTAGCAAGTATCGCCAAACGTTTTGCCCAGAGAGCAAATTGTACCCAGCACACAATGACACCTGCTAGCTACCACCGCCGTAACCAGCAAACTGCTCGTCCTTTGCCTGCCTGTCGCTGATTGGCTGGTGTCCCGTCGCACCTGCCCTCCGCCCTCCACCACAAGTCGATGTCTGGGCTGCAGTGCTCCAGTATCGTCAGAATATCTCAGTGCTCCAAGCAGTTGACATCTCTCGCTGGTAGACTAAGCCTTGGCTTTCGTGTACTAAGGGAGGTGGCAGCTTGAAGCCGGTATTCCAGCACCATCACTAATATTTTATTTTGCTATCACTGTAACTCACTTGTCCTAACGTAACTTTTCATTTGCCAGTGATTATTCATATTATTTTGTTTGTTGACTTGTCTTTCATATTTTATGTGCTTAACTTTATTCGTGTCTTGTTTTTCTAGAGTAATTAAAATTTCATTGTTAATTTACTTGTGTTTTGTGTGTCTTCCCATTACCTTACCACAGACGAAAGCTCCAGCTTTTCTCTTTTTTTTTCTATTATGTGACGAGGCCCTGCCCCTAGCTTTTGAAACAGCCGAACACCAACGCTTTACCGTCACAATCTATTTACATGATGTTTGGAAAAGGACTCTGGATTAACGTCATTCAAGCAGAGTCAGGTATCACAGTCTTATGTGGTACAACATACAGGGCAAAGGGACATAAATTAATGGTTGTAAACACTTATTCACACAACATGACACTCAAGAAAAATATTAGAAATATAGAAATAACAACCGTAAAAAAATAATCAATTCAGAATTATAATTGATTGTGTTGGGGGGGGGGGGGAGACAGGAAGCCAGAGGGTATTTATACACGTTAGGCTTTTATCGAGGTCCCCCCTTCCCCCCCCCCCCCCTACACACACACACACAAGGTCAAATTACTGACTCCGCCCAGGACGCTCTCCCACAACAAGCTGATTAACTGCCGAGTACCTACTTACTACCAGGTGAACAGCTGCATTAGGTGAAAGTAAATGTGCCCAACCACTTCTGTCCCGCCCGGGGATTCGAACCAGGAACTCTCGATTGTGCATTGAGAACGAACCCGATTGTACTACCGGAATCCTGTAATGTGTATTTTAAACAAAGTGATATCCAGAGCATTTGATATCCAGTCGAATTTCCCCATACGAGTCTGGATGAGGAGGGAGTAAGTGGTACGATGCCTGGTTGATCAGTCCAGCAACCAGGAGGCCTGGTCGACGACCGGGCCGCGGGGACGCTAAGCCCCGGAAGCACCTCAAGGTAAGGTACGGTGTATACAGAGCCATGCAAGGTCGAGGGGAAGGAGTGAGAGACACATACAGGGTTCCAAGTTACAATGGTGAAAGTTATCCCTC
Organism: Procambarus clarkii; assembly: GCF_040958095.1. Lineage (NCBI taxonomy): Eukaryota > Metazoa > Arthropoda > Malacostraca > Decapoda > Cambaridae > Procambarus > Procambarus clarkii. Next base: position 7,958,105 of record NC_091191.1, read on the forward strand.
AGGGTAAGGTTAGTTTTATCTTCGACAGTGTTGGTGCTGTTGGGATCGAACTGTCGAAAACCCAACACATTTAAATAGGTTTGTTCTGCAAGTGTTTTTCTTAATTCTTTGTAATCCAACGGGATACATTGATTTAATGAGGCGTCAGTCTCAGCGTGACCTATTGTCAGGTGCGACACACATGGTGCTGAAGTCTTGCAAAAGACAAGAAATAATTGTGGAAAAGACTGCATCGTGGATATATTCGGCTATATCCAGCCGGTCGGCCGAGCGGACAGCACACTGGACTTGTGATCCTGTGGTCCCGGGTTCGATCCCGAGCAAGAAACAATGGGCAGAGTTTCTTTCACCCTATGCCCCTGTTACCTAGCAGTAAAATAGGTACCAGGGTGTTAGTCAGCTGTCACGGGCTGCTTCCTGGGGGTGGAGGCCTGGTCGAGGACCGGGCCGCGGGGACACTAAAGCCCCGAAATCATCAAGAAATCGTCGAGATATCACGAAATACATAAGAGTACATTATATACAATATAATACATGTATATATGTTAATGCGCTGTACATGATATGTACAGTTCTATATATATATTATATAATACTATGACCATGAAAATGGCGTCACTCGTCCGTCATTTCCTCCCACTTAAGGATCATCTACTTCCCGGAATTAGTACCACTATCAGTAATCAGCGCTAATTACCTCAACGCTGACCTCTAAACATCACAGACGGCATCTTCCATAACTTCAAAGACGTCGACCATGCCGCTAGGTCCTCGCGTCCTTTTCCTTGGTGAGGAGTGGAGCACACTGTAACAATTGGGTCCAACTGGTCAAACACACACACGTGACGACTAAATGTCGACGCGATGGGAGGAGGAGTAGATTACTGTCTCTGCTCATGCTCCAACCAGCACTCATTTCCTCGCCCGGTGATTCTGATTGGCTGTCAGAATTCCCGCCACCGGACGAGCCACACCGCGCCGACCGTTAACAACTTTCACGGTCGTTAACCTTGTTCTCTCTGTAATATTGAAAACATTAAATAGCAGTGCTATTCTGATGCGACGCAGTGACACGATAAGACTTTTCCGTAACAGTGCTCGCCTGAGGCTGTCTCAGAGAAGGTCTAGGTACCAGTGCAAAATGTTAATCTATCTATCTATCCATCTATCTATCTCTATCTCTATCTCTATCTCTCTCTCTCTCTCTCTCTCTCTCTCTCTCTCTCTCTCTCTCTCTCTCTCTCTCTCTCTCTCTCTCTCTCTCATCCTCACCTATTATCCCCCAGAAACCATCCTGCTGGAGCACAGACAGCGTTTTAAACAGATGATTCTCATTAATTGCGAGGTCCAATACATTTAGATTTCCACACACAAGCGCATCAGTTTCTTAAATATTAGTAATTTACAGTATATGTCGAGTACTTCATATGTCGAGTACTTCATACGTCGAGTACTTCATATGTCGAGTACTTCATATGTAGAGTACTTTACACTATATGTCGCATTCGATTACCTGAGAATTAGTGTCTTGGAAAGCTGAGAACAGAAGATAGACTCTTCCTCAACAGGTGATCTGATGCTCTCAAATGGGACTGAGCAGCCTCTCGGCACCAAAGGTGCTCGTTTCATATAACCACGCCCAGAACTCACAAAAGAAATGTCGACTTACGAAACCTATCTATCTATAGTTCATCATGGCCGCTTATTCTGTATTAAACGTTATATAATGAGCTTGTTTACCTTGCGAGGTCGTTCTGGACCCAAATTATTACTATTATAGATAACCTCGTAGCGTTCCAGAACTCACGAAGAAAGATGTAATGGTTTCGTAAATGGTCATTGAAGTACCTGATAAATCCTGGCCCTAATCACAGTTGGGACTTACCCTAACGGGTTTCCTTTCCATTCTAAGCTTATTTGAACCGTTCTGATGATTTTGAACGCTATGATCCCCAACCTACATAATACGGGGGATTATGAGAAGTGGCGACACACAAATATCCACATTTTCTATATATTGGCAGGTAAGGTTAGATGGGTGGCTTGGGTTGGTAGGTTTCTGATTAGGTAAACTCGATGTATTTTGTACGTTGTGGCAAGTGAAGAAAAAATGAGAGAGAGAGAGAGAGAGAGAGAGAGAGAGAGAGAGAGAGAGAGAGAGAGAGAGAGAGAGAGAGAGAGAGAGAGAGAGAGAGAGAGAGAGAGGGAGGGATGGGGGGAGAGACGAGAGACATGTTCTCGAAGCTGTTGATACTTTTGTGCTAGTAGAGAACATTACAAAAACGTTCAGACCATCTGACTATGCTGTTGCCTCTATCATTAAACAGTGGCGGCCTCTGTAGCACTAGAGAATTTAGATATTTTGTACATCGTGTATGTCTCACGTATGCTGCTATCCACCGGCACATTAACATACACACACATGCATATGCATATACACACACACACACGCATACACATTCATACACTACTTCCTACTGTGCCATTCTTGCAAATGTCATAAAACTACTGTTATTTATGGCCCTACTACTGGGGTTACTGATACTACTGAAACAAGTGTTTCCACAACTACTACTACTAACTACTACTATGGGCAATAAATCTAAACTACTAATGTTGTTCTTGTTACTGCACTACAGCTGCAGTAACTACTAGCCGACTACTCCTGTGTCAACTACTGTTACTGATACAACTATTACTGCCGCTTCAGTATATACTACCACCATTTCTACTACTGTTACAATTACTACAACCACAATTCTTATTATTGATCCTTCTACCACCATTCAATCTCCCCTTCTATAGCTATGTCTGAGACTTCCACTACACCTACACCTAATAGTGCTAAAACTACGCTATTACGACCTCTACCACTACTCAGACTTTCACTAGCACCACTACCGTATGCGTGAGATACATCTGTATGATCAAAATACATTTTTTTTCAAGTTTGATTTTGTAATTTTGCCAAAAGCTCTGTAGGAAGAAGTTATTTTGTACCACTAGTTTACGACAAGTCTTTAGGAAAGTCGTAGAGTAGCGGAGACTTTCCTCTCGCCTGTGAGAAACCCGGAGATGACGGAAGCTGTATCATTAGGCACCGTTTTTAGTGCCTTTATGAGCAGCTGAGTGCCAAAACTTCTCAGCTAGAATATAAACAAGGGATTCTTATGCAAATGAGCGCTAGGGTGGGAACCGCGTTACAGTGATCACTACATTGGCTCCTTAGGGGTGTACCGATGGTGTGTGGGTCTGGTTTGTACTAGTGGGGTCTGCTCACGACACAGGCTCCAGGGGGTACCCATGATGTGTGGGGTCTGGTCTATACTAGTGGGGTCTGCTCACGACACAGGCTCCAGGGGGTACCCATGATGTGTGGGGTCTGGTCTATACTAGTGGGGCCCTGCTCACGACACAGGCTCCAGGGAGCACCCATGGTGTGTGGGGTCTGGTCTATACTAGTGGGGTCTGCTCACGACACAGGCTCCAGGGGTACCCATGGTGTGTGGGGTCTGGTCTATACTAGTGGGGCTCTGCTCACGACACAGACTCCAGGGGGTACCCATGATGTGTGGGGTCTGGTCTATACTAGTGGGGTCTGCTCACGACACAGGCTCCAGGGGTACCCATGGTGTGTGGGGTCTGGTCTATACTAGTGGGACCTGCTCACGACACAGGCTCCAAGGGTGTACCCATGATGGTGTGTGGGGTCTGGTCTATACTAGAGGGACCTGCTCACGACACAGGCTCCAAGGGTGTACCCATGATGGTGTGTGGGGTCTGGTCTATACTAGAGGGACCTGCTCACGACACAGGCTCCAAGGGTGTACCCATGATGGTGTGTGGGGTCTGGTCTATACAAGTGGGACCTGCTCACGACACAGGCTCCAGGGAGTACCCATGGTGTGTGGGGTCTGGTCTATACAAGTGGGACCTGCTCACGACACAGGCTCCTTAGGGGTGTACCCATGGTGGTGTGTGGGGTCTGGTCTATACAAGTGGGACCTGCTCACGACACAGGCTCCAGGGAGTACCCATGGTGTGTGGGGTCTGGTCTATACAAGTGGGACCTGCTCACGACACAGGCTCCTTAGGGGTGTACCCATGGTGGTGTGTGGGGTCTGGTCTATACAAGTGGGACCTGCTCACGACATAGGCTCCAGGGGGGGTACCCATGATCTAGCACCCTCTCTCCGCAGCTCTTGGATACACTCAACCATTCACTAATCGACATAAAAAAAAGTGAAGGAGGTCTCTTCCTTCCCGCTATTTACACACACATTTACACACACATTTACACACAAATTGGTTTCTCACTAGTAAATAAATGTTGATTTAAAGATCCTCACGTTCCACCGTCCCAACCACTTGAGTTGGTCGGTACAGCGACGGCCCCTGCTGCTTGCAGGTCGGAGTTCGATCTCCCACGGTCCTACTTCAGCTCCATGTCCTCATATCCCTTATGAGCGCTTTGGTTATACTAGCTCAGTGATTTTTCCTGATATTTAGTTGATGTTCAACTTGTGGCTGAATGGACATTGCTTGGGGGTCGTGATCCTAATGGCCTGGGTTCGATTCCCGGCGGAGGCGGAAACAAACAGGCAAAGTTTCTTTCAACCTGATGGATCTGTTCACCTAGGAGTAAATAGGTACTTGGGAGTTAGACAGCTGCTACTGACTACTTCCTGGGAATGAGTGTGTGTGTGTGTGTATATGTGTGGGTGTGTATATGTATGTATTCATCTAGTTGTGCTTGCGGGGGTTGAACTCTGGCTCTTTCGGCCAATCTGTCAATCAATCAATTAATCCCCCCCCCCATACACACACGCAACACTCTCCACCAATCACAAGCGAGAACAAGTAATATTTTCCTTAATCCCACAAATAGAACAAATCCACAAGGGCCGTGACGAGGATTCGAACCTGCGTCCGGGAGCCCACAAATAGATGTGCAGCACCCAAGGAAGTCTGATCTAAACCAAAGTGTCATTTGGCCACTTTGGCCGCTCAAGATAACCCACTACTTTAGCATAAATTGTATGTAATCCTCTTAAGTGATTTTACACGTAGCGTCTTTCCACAAAAAAATGATATATACAGTAAATATAAATTATATATATATATAGTAAATATACATGGTAAAAGCAACAGTAAATGAAACAATATATTTAACAAGAAAATGTTCAATATCCCCACCTGGGTTCTTGGCCTCCCACGGGGGACCATCGCCCGACGCTCAGCTGAATTTAAGACCCAAAGGTTATTAGCTCCTGAGGGCGAATCTGGAGCGGGGGTCCTCTACGGGGCTGAGTGGTGTTCCTGCCACTTGTGGTGTGGCTTGCGTGGTGGTGCTGGTGGTGCTGGTGGTGTGGGTTTATCGATGAGTGTAAAGTGTGTGTGTGTGTGTGTGTGTGTGTGTGTGTGTGTGTGTGTGTGTGTGTGTGTGTGTGTGTGTGTGTGTGTGTGTGTGTGTGTGTGTGTGTGTGTGTACTCACCTAGTTGTGTCTGCAGGATCGAGCATTGACTTGGATCCCGCCTTTCGAGCATATACAGCATACATAGCATATATATTTCGAGCATGTGTGTGTGTGTGTGTGTGTGTGTGTGTGTGTGTGTGTGTGTGTGTGTGTGTGTGTGTGTGTGTGTGTGTGTGTGTGTGTCTGGGGGTAGTGTAGATGGCTTGGGTTTGCGGCGCTTCGGGCGGTGATGTGATGGCTTCGTGGGGTTTGAGTTTCCGTCTTGGGTGTTTAAGTCTGTCTTGACGGGGGGGTTTGTGATGTCTTGGGTGCAATTGGCTTGTTAGGTATTGTGGTTGAAGCTAAGGCAGCAACTGGCGACTCTACAGCAGCGTAGTATTACGTAATATTTAAAGGAGACTAATGAAGTCGAACGCATTTAAGATATGTCTAGTGGTCTCTATTTAATAATTATTATTACTGTAAGCAAAATTAAGGTTCTTTAAACCACAGGAAACACAGACCTGTGTCGCCATGGTAAGCGCAGGTGAGTCATTTCTGAATGGTCCCGGGTTCGATTCTTGCGGAAGACGTTTGGGCAATGTTTCCTTTCCTCTTATGCCTCTGAGAGTTTGATGGATCAGAAACGGAGTGAATGGATGTATAGTTTTGTGGCATCTCTGAGGACAACGATGCCCGGAGCGGTTGGGTAGTCCGGAGCTAATGACCTAACATGAGGTCCTGACCCTTATGTGTGTGTTTCAGGTGCAGTACAACGCTAACCCCCGAACGCCATACTCACAGCCCCAACACCTGGTATCCACACTCACAGCCCCAACACCTGGTATCCACACTCACAGCCCCAACACCTGGTATCCACACTCACAGCCCCAACACCTGGTATCCACACTCACAGCCCCAACACCTGGTATCCACACTCACAGCCCCAACACCTGGTATCCACACTCACAGCCCCAACACCTGGTATCCACACTCACAGCCCCAACACCTGGTATCCACACTCACAGCCCCAACACCTGGTACCCACACTCACAGCCCCAACACCTGGTATCCACACACACACACAGCCCCAACACCTGGTACCCACACTCACAGCCCCAACACCTGGTACCCACACTCACAGCCCCAACACCTGGTATCCACACACACACAGCCCCAACACCTGGTACCCACACTCACAGCCCCAACACCTGGTATCCACACTCACAGCCCCAACACCTGGTATCCACACTCACAGCCCCAACACCTGGTATCCACACTCACAGCCCCAACACCTGGTATCCACACTCACAGCCCCAACACCTGGTATCCACACTCACAGCCCCAACACCTGGTATCCACACTCACAGCCCCAACACCTGGTACCCACACACACAGCCCCAACACCTGGTATCCACACTCACAGCCCCCAACACCTGAAGCATTAAAGATATTCTTGGTCACCTCCCGTAGCATGATACCAGCCTAACATCGAACCCTGGGAGGCACTCCAGGCGCCTCTCGTGGTCCAACCTCACACCTTGTGCCAAGACGAGTCTAGGCATCCAGAAAATTGCATCAGAGATAAAGAGTGGCTCGCGTCCTCCCCCCAATCGTTGAGCGCTTCCATCCAGACTACCAATCATTGCATTTGTGGCGCGGCCTCACTTGTTCGTATGCTTCGCCTACTGCAACCTTTAATGGCGTGGTTCTTCTTATTACACACACACCCAACGTTCGCAGGGTCCAAGAGCTTACGCTCGATCCTGCAGGCACACGCTCGATCCTGCAGGCACAAATAGGGGAGTATACACACACTCTACGGGTGAAGACTAGTTGGGTGTCATTCTCATTCACACATCATCATTAAGCATAATGGTATCACTACTATGGTTGATACTCCTAAGCCCCCAGTGGTCCCCCAGAACCATTCTGAGCCCCCAGTGGTCCCCCAGAACCATCCTGAACCCACAGTGGTCCACCCAGAACCATCCTGAGCCCCCATTGGTCCCTCAGAACCTTCCTGAGCCCCCGGTGGTCCCCCAGAACCGAAATCTGCCCAGATCTCCTGGGGGAAGATTTAGACATAGATCTCCCCAGCTTCCTCCACAATTCAAGGTCTCAGATATCAGTTTTGCTACACACACCCCCAGGAAGCAGCCCGTAGCAGCTGTCTAACTCCCAGGTACCTATTTTACTGCTAGGTAGCAGGAGCATCAGGATGGAAAGAAACTCTGCCCATTTGTTTCCGCCTCCACCGGGGATCGAACCCGGAACCTCAGGACTACGAATCCGCGGCGCTGTCCACTCAGCTGTCAAGCCCCTATCAAACCCCCTATCACCTTCAGAATCATTCCTGAAGACGACTTTTTCTTTCATTATCGCAATTAAACATTTCTATAATATTACTATGGTGAAAAAGGTGCCTTTCCATCCCTTATTTCACAATTGCCTATTCCTTCCTTCCTTCCGTAATTCCCCCTCCGTCCTCTCCTTTTCCTTCACTAATTGACATCGTTCACGCACTAACTACCTTCGGTGCAGAACTTTACAAGGGATGGTATGCATCTGGGATGCTCTCGGACGTAGGTTCGAATCCTCGTCACGGCCCCTTGTGGATTTGTTTACATATTCTGTACACTAGATAAATATGAAAACACTCGCTATTGCAGTTATACTTCAGACGACTTGATAAACACTTCCAAATGGACACCTTGTGACGTCGGCAGAGATTCGTAAGTCAGGCTGTAAACTGCTGCGTCTAACAGCCTTGTTGACCCGTTCACTAACCAGCAGGCCTGGTCAGAAACTGGGCCGCGGGGACGTTGATCCCTGGGGGCCAACACAAAGTGTATGCAAGGTAATAATGGTAACTAACGATACTTTATTGTTCTTCCTGACCATACCTATTGGTCAAGCTGGATGGTAACTTTGTGAAATAAAATATTTCTTTCAGTGAGGGACTAGCAGATACACTGGTGTTGCCTGGTTGAAGCCCGTCTAGTTCACTCGCTCACATTCCTTAATATTTCCCACCAACCACCACCACCACCATTACCACAACCACCACCACCAGCACAATCACTACCGCCACCTCCACAATCACCACCACCACCACAATCACTACCACCATCTCCACAATCACCACCACCAGCACAATCACTACCACCACCTCCACAATCACCACCACCACCACAGTGGAACCCGCCAGGGCATCCAGCTGATCATTAGCAGTATCTCACACCTTGCCGGAGTTTATGCTGTGACGGGTCCGGGATCAAGGCCAAAACTGTGGTGGTGGGGGGAGGTGGTGGTGGTGGTAGGGGGGGGGCCAGTGGTGGTGGTGGTAGTAGGGGGGGGCCAGTGGTGGTGGTGGTGGTGGTGGTGGTGGTGGTGGTAGGGGGGGGCAGAAGTGGTGGTGGTGGTGGTGGTAGTAGGGGGGGGGGGGGCCAGTGGTGGTGGTGGTGGGGGGGAGTGAGGGTCGTGGTTGTGGTAATGGGGCTGAAGTTGAAACAAAACGTGTGGACCACAACCACAACCTCTAAACGTTCCCAGCGTTTAAACCGTTTAAACGTTGCCAGGATTCGACCTTCACTGCTACCACCACCCCACACTTTCACTGCCACCCCCCCACACCCCTTCACTGCCCCCCCCCCCTCCCCCCCAGCACTCCCACCACCACTCCACCATTGTTGGAGAGAAAAATTGAGTACCACAGGGCACTGTCCTAGAGCCGTTACTCTTTCTAATTTATGTAAATGACCTGAAAGCGAGAGTGAGCAGATCGTCACAGATGATGCAGAGTTAATTAGAACCCTGAAGGGTGCTGCAAGGAGACCTTAACAAATTTCACGAATGGGGAAATAAATGGTTACTAGAAATCAATTCAAGTAAGTGCAAAGTAATGAAAATGGGTAAGGAGACAGGAGACCTATATTTAACTACGCCACAAGGAGAAGGAAATTACAAGAAACAATAAGAGAACAGGTGTCTTAACATAAGCTTACCCTTTCTTTTATCTTTCTTTTTCTTTACCTTGTCTTCTCTTACGATCCCCTTTTTTCTTATTCCTATTATTATCTCCTTTACACCTTGCCTTCCGTACCTGTTGCCTTGATTTTTCCTTCCTGTGAGATTTGCTTCTCCTCACCTCTCTCTTGCCTATTTATTGCTTTTGCCTCCTTCCTCTCATCAAAAAAGCACCGCTCCTGTGCCAGGTAAGTCCACCACGGGCTCACCATAGCCCGTGCTACTTGCCCCACTCCTGTGCCAGGTAAGTTATGGGCACACCATAGCCCGTGCTACTAGGAACTTGTTCCGAGTGGCTGAATCTATAAAAACATAACTTCCTCTCATCACAATCGACTTGATAACGGTCCAGGACGGACCGAAACGTCGTCGTCTCTTCACTTTCTAATGTTTGGTTTGGTCAACAAGGGAACAGGCCCTGAGAGTATAGGCATAATCCTAACACTAATACCAAATGTTCATATGAACAGAATAACAGCATATGGGACGTTAGCAAACATAAGAACAGCTTTTAAGAATATAAACAAGTAAGTTTTAAGTATATGCTCTGAAAGAAGAGGTAGTTTCATTCACAACTTTAAGAAATAAGATGAAGACGCTAATGTTGTGAGAGGGAATTAGCGTGTCAGGTTGAATGGCTTGGAGGTGAGGTCTATAGACCAGGGGCCAGATTCACGAAGCAGTTACTCAAGTACTTACGAACGTGTACATCTTTCCTCAATCTTTGACGGCTTTGGTTACATTTATTAAACAGTTTAAAAGCATGAAAACTTTCCAATCAACTGTTGCTATTGTTATAAACAGCCTCCTGGTGCTTCGGAGTTTCTCAACTGTTTAATAATTGTAAACAAAGCCGCCAAAGATTGAGAAAAGATGTACACGTTCGTAAGTGCTTGCATAACTGCTTCGTCAATCTGGCCCCTGGGGGTTTTACACACACCTTCGTTACTGTTAGCTAAGCAATGATAAGCATAAAACACATCAGCACTTCTGCCACCACCCAACC